>NC_047130.1:16475615-16783389 GCF_009829125.3 Periophthalmus magnuspinnatus
CTCCAAACAAAACACACACAGTTTAACAAATTAACTTTACGTTGAGCAGAATTAATACATTTTAATTAATTTTTGATCCTGTATTTTAGTACAAAGCGAGTAAAGACGGCACAGTGGTCGGCGTCGCTGTTTCTAAAGTGGCCATGTTGACGCACTGCCAGGCTCTGACTCAGGCCTGTAACTACTGTGAAGGTGAGACTCAGAACAAGAAACTAAACCATCTTAAAACTAAAAGCCATATTATGATTATTATTAATGTTTTTTTTATTATCTGTGTCTGTTTAAAGGAGAGACGATGGTGAACGTGTTAGACTTTAAAAAGGAAATGGGACTTTGGCACGGCGTTCTGACAGTGAGTGTGATCTGTGTTTACAATATTAAAAAAAACATTCTATAACAAACTATATCATATTATCTTACATCAGTGGTGGAAGATGTACTCAGTTTTGTTACTTAAGTGAAAGTACAGATACCAGAGCAAAGAAATACTTAACTAAATCACATGAAAAACTTCTTTAGTGAAAGTATTACAATGTTAAAATGTACTTAAAGAGTAAAAAGTAAAAGTATTTCACACAGATTTTGAGTCTTATGAAGCTTCAAATGTGGTGATTTTGATAAAGATTTGAGCTGAATTTTGTTCAACAGAAACAACTGAATCAATGTTTTCTTTCTGTTTTTATTGGTATATTTTTGTTTGTTCTTCATCCTCGGTGTTGCTTCTGAACAACTCTGCCTGCTCCAGAGGTTGTCATACTGGTACACAAGTCTACACGAAGATGTGAAATTATATATTTTAATAATTTCACATATAAATTTCATCTGGGTATAAGTCACACCCCCGGACAAACTGTGTAAAAAAGTGCGACTTATAGTCCAGAAAATATGGTATTCATTTACTGTATATTTGTATTTTTTCAGGCTGTGATGAACAGAATCCACACCATCAGCGTCCCGTATGCAGTGATGAAGGCCTGTCCCCTGTCCTGGGTCCAGAGGGTCCACATACACAGAGGTAAGTGTCATAATGTTATTAACCAGGATAGACCCAAAACACATTCGATCAGGCTTCAGATGTGATATTCATGTTCAGATGGAATGTGTGTGAGGTGATGTAGAGGGTTAGCTTGGTCAGGACTGACACACTAATCACTATAACAAGTTATCGTTCAATATATTTTAGATGGAACAATAATTTCTGGGGTCAATATTTATTGTGAGGACTTTTTCTTTGGACTAGTGGGGAACTTTTTTATATTTTTTCTAAGATTAGATTTCAGCTGTAGAAAGTTGAATAAATAACTTATGACTCATTACAGATACAAACTAGTGTTATATCGATGAATACAACTTGTTTTGTGTAATCGTTGTGTTTCCAGCGCGTGTGGCTCTGGTGAAATGCCGGGACCTGCACTGGGCGATGATGGCCCATAGAGAGCAGCGCGATACCAGCTTCACCTCCCTCAGGATGCTCATAGTGGCCGATGGAGCCAATCCCTGTGAGTCCCAAAGACAGAAACACACTTCTGCACCATGTCCCACTCACTTTATTCATACAGAAGCAAAAACAGCATCAACTTGTTTGGGTGAGATTTGGTGAACCCAGGAATGCCCACACTCCCTCAGGCTTCCTGCTAAACTTACCACAAGCAGTGCTTTTACTTTTTTTACTGCAAGTTTACTGCATAAACCTCATAAGTTAATGACAAATGTTTAGTGTGAGCCCAGAGACTGTTTAAAGTGGACTAAGTGAGTATGACGTCACCCACAGCATTTGGCTCCAAATGAAGCTCATCGAACAGTTATAGGAGCTAATTTGGAGCATAATTCCATATTTGGAATGCCAACTGCGAGTATCATAGCAACCAAAGAGCCAATCAGGAACAAAGCTGTTGAAGGTAACGCCCCTTCCTGCCCACACCGGTGGTTTAGCAGGGAGCAGGTGCTTAATCAAACCTGTTGCTAACAGTAGCAGGAGTGACCTCTGGGAGAGAAGGCGCCTGATTTGTCTGTTATTAAGGTTCATATTTTGATTTACAGACATAATAGTGAAATAAAAACCCCAGGATCATGTAGAGCGGGTTAATACGAACATTTAAGACCAAAATGATAAGTCTGACAGCAGCAGTTACAGAGAGAGGGGACACAGTGTGGCGACAGGGAAGTGCAGTGGAGACATCTCTGCAATAACATATCTGTCATAAAAGTGAAGTGACTCAGACAAACCTCTGATGAATGTTCAGAATGAATAGGGAAGAAGAGGAGGAGGAGGAGGAGGAAGAGAGGAGGAGGTAGTGATGATGAAAATTAGACATATTTTGGTGACAGTAACAACACAAATCAATGTCTCAATTTTTCTTCTAAATTTTGTGTATTTATTTTTGTTTGCTCAAAGCTGAAGTTTAAACTTGAAAACTTCAGTCAAGATGTTTCCACGAACGTGATAAAAATAACCCCTCAAATCATATGAAAAGATCTTTTTACTTTTCAGTCCAGGTCAAAAATGTAGTGGAGTAGAAAGTGCAGATACTGCTCTCACATGTAGTGAAGTAAAAGTAAAAAGTATCTACAAGTAAAGTACAGAAACCTACCTCCTTACTGTGTGTGGGCTCACATCTCCACAAACCTGACCCTTATTTGGCCTAGGGGAGGGCTTTCTCGTGCTTGTTTCCATGATAATATTGTTACTTAGTCTATAATATTCCACAGTGCAGCATAAAATTAACACAAACATATAACTGAAGCTCTTTGTTGCTAAGAAGCTGCGTTTACCCTGTACTTAATGCTACAATAATGAAGTGTAAGACGGGACCTTTCTTATGGTGTTTTCTTGCAGGGTCCGTGTCTTCTTGTGATGCCTTCCTAAACGTTTTCCAGTCTCACGGCCTGAAGCCGGAGGTCATCTGTCCCTGTGCAGCGTCTCCAGAGGCACTCACTGTCGCCATCCGCAGGTCAGTCCACTCCACTGCACTCATTATGTCTGTGTCCTGGTTTAACTGTCTACACTTCTGTATCTGTGTCTGTGTCTGCGTACTTTTAACTGTCTACCCTCTGTGTCTGTGTGCTTTTACCTGTCTACCTTCTGTATCTGTGTCTGTGTGCTTGTTTTTCTGTTTGCATTTAAGATAGGACTCACAAATATGGATCATTACTCTCACATACTTAAGAAAATAAGTCTGATGTGGATTAAACATACAAATGCACAGCTGTTATCAGCAAAAAAAAAAAAAAAAAAAAGAAGCCAATTTGAGAAATGTTAATGTTTCAGTTTAGTTTATTATTTTAAAAAACTAAACTATATTACATCAAAATTGTGTATAGATACATAGGGAATTTTGTATCTTAACTTGGCAGAAATTATTCTTATATATGTATATATTTTTAAATTTTCCACAGTTCCACAGAAATGCGCATGTTTTTCTGTCCCCTGTGATATTTTTTTTCCTGTCTTGTCCTTTTCCCATAAGCAGCCGTATGTGTTTTGAGAGTAGAGAGGGTCAATAGAGAGGGTCAATAGAGAGGGTCAGGAGAGACAGGGTCAGGAGAGAGAGGGTCAGGAGAGAGAGGGTCAGGAGAGAGAGGGTCAGGAGAGGGTCAGGAGAGAGAGGATCAGGAGAGAGAGGGTCAGGAGAGAGAGGATCAGGAGAGAGAGGGTCAGGAGAGGGTCAGGAGAGAGAGGGTCAGGAGAGAGAGGGTCAGGAGAGAGAGGGTCAGGAGAGGGTCAGGAGAGGGTCAGGAGAGAGAGGGTCAGGAGAGAGAGGGTCAGGAGAGGGTCAGGAGAGAGAGGGTCAGGAGAGGGTCAGGAGAGAGAGGGTCAGTAGTTCTTGTGTCTCTGTTGTGATGTAATGTGTGTTGTGTGTTTTCAGACCGGGGGTACCTGGCGCCCCGCTCCCCGCCCGCGCCATCCTCTCCATGACGGGCCTGAGCCACGGCGTGATCCGAGTCAACACAGAGGACAAGAACTCCGCCCTCACTGTTCAGGACGTGGGTCATGTGATGCCCGGAGGTGAGAGAGAGAGGAGGAGAGAAGAGGGGGAGGTGAGAGTGAGAGGAGAGGGAGAGGGGAGTGAGAGCAGAGGGAGGAGGAGGGGAGAGGAGAATGAGGGGAGGAAGGGGAGGGGAAGAGAGGAGCGGGACGAGAGAGGAGCGGGACGAGAGAGGAGCGGGACGAGAGAGGAGGGGAAGCAGAGATGGAGGCGAGAAAGGAGAGAGAGGAGGAAGGAGAGGAGAAAGAGAGAGGGATGAGAAGACACCATCAGCTTTCTTAAAAATACAGTATATTCAGATAAACACACCTCCAGAAGTATCACAGATAACCACTGTGTTTACACATTTCGTCAGTCTCTTCTTGTTTCTGTTCAAATTCATGACAGAATCGTTAACTTAATGCTGCTTTATTCTCCGTATAATGACCTGTTCCTGTCGTCCTCCTGTCGTCCTCCTGTGCTCAGCTCTGATGTGTATCGTCAAACCGGATGGACCGCCTCAGTTGTGTAAAACAGATGAAATTGGTGAAATCATCATAAACTCTCGCGCTGGAGGAACCATGTACTACGGCCTGCCCGGGCTCACCAAGAACACGTTTGAGGTGTGCAAAACAAACACGTACTGTACTCAAAAGAACATAGTTTAACAGTCCTGATGTAGTTTTAAATCAAATGAATGTCTTGTCTTGTCCAGGTGATTCCGGTCAATTCAAACGGCGTTCCAATCGGAGAGATCCCATTTGTGCGGTCCGGACTGCTGGGGTTTGTTGGACCAGTGAGTGCAGGAAATTATATAGAACATTTATTATTAATCAAAGAAATGAGAACGAACAACTAAAAATAATGATTATCTGTTCCATTCCACAGTATGGCATTAAACTTAAATCACATTTATTTCATTACAAGTTCAAAAATAGGGGCTCGCCACTCCACCGATCTGAGCTGTAATTTGGCCTGGTGGCATTACCTGCTTGTGTCCATGGAGATGGATACATCTAATGCTGTACTGTAGAACTTTCTAGACAAAACAATGACATCTCCACGGAACAGGTGGCAGGTCCTTCACTAGAAAAGTTACATAGTGCACCTTTAAAGATCCTCTATTTTTCCTGTTGTTGTAGAATAAAATGTTTTTGTTTCTACATTATATTATAAAAAGCAGATATTTGTAAACTTCTTAAAGAGGGAGTAGTATGTGAAATCGTCTTTTGGGAGCGTTCTACCCTGTTATAACATTGTCCCTTCATTAAAAACATGTTTGAAGAGGTTTTAGATGCCACTCATGTATATTTGAGTAATCTAATGATCTCTCCCAGGCCCTATTCAAACGCTTCTTACTGTTGGCTGTAAGATTCTGTACAAGGCTCCGCCCACAAGCCAACATCACCCATAAATATACAAAAACATGATACAAAACTGTACACTGCAACTTCACAAACCTGATGTGATGTGCAGTAGTTTCATGCACGCGTCTGTTGTGATAGCGCTCTGAAGGAGGAGTGACTTAGCACAGAGAACAAAGGGAGGGGGTAGTTACAGCATCAAAAACAAAATTGAAACTTATAAATATGTTATGTGTTACAGTTAATACCCCATAGAAGTAAAATACCCCCTCTTTAATACCCCATAGAAGTAAAATACCCCCTCTTTAATACCCCATAGAAGTAAAATACCCCCTCTTTAATACCCCATAGAAGTAAATACTCCTCTTTAATACCCCATAGAAGTAAAATACCCCCTCTTTAATACCCCATAGAAGTAGAGAATGTCTTTAAATGAATGTTTTTTTACTGTGATTGTGATGGCGTTTTCCCCTCTCTGTTTCAGGGAAGTCTGATCTTCGTCGTGGGTAAAATCGAGGGTCTGCTGATGGTCAGTGGGAGGAGACATAACGCAGACGACCTTGTGGCCACCGCTCTCGCCGTGGAGCCCGTCAAAACTGTTTACAGAGGAAGGTACAAGACTTTAAACACAGACTTTTTTTTTTTGCTCTGGTCTCTGTTCTTTTGCTAAAATAACAGAATTGAGTACATCTTCCAGCACTGGTCCATATCAAATAAATACATAAATATTAGTGTATATTTAAATAGACAGTCTGTCATTAGAACTGCTCGGTGTTATATTGTGTAGGATCGCTGTGTTTTCGGTGACGGTCTTTTATGATGAGCGAGTGGTAATTGTGGCAGAGCAGAGACCAGACGCCAGTGAAGAGGACAGCTTCCAGTGGATGAGCCGAGTACTGCAGGTAAAACTAAACAAACTCTGCACCACAGACAATATAGTGCAGTACAAGGCAAGGCAAGTTTGTCTGTATAGTACAACTGGTGCACAAAGTACTTCAAAGTACTTTACAGAATAAGAAAGACATTAAAATCGCAATACAACAAATAAAAACATAAATACTCATCATAAAATCAACTTTCAGTCATATGCACAGCTAAAGAGAAAAGTTTGAGCCTGGATTTATGTATTGTCAAAGTAGAGGCCTGTCTCACATCTTCAGGAAGACTGTTCCAGGTTTGAACTGCATAAAACTCAACTGCTGAATCACCATATTTAGTCCTGGTTTAGTCCTGGTTTAGTCCTCCTCATGTGAGATGGTTCATGTGGCTCATGTGGGAGATGTTCTTTGGTGCTGGTCCATGGAGAGACTTGTTCACACACAGAGCTGCTTTAAAGTCTATTCTCTGAGCCACAGGAGCCAGAGACCTGAGCCACAGGACACATGTGTGAAGTACTTCCTGGTTTTAGTCAGGACCCGAGCAGCAGCGTTCTGGATGCACTACAGCTGTCTGTCTTACACAGATATAAGACACATGGGAACAGAACACAAAGTACTACCATTCAACACAGTGTATCTAAAGAAAGAGTGTTTTTATTATCATTGTGGTATCGGAATCAGTATCAAGTAGAGGCTATTCCTCAGTATTGAAATCTAGTCTCCATGTATCAGTAGTCTATAATATTATGTTCCTGTTCCTTTAGGCCATTGACAGCATCCACCAGGTGGGGCTGTACTGTCTCGCTCTAGTTCCGGCGAACACTCTTCCCAAAACTCCGCTCGGAGGGATCCACATCTCCGATGCAAAGCAGTTCTTTCTGGAGGGAAGTCTTCATCCTTGTAACATCCTCATGTGCCCCCACACCTGTGTCACCAACCTGCCTAAGCCCAGGCAGAAGCAGCCAGGTATGTACACAACCTGCCCAAACGCAGGTAACAGCGACATGGTATCTCCTCTGGTTTCTCCCACTGTAGAGGTTTATTTGCCCTGTGCAAACGGCCACTACTGGATGAAGGTGCACACAAGTCTTTAAGCTTGTGTGTGTTCCAAACTACTGAAAAGAGTCCAGAGGTTAGTAGTGCAAATACATTTATTTGGCTCACCTTTGCCACAATATCACAGTGGAACATTGATAGACACGTTCAAAAATCATATGCCTCTGCACCTCCAAACACCTGATGCGAAACATCTAAACCACAGCGTCCCACAAAGGCTGGAGGTGCAAAATGAAAGGCAGTCAAAATGGCTCCTACACCCATCCATGTGACTCTGACCAATCAGAATGAGAGGAGCTGGAGTGGAGCCGAAGCTAACAATTAAAAAGCACTTTTTAAGACAACTGAAGTATTTTGAGCTGTGAAAAAGAGAATGATTCAAAATTAAGCAAACAAATTGCCGAACTTTGTAAAAGCTGTCCGTCCCTGTCCGTCCCTGTCAGTCCCTGTGAGTCCCTGTCAGCCAAACACGAGAAGCTTGAGTTTATATTGGTCTCTATGAGAAAAATCCATTCTGGGCAAGAGGGATTTTTTTGTTGTAGTACCAATGAGTGGCAACTAGTCAAGACATCTCTAAACAGCAAAACCCGCTCCAGTTATTTAACAGATCCACGGTCTTGTTGTATGTGCAGTTGGAGTTGGCCCTGCATCTGTCATGGTGGGAAACCTAGTGGCCGGGAAGAGAATTGCACAGGCTGCCGGACGAGACCTGGGAATGATCGACGACCAGGATCTCATCCGAAAGGTAAAAACTTTAAACTTTAAAACCAACTTTAAACATTTGATTATTTTTTTCGAGAAATTCATATCTCCAAAAACGACTTTGACATGAGTTAAAACGACTTGAATTCTTTTTTTCTTTTTTTAACCTATCTTCCTGCACTATCCCTATTTATTTAATTATTTTCTTTTAATTATTATTATTATTATTATTTTATTTTTTTATGAGTTTTTTTTTTATTTTATTTTCCAAATTTAATTATTTTATTTATATTTTATAGTTTTTATCATTATAGCTTTATTTATTTATTTTTAAATGTATTTTAATTATTATTATTATTATTTTTTTTATTTTTTTTACCATTTTATTGTAATACTGAGCTACTATGGCAAAGTAATTATTTGAAGTTGAAATACAAAACAAACTTCTCCACAAGCTTGAACCATAAAATAAATAAGTAAAACTTAAAAATCCAGATGATTAAAATCATAATTAAAATTCCAGTCGTGTTAGCTCATGTTGACATACTTTTTGCAGTGTACATCAGCATGTCCATTTTTAAATATATTTTTGTACATTTTTTTTAACATAACCTGAACACACTATGTTTGATAGTTGTGTAGTTATAATAGAGATTCTGGCTTCTTCTCCTCTACCCCTCTCTCTTTCCTTTCTATTCTTTCTTTCTATCGCTCTCTCTCTCTCCTCTTTTCTTTCGCTGTAGCTCTGTATGTGGCCAACTGTGATGGTAAGAAATCTACCAACCACAACCCGCTGGCTACTTCCCTCATTCTTCATTTGTTTTACATTAATTTACATTTTAATTATAATGCTTTACCTGTGCTTTACCCAGTGTCTGAGCCCTGTTGTGTTTGAGCTTAGCACTCTCAGGGGCGGTTCTACACTCTTTTAAAGCGGGGCCATAATGGGGGCATAATTGATTTAAAGCCCTGTTTTGTTTTTTGGTGTTTTAATGTGTTCTTGATAGTTTAAGTTTGAATAAATGTGTAGCTTCTCTTTATTAATATTTATAATGAAATAAAATGGAGAGCAGAAATGTAGGTACTTTATATTGAAGAACCCATTAAAATGGCCTTGTTGTTTTCTTTTTTTATATATATTTATTCATTAAATATTTACATTAAAAAAATCACATGTTTTATAGTTTCTATTTTTACCATCTCTCAGTCTATATCGACAAGTAAATATCTGTGTAATCCCTCAGTCGTCCAGGTCTGATCCATAGTAAAAGAAAAAGAAAATCTGTCAACTGGGCAAAAAGTTGTAGGCATGAAGGCGTTTGGCTGCTCATCCAAGCCACTTCTTCAGTTGTGGTCAAATTACTGGTGGACACTGCCGTATATCTGTCTGAAGGGAGACAGATATAGCTAGATATAAGGCAGTGTCCAGCAGAAATCTGACCACAACTGAAGAAGCAGCTTGGATGAGTAAAACAAATTATTAACTCATGGTGCCCCCTGGTGGCGTAAGGGCATAAAGCAGGCTCTTAGTTCTCCTAAGGCTGAGGATATCCCATCATGCCAAGCTGCTACAGTGACTGAATTTATTCCACTGAATAAAATGTCCTGATAATGAGCTGGGATTGTGAGATGAGACTTCATGTTTATGTATTTAGGTCTGTGTTCCTCTGTTAGTGGGGTTTTCTTTTTGCTGCACTTCTTAAACAGGCCTGTAGGGGACCAAGGGAGCCTTAAAAGTTAAAGAGGCACTGACCATCACTCCCCCCCACAGAACCGCCCTTGGACTTTACCATAAATGCATGTTCTGTTGAGATATGCTAAGCTAGGCTAATGGTTAAAGGAACACTATGTATCTTTACAATCTCAACATCTAAATGCAAAAAATAATGACAGTGTTTGTTCTTTAATGATGTCTCCAGTTTTGGTAGTTGGTTTGGTAGCTCTCAGAAAAGTTGCATAGTGTTGCTTTTTTATTTTGCTTATCATCCAGAGCTGGTCATTGTCTGTACCAATGTGTTAAAGATGCTGTATTTTGTAATAACCAGATATTAAACTGATCCCCTTCGTGGCTTTAGTAACAAAAAATGAAGAACTTTCTCTCATGTTTGTAGATAAAACATCTGATTTGTGTTTTGTTTTTCCCTCAGCACCAGTACTTGGCCGAGGCCCTGCAGTGGAGGGCCCAGAGCGATCCAGACCATGTTTTATTTGTACTGCTCAATGCAAAGGTCAGTACTCAGCTGTGGTCACTTTGTCTAATTATATATTTTTAGCATTTGAATACATTTTTAAAGGTGACTTAATATTTTTTAAATTTAGCCAACTTGTAAAGTTCACTGACATCTTCTACAAAAACTAGAAAAAAGTTGAAGATTATTATTTGACTGACAAGCACAGCAGTGTGTTCAGACTGCGGCGGCAGGAGTGGCAGCGGCAGGTGTCCAGTGAGTTCAAGTTTTAGCCCTCAAATGCAAACTTCAACTAGAGGCGCTCAACGTAATATAAAGCGACATTTAAAGCAGAACTGCGTAACTTTTCTGTTGCAAGGTCTGCCATGTAGACTGTACCATATTTTCTGGACTATAAGTCTTTTTTTCATAGTTTGTCCGGGGGTGAGAGACTTAGATGTGTTTTATATGTGAAGTTATTAAAATATATAATTTCATCTTTGTTATTGTCACACTGACAACCGCGTGAGGGCGCTCTACGCTTGTGTACCAGTATCTACTACTCATGTACCATTGAAAATAAAAAAAAAATCAACATTATGGTACTTTAAAAGACATCTGAGAAAGACTGAAAGACTGAACAAAAATTTAAAAATTTAAAAGAAAGTCTGATGACAGCCATGCAGAAAAGGAAGTGGCACTTCATCTACCTCCAGAGCAGGTGGAGTTGTTTAGAACCGACACTGAGGATGAAGAATTCAATGGATTTAGTGATTTGGAGTGAGATCCAGAGTAAACTTGTTAGCTTGCTTTATTTATCTGATTAACAGTTAACATCTTACGTTAACAAACCAGACACATATTCAGTTCTGTCTATGCTTTATTGAGGTGAATAAATATAAATGTGTTACATTAGCGTGCTGTAGTGCTATTCAGCCTGTTGTTCTCTATTTTATTGTTATTATTATAACTTGCCTTTAAAGATAAAATGTCTATTCTTGGTCTCAGATTTTGTAAAATGTATTTCCCCAAAAAATGCAGCTTATAGTCCAGTGCGACTGTTTTTTTTCTTCATTATTATGCATTTTTGGCTGGAGTGACTTATATTCCTGTGTGATGTATAGTCTGGAAAATACGGACTGTTTAGTATATATAAACATACCTAGCTAACCTGTTAGCTGCCGTGTTACACATAAATATTAAATTAACTCTTTGGGTGAACATTTATTTGAAGTGTTTTTATACAGCTCAAATACTTCTACAAACAGGTGTTTCACTGTGAGCGGGGTTGCTTCTTCACAGATCTAAAATGTAATTTGGCTTGGGGCCGTCACCTGCTTGTTTCCATGGAGACAAGCAGGTGCCACTAGAGGAGCTATAGTGAAATGACGTCTTTATGTTGTTGTTATATTGTGTGTTGGTTGTTGTCCAGGGCATGACGGTGTGCACAGCCACATGTGTCCAGCTCCATAAAAGAGCTGAGAAGATCGCAGCAGCTTTGATGGAGAAAGGAAGCATCAACACAGGGGAGAACGTGGTACTGCTCTACCCCCCAGGTCTGGAAACAGAGCAAATATAAACAAATCAAATATATGCTTTTTATGTTAAAGTTTTCTTTCTATATAATGGATTGTTTCCATCATAGACTGTATGTATAAATGGACATAGCTAACCTGCTAACCGCCACGTTCTAAATAGAAAGTGAGCATGGGTGTGCTTCCAACCAATTCACTTTCTATTGAAAAACTGTGGCCCCTCTCTCTGTAACTGCTACTGTCACACTCGTCATTTTGTCTTAAATGCTCGTATTAACCCCTCTACATTATTCTGGGGTTTTTATTTCACAATTTTGTCTGTAAATCAAGATATGAACATTAATAACAGACAAATCAGGCGCCTTCTTTCCCTGAGGTTGCTCTGGTTAGTTTGATTGACGGCTAAACCAGCGGTGCAGATGGGAAGAGACGCTACCTTCAACAGCCTCGCTCCGGATTGGCTCTTTAGTTGCTATGATACTCACTGTTGGAACTCGGCTCCAAATTAGTCACTATAACTACTCATTAAAATTTGTAACTTTAATTTTTCAAGCTAAATTTCTAATATATCTTACAAAATAATTCTCTGTGTGCTCAGTCTTGTTGCAGTTTCACCTTGCGAGATGTTGAGGCATGAGATCTTGTTCTTGTTCTGTTTTTTGTTGATACAAATCGGTTCCTTGTCCTTCAGGCATAGACTTGATAGCAGCATTTTACGGGTGCCTCTACGCCGGGTGTGTCCCAGTCAACGTCAGACCTCCTCATCCACAAAACCTGGCCGCCACTCTCCCAACTGTGCGCATGATCATCGACGTAAGTTATATCCAAACAGAAATGTGCTCAGGAAATTGTATTTATTTGATTTGTTTTTGCAGGAAAGAAAAAGAAAACTATAAAATTGATAAAATACTATCTAAAGTCTTATCCTTAGAAAAAACTGGTACATAAGGCAAGTTTATTTGTATAGAACAATTCATATACAAAGTAATTCAAAGTGCTTTACAGAATAAGAAAGACATTAAACTCACAATACAACAAATCAAAACATAAATAATCATCATTAAAAGAGCAGAGGCAGAATAAAACCTTTTCAGTCATATGCACAACTGCACAAAATCCAACACTAATTCGCCCTGTTTAGTGCTGGTTTAGTCCTGGTTTAGTCTTGATTTAGTCCTGGTCTAGTCCTGGTTTACTCCTGGTTTAGTCTTGATTTAGTCCTGGGTTCGTCCTGGTTTCATCCTGGTTTAGTCCTAGTTTAGTCTTGATTTAGTCTTGATTTAGTCCTGGTCTAGTCCTGGTTTAGTCCTGGTTTAGTCCTGGTTTAGTCTTGGTTTAGTCCTGGTTTCGTCCTAGTTTAGTCCTGGTTTCATCCTGGTTTAGTCCTGATTTAGTCCTAATTTAGTTCTGGTTTAGTCTTGGTTTAGTCCTCCTTTAGTCCTGGTTTAGTCCTGAGTCTGGGCACCAGCAGGAGGCCAGGCCCTGAAGTCCTCAGAGTGCGAGATATAAAATTGATTATCATTATTAATAATGTTTTCATAAATAACTACCAACTGAATGCTTGTGTGATAAATGCTAGTTAATGTATTTTTATTTCCTGTTTTGTGTCTCTTCAGGTCAGTCGAGCCGCCTGCATCCTCACCACTCAAAACCTCACCAGGATTCTGCGCTCAAAAGAGGCAGCTGCTTCTGTAAATATAAAAACGTGGCCAACGATCATCGACACAGGTGAGACTTTATAAACAAATGCATTTTAGTTTAGTTCAGTACTTAGTTGAACATAAAGTCATGTGGCAGTGGCTCAGTGTTTTTCAAACTTAAATTATTCATGTTTTAGCTTTAGTCCGTTTCATTCTAACTCCTGTTTTGTTGTGTCAGATGACCTGCCTCGACGGCGCCCCCCGCAGATCTACAAACCTCCAACCGCAGAGATGATCGCGTACTTGGACTTCAGCGTGTCCACCACAGGCATGCTGACCGGGGTCAAGGTGAGGGAAGAAACACAACAAATGTGGAACCATGTTAAGAAGCTCTTTGGCCATTTTACATCACTCAACATATAAGTGAACTAGTCGACTTTAAGGTTTACTAAAAGAAAGTGATGGAAAAGCCAAACTCTGTTAATGCAGCTGAAAAGACCTACAGCAAAAACCAAAGGGAGCTGTCAGGACCAAAACCACATATTGTTGGCACGTTAACAGTGTCATCAACTATCGATTAATCCAAATAACTGTGACTTGTCAACTATAAAATACTAGTCTGGATAATACAGACTCTAAAATACACACAGAACTACTGTTAAATTATAATACAAAAATAATCAAATATATGTAATTTCAGTATCAATAATACACTTTACTTGTAAATGTTCTCTGTCTAGAAGCCTTCAGTCTCCATGCTTCAATCTTTATTTGATTAAAAATGTGTTATAATGTAAAATAGAAATAATAATTTGACTCGTCGCCTAAAAAAAAACAAAAAAAAAACAAAAAACACTAATCTCGGCTGCTTAAATAATGGTTTGTGTAAACCAGAAGTAATCCAGGACTAAACCAGGACTAAACGAGGGCTTAAACGGGACTAAACCAGGACTAAAACAGGACTAAACCAGGACCAAACCAGGACTACCCCAGGGATACATTAGGACTGCACCAGAACAAACCAAAGACTAAACCAGGACTAAACCAGAAGTAAACTAGGATTAAACTAAACTAGAATGAAACCAGGACTAAACCAGTACTAAACATGGGGAATCAGCGTTTGAGTTTTGTGCAGCTAAAACCTGCAACAGTCTTACTGAAGATGTGAGACAGGCCTCTACTGTGACAATGTTTAAATCCAGGCTTAAACTCAGTTTGAGCCTGGATCGGTTCTGTTTAGCTGTGCATATGACTGAAAGGGTTTTATTCTGCCTTTTAATGTTTAATTTGAATTTTAATAATAATTTTATGATGATTATTTATGTTTTGATTTGTTTGTTTTGTGATTTTTATGTCTTTGTTATTCTGTGAAGCACTTGTGTACCACATTGTGCTGTACAAATAAACTTACCTTGTTTAGATGTTTGTTTATGTTATTTTCTTATTCCTCTGTGTTTGGTGTTTTCAGATTTCTCATGCAGCGATCAGCGCTCTATGCCGCTCCATCAAACTCCAGTGCGAGCTCTACTCCTCTCGGCAAATCGCCATCTGCCTCGACCCGTACTGCGGCCTGGGCTTTGTACTCTGGTGCCTGGCCAGGTACAAAGACCCCCCACCCCGAGTGTCACCTAATATGACCACAGACACCCCCCCACCCCGAGTGTCACCTGATACGACCACAGACACCCCCCCACCCCGAGTGTCACCTAATACGACCATAGAGACCCCCCCACCCCGAGTGTCACCTAATACGACCACAGAGACCCCTGCATTCTTATTTTGAGTGGGGGCGCCTCTCCGCAGACATGCAGATAGATATATTTAATGCCATACTGCTCAACATTCCCTACAAAGGAACAAAATCTTCATGTAAACTAATTGATGCTAACCGTCACCCAAAAAGTTATATAGTTCAGCTTTACATACCTACCTCCTCCTTTCACTGTTTGAAAATCAAGATCCCTCAGCTGCTTGTTGTTGAAATGTAGTCCTACCATAGACTGTAGATATAAATGGACATAGCTAACGTGCTAGCCGCTGTGTTTCAAATAGGAAGTGACTGGCTCCATCGACTCCAATTCACTTTACACTGAAAAATTGTCATCCCTTCTTTTGTAATTGCTGTTGTCAGACTCGTCATTTTGGTCTTAAAATGTTTACCTTCTTTCCCCGAGGTCGCTCCCACTAGCGTTAGCAACTTCCATGCTAAAACAGCGGGAAGGGGCGTTAGCTACAACATCCTCACTCTGGATTGGCTCTTTGGTTGCCATGGTACTCCAAATTTGCCTTTATAACTGCTCTAGCCTCGATGAGCTTCATTTGACTGGAGCTAAACACTGTGGTTGACGTCACACTCACTTAGTCCACTTCTTTATAGTCTATTGCTGCTACCTTTAGTGAATGTCCATTATATCACCCCTCTACTGCTGCTGTACGTGTTTAATAAAGTGTCTGTTGTGGTTTTCAGCGTGTACTCGGGGCACCAGTCCATCCTCATTCCTCCGTTTGAGCTGGAGAGCAGTGTGTCTTTGTGGCTCACCACTCTGAGCCAGTATCGCATCAGGGACACATTTTGTTCCTATTCTGTGATGGAGCTATGCACAAAGGGACTGGGCACACAGACTGACCTGCTCAAGGTGAGTGACCAGTCTGCAGAGTACTGGACCGTCAGGGGGGTTAGTGATAGTGGAGTACTTTTTTTTACCTTACTCTATTTGTACTTTTACTTCAGCACAGCGTCTGGTTGGTCTAGAGCCGAGGGGACGGGGCTCACATGGGAAGGTGCACCTGCACGTATGTGTGTAAAAGCTGCACTCGCCTCGGGCACAGGTGTTGAGAGTCAGGGCCGGGTAGCCATAATTTTTGTTGACCACCAGTTTCACTGCCAATTTTGCCTTCATTTATTCATCTTATCATAGTCTGCTGTATCCATCCATGTCTATTTTCTCTTCTGCGCTGCTGATAACTCTCACCACAAAACACATGTTGGATCTCAGCGTATTTGTTTGCAATAAACTACCAGTGCGTCACAAAGCTATGAACTCAGGACCCACTCTCACTGCAGCTTCAAGGTTCATTAAGGGAAGCCGCTATAATTGTCAAAAGGCTAAGTATTAAATCAATTATTGGCAAATACCATCTTGTTTTTGATAACAAAAACATTATACAAACTAATTAATTCATACATTAAGTACATATAAAGACTTTCACCCAAAGAGCTTTACATTGTTTTCATTCATTCACTCCATACTTTGTGGTGATAAGCTACTGTTGTAATCACAGCTGCCCTGGGACCAACTGACGTTAGTGAGGCTGCCGATCTGCGCCATCAGCCCCTCTAACCATTGCTGGCGCACGCACATACACACCCCTTTCATATTAGGCAGTTTGGGTGAAGTGTCTTGCCTAAGGATGCAACAACAGTTTTCTATCGTCACTGGCGCTCCACTGTGGCACCTGATTAGGAATGGGACAATTTTTTTATATCATCGTGATAACTACCAACAAAGATAATCGTTGTTACATGACCTGAATGTGCAGAAAAATATGACTTTTTCCACAGAGGAGTCAACGGGGGGGACAAAGGGGTCTGTTGTCTGGGGTCCCAGGGTCTTAGGGGTTCAGAATTGGACCCTCTTACTATTAATTTTTATCACAGGGGGGCATGTGAGGCTTATTGCCCCGGGCCTCCAAATTTCAGTTGATGGCCCTGCTCATCCAGAATATTCTCTACTAAAGTTAGAATTATTCATATCCATAACAACTTTAATCATTATTGTCATATAATCATTAATAGAAATTATTTTGGCCATGATAATCGTCACAGAAAAGTTCAGTATCGTCCCAGGCCTACACCTGATATGCCCAGCGGTCCCATCCAACTACTGTTTAGCTTCAGAGATATGAAACTTGAAACTTACAACATTTACATCCTAAAACATGATATGGAATATATACTTTATAGAACAAAGATTAGATAGTAATGATGAACATACAGTAAACATAAAGAAGACAATATACAGTAATGGGAAGAGTAATTTAGTTACAGAACAATGAAAAATGTTGTAACATGTTGGTTTTAACATGTTTTATTTTCCATCTAAAACGACACTATTTCATTTTCAGGCTCGGGGAGTGAACCTGTCATGTGTGCGGAGCTGTGTGGTGATCGCAGAAGAGCGCCCCCGTCTGGCCCTGTCACACTCCTTCTCTAAACTGTTTAAAGACGTGGGTTTGTCCTCCAGAGCCGTCAGCACTGCCTTTGGGTCAAGGGTCAACCTCGCAGTCTGTCTGCAGGTCAGAACGCTCATGTACCAGTTACATAGAGGAACAGAACTTGCCATGTGACGTAATGATTTTGCTTCTGTGTTTTTGTATCAGGGAACCACTGGACCTGATCCTTGTACAGTTTATGTCGACATGAAATCCCTCCGCCATGACAGGTAAGGAGTGTTTTAAAGCAGCAGTATGTAACTTTACGCCCACTGCTCTGTACGCACTTCCTTCTCCAGTTTTATTTTCTTAATTGGTGATACTCGTAGGATTCAACAGTGTCGCGTTGTCATTTAGGTACAAATGAAAAAAATGTGCTGCTTTAGTGTGATGTGCAGCTGTCCACAGGGGGCGCCGACAGCATGCGGCGCTTTGTTGTGATGATGTTTACAGTGACGTCACACTGGACACCACAGTTTTGTAACACAGAAGTCAGTGGAGTCAGTTATTTCTTTTATTGAGGCGTTTTAGATGAATATTGTGATTTAAAATGTGTAAATTGTAAAAAAAAAAAAGATTCACAGTGTCAGAGATGAGAACTATAGAGACACAAGCACAATAGGACTGATTCATGTTTCTGTTTACAAGGAATCATGCAGGTGCCATCTCCAGAAAGTTACATACTGTAGCTTTAAACCAGGGGTGTCCAAATTTTTCTCAATAAGGGCCACACATAAAAACATAGACAAAGCTGAGGGCTGATTGAGGGCCATAGACTGGTGGCCAATACAGTGAATACTTCAAATCTGTGTTATTATAAGTCAGACTGAATCAATTATATATTTGAAATGGGCAGTAAGTGGATTTTCAGAAATGTACAGTAAAACGCACTGTTTACGGTAACATGGGCCAAGTCACCTGGAAGCTTGAGGGCCAAGAAAAATTGGTCTGAGGGCTGCATTTGGCCCCCGGGCCACAGTTTGGGCATGCCTGATTTAAACTAAGCATGCACTGGTTGTATCCCACAGAGTCTATCTGTCAGTATTGTTCTGTTTTTATGTTGAATAAAATTGTGTTCTGTCTGTTGTGTGTCGTTAATATTTTGCCTGTTTGTGATGACACAGATAACACGTAGTTATAAAGATTCTTGTTCCTTCTCTCTGTGTTTTCAGAGTTCGACTGGTGGAGAGAGGGGCGCCTCAGAGTCTTCCACTGATGGAGTCGGGAAAAGTACGATTTCATAATGATTCCAGATACAACACTTACACTTAACTTACTCATGTCATATTTAAAAAATGTCCTTTTCAGATTTTGCCTGGAGTTCGAGTAATAATCGTAAACCCTGAAACTAAAGGCCCACTTGGTGATTCACATCTGGGAGAGGTAAAACATCTTCACTTACATAACTTGTATATTACTTTGTTGCATAACCATAACTGAATATAAACAAGTTTTTCTAATAAACAATGATCCGCTTGGGATTTTTAAAGGTGCACTGTGTAACTTTTTTGGTCTACTACCTTTTTCTATGGAGATGTTACTGGCTTGGAATGTTCCACTGTATGGCATTGTATTCTTTAATTAATTTATTCAGTTATAGGTGTGCAATTGCCAAAATAAAAACATGAAAGCTAACTGTGAAAGGGGTCGCCTTTCCACAGATTTTTTATTTGACTATTTTGTCCCTAAATCAAGATATGAACATTAATGGTGTGTTAGCATCAACAGCGTTACTCCGGATTGGCTCTTTGGTTGCTATGATACTCGTGGTTGGAACTTGGCTCCAAATTAGCCGCTATAGCTAGCCTCATTTGATTGAAGCCAAATGCTGTGGTTGACGTCACACTCAGTCCACTTCTTTATACTGTCTATGCTTTAATGCCATACTATGAAACACTTAGGGCAAAACAATAATATCGCAACCAGAAACGTTACATGATGCAGCTTTAATCGAGAGGCCTACCGTAAACATAATTTTATTGTATTTTATTTTGAAATATTAAATAGTGCGGACTTAATGAAGTGACACTGAAGAAAATGTAGAAAATCAATATCGTGAGCTTTTGTTATGTTGTTTTTGGAAAGAAAAAATCAAAATAGATAGATACTTTTTTGTCATATCGTCCAACCCAGTTTTCAAGCCCAGTCTAACACCTGGTCTCCTCCTGCTCCTCAGATCTGGGTCCACAGCCCTCATAACTCCAGCGGATACTACACCATCTATGGAGAGGAGGGTCTTCAAGCCGATCACTTCAACACCAAACTCAGCTTCGGAGATCCTCAGACGCTGTGGGCCCGCACCGGCTACCTGGGGTTTGTGAAGAGGACCGAGCTGCTGGACGCTAGTGGAGGTACGAACATGGAATGAGAGGCTTTATCAGGTTATGCTCTTTTTAATGCAGTTGTAGTTTTAGGTTTATGGAAGCTCTATGATTCAGTATGTTTTTTAGGGATTGGGTCTACAAATTTGTGGTTCAAGTCCATTCAATCGACAGCTTTCATGCGTCTGTGTGTTTGAATTGTGCTACCTCTTTGAAATACTTGTCAGTGTAAAAATGTATATTAGATCATTTGACAGAAAAAACTTCAAACTTTTGTCAGTTTTAGTTTTGTGACAATTTGTCCAGTAATTACAGAGAGAGCAACCACAAATCAGCCATTTTGAAAGTTAAAGGGACCATATTATGCTGTTTTCTGATCTGTTCTAATGTTTCCTCATCCCAAACAGACCTGGAGTTGTGTTTTGTTTCATTCACATGTTTAACACACAGACCCTGCATATTTAGGCTGAATTCTTCTCTCAAACTGAAAACACTCTGTTCCACCTTGTGGTGTCATGAAGTGGTAATACAGGAAGTGCTCCACTGCGTTTTTAAACTCCACACACCTTCACTAGAATCATTTGGATCATTTCAGTCCTGGAATTGTCAATCTCTACTGAACTAAAGGTAAAAGGAGCTGTTAACTTGAAAACTACCACTTCATGACATCACAAGGTGGAACAGAGCATTTTGAGCTTTGGAGATGTTACAGACTAATAATAAAGTGTTACTCAAACATGTGTGAATGAAACAAAACACAACTCCAGGTCTGTTTTGATGCGGGAACAGCATTATAATATGATTTAAGGCTTACATATGATGTGAATACAATCTATCCTGGACTAAATTTAAAGGGGCACTATGTAACTTTGCCATGGAGATGTTATTTATATTTTTTTAAATATATTTTTACCATATAAAACTTATCAATATTGCATTTACTCAGTTGGAGGGTTTTTACTGCTTTAAAAAACATGCTGCCTTGTTGCATTGAGACGTTATGTTTATTTCCTTACTGTGAAACATTCTTGCAAATAAATTATATCGGAAAAGTTACATGGTGCAACTTAAAAAAACTAAACTGTTGCATTCAGTATTCCCCACTCTGTTTCTCATTGTCACTGGTTGATCTTGTGACTTGTATAATGTATTGTATTTCCAGATCGTCATGACGCCCTGTTCGTGGTGGGGTCCCTGGATGAGACTCTGGAGCTGAGGGGGCTGCGGTACCACCCCATCGACATCGAGATCTCTGTATCCCGGGCTCACCGCAGTATCGCTGAGAGGTCTGGGATCCTACATTACAGTTGTAGTAGTAGTATTAGTAGTAGGTAAATCAAGGCAAGTTTATTTGTACAGCACAATTGTTACACAAAGTAATTCAAAGTGCTTTACAGAATAAGAAAGACATTAAAATCGCAATACAACAAAAAAAAACCACATAAATAATCATTAAAAGAGCAGAGGCCGATTCCCCATGTTTAATCTTGGTTTAGTTCCGGTTTAGTCCTGGTTTAGACCTGGTTTAGTCTTGGTTTAGTCCTGGTTTAGTCCTCCTCATGTGAGATGCTTCATGTGGCTCTAACATGTGGGAGATGTTCTTTGGTGCTGGTCCATGGAGAGACTTGTTCACACACAGAGCTGCTTTAAAGTCTATTCTCTGAGCCACAGGAGCCAGAGACCTGAGCACAGGACGCATGTGTCAAGTACTTCCTGGTTCTAGTCAGGGCCCGAGCAGCAGCGTCCTGGATGTACTACAGCTGTCTTAAGGCTCGTTTGGCGTAGTAGTTGGTCTGATTTATAAAAAATGAATCACTCTGTAGTTGCTTTCCTTACCCTCCCTCTCTCTCTTTCTCCTCAGTGCTGTGTTTACATGGACCAACCTTCTCGTGGTGGTGTCTGAGCTGTGCGGTTCTGAGCAGGACGCATTGGACCTGGTTCCTCTGATCACAAACGTGGTTCTGGAGGAGCATCACCTCATCGTGGGCGTGGTCGTCATCGTTGATCCAGGAGTCATCCCCATCAACTCCAGGGGCGAGAAGCAGCGCATGCATCTAAGGGACTCTTTCCTAGCTGACCAACTCGACCCCATCTACGTGGCTTACAACATGTGAACAATACAGATACAATACATTATAATAATCAATACTGCTGCGGGTAAAGGTTGGAGTCATTTAGCCTGGCATCCAGACTGCGGCTCTCTGTCTTTGTACAGATATTCCCAGCCTGGACATCACTCCCTCAGGTCAGAGCCATCCAATCAGCTTCCCTTTAAATGACATGGTGGGGAGAGTGAGGGGGAGGAGGAGGGGCGGAGTCTGGAGGACTAAAGGGGAGAGTGAGGGGGGAGGAGGAGAGGTGGGGTCTGGATGACTAAAGGGGAGAGTGAGGGGTAAACTCCGCCCCTGCAGCCAGGTGTTTGTAATCAGAAACACCTGGCTTTAATCAGAGCAGTCTTTTGTGATGTCACATAGTACTTGGAATTGTAGTGGCCACTGGGGGCAGCACTTACTCAGTTTAGGAACAGTAAATAATGCTATTCAAACATAATATACTCAGTTTAGTAGCAAAAAAGTTGATTTCATATTTAGTTCTTTTACATCTAATCAACAACATTTTAGTAGTTCACTCTGCAGAAAATTTGAAGATATATTCTAATTTTTAAGCCAATTTTAGGCAAATAAAAACTAGATTATTCCAACTTTACCTGCAGTAGTGTTCCTCTAGCTTCACCAGCAGATCTCTCCAACTCACTGTGGAAAAACGATATAACTATATAAATGGCAACAGCTCGACTTGAACAAACCCGTTTTTATTGCACTTCGTAGGGACAGAACGGACACGTGGATTTTGTACAAAGTAATAATAATTTTCTATGCTAAAACGACACAAAACACACTCTTTTTCTCTTTATAACTAACACTGAAGAGTTTTACACGCTGCTTTCAGACGACTCACCAGTGCATGTATCTGTTTTTATTGTATTTTTAATGAAATTTGGATTCACTAAAACGCAGTGATTCTCAACTTATGGAAGTGACAGTTTTATACAAATTATTTTAACCTATGTTTTACTAGACTTTATGATTATTTTACCACAAGTTTTTGGCACATTTTAAATCTTTTTTTTATGTAACTTCTTTGATTAGGGTTCAATCTCTGTTAAGATGACATTGTGTTGCCGGGATAGTTCCACAATATGGCATTAAACCTCAAATAATCTTGTTTTTACTCAGTTATAGGAGTATAACTTGGGATTGTTAAGTGATGATGTCACTTCCGGGTCCGACCGACAACTTCACTGCTGATTTAGAGTTTTATTAACTTTCAAAAATTCACGCTAACCACAAATTGTATCAAATATGTAAATAATGTAGTAATAATCTAACATAACATTGGATTACCAGTGTGTACACCTCACTAACTGCAGGTCACCGCTAACGTTAGCTTAAACCTGTTACTAACACTAGAGGAAATGTTAATATCTTGGGTTATGGACAACATAGCTAAATAAAAACCCCAGGATCATGTAGAGCGGGTTAATACAAACATTTAAAGACAAAAATGACGAGTCTGACAGCTGCAGTTACAGAGAGAGGGGACACAGCTTTTCAATAGAAAGTGAAGTGCAGCCAGAGCCGAAAGTGCGCCCATGATCACTTCCTGTTTGTAACGTGCCAGCTAGCAGGTTAGCTATGTCCATTTATATGTACAGAGTTTGGTTGTCACTAAATAAATACGAGGAAATTGTAAACATTATTTTTGATCACCTGATGGACCCGGAAGTGACATCACCAAACTTAAACCTATGGGGTCACCGGCTTGTAGATAGATACATTTAAAGCTGCTGTGGAACATTCCAGGCAAAGCAATAACATTTCCATAGAGACAAGCAGGTACCCCCCACCTCTCCCCACACACACACACACACACATGGAAAAGTTACACCTTGAACCTTTAATCCTGTATATTTCCAGCCGTCTTGTGAGCTCTTTTGGTTTTGCTGGCTCTACTTGAGAATCACTGCGTTTGGGGTGTATACAGAGCAGCCTGTACATTTCATTGTCTTAATATAACTAACATTGTCCCATGAAATGTCGAAGCCAAAAAGACTTTACATAATCCCCGTTTTAACTCCTGCCTTATACAGAACTAGCCATAGATTCCTCCATCCATTTAACGTGTGGTTTGTTTAATGTTTGTTCTTCTTCTATGGGCAGTGGTGGTCACCGGGGCGACGGTTTGGGAGCCATTTTTATTCACTGTCATATCGTCTCCCACTAAACAATTTTAATATTTTTGTCAAATTTCTTGCACTTATTTCTTGAAACATTCCCACTTAAGATTAAATACTGGACTGTCTTTATCTATGGGATCACAAAGAGATGAAAATGTGTGGATGTTGTCATAGTGATTAACAATTCAAAACAAAATTACCTATCTTTTCAATGGTCAAAAGTCCTCAAAATGGCATCAGCGAACAGGAAGTTGCACCCCATAAATACAATACATTTCATACCCAGTTATTTTAGCTTTGGCGTTTTGGTTTAGTTCTTATTATTATGGGTGTAATTTTGTGTTTTGAGACGCCATTGGCACAGAATAGCCGGCACACTTCTGCTAGTCTGTCTCAGGGCAGTATTGACAGCTTCACCATCAAACCATCTCTTACTACGACCATTTTTATCAGGGGGTGAGTTAGAGGTCAGGGGTTAATCTATTTTAATAGGTTGTTTATTTTATGTTTTCTGATTTTAATAAAGTGACTTTTAGCTTTAAGACACAGTAGGCTAGTCAGCGTGCGGCTGTGGTACGGAGCCTGTTATTCACCATGATAAGTTTATGAGCACTTTTCACAACTAGAGGACAACAGCTAGCATGCTAACGTGCACTTCCAGATTAACAGACAATAAAACACTTTATAATTACACGCACACAGCACACAGTGGACTTATTTTGACCTCGAGAGCTGTTTATACAGTAAATCTGGACTGGGACATAACGAAATATTGGGTACAGGCACTATCAGTGTTACAAAACTATAATTGTACTTTACATTATATAAACTAACTTATGTTGTAATTTCGAGCCTGCCAGTTGACAACCACTGCCCAGTATGAAAATAAAGTTGAAAAGTGAAAGAATAAAAAACAAAAGAGTAAATCCTGTACTGTAACCATACAATCCTCTTGGTATTTTAGAGACTGTATCTTACTGTAAAAACACTTCAGTTGTATAAATATATGAATGCTTCAGATGTGTTTGGGTTCGGGTCTCAGGCGGTCGGACAATAAGGACGAGAATATGTAAATAAGATGTCATAGTTTTTGCATTTATGGGTTAAAGGTGTTTTTCAGTGGTAAAAGTTGGTTAGGATTAACAAAGCACTTTTCAAAAACCTCTATTTTACTACAATTTTGAGGCACGAAGAGCTTCAAGACAAAGCAGAAATAATAGCAAATGTTCATATTCTCTCCACACATGATTCTATGACTGTTTAAAGGAGATCAGGTTCATTCACTCAAAGGTCCACACATTTTCATTGTGTGTCTGATATGGATCAAGCAAAACAATATGATCACTTAAACATGCTACAAACTAAACCAGGACTAAACCAGGACTAAACCAGGTCTAATCGAGGACTAAACCAGGAATAAACCAGGACTAAACCAGGTCCAATCGAGGACTAAACCAGGACTAAACCAGGACTAAATCAGTTCTAGAGTACATTCAATATACTGCTATGTATAACGTATATTTAGGTGTTTGGATTTTTCTTTCAGACACAGTGAATTGTGTCAGTGCCATGTTGAAGTTGTCCTAATGCAGTGGTCATAATGTTTTGCTTGATGGGAGTATAGATCTTGGTCAGTTTTGTTGCAGACTGGAGCAAGAGTTGAACGATTTTTTCTCTGTTTTAAATTTGAAATGTGTTTTGTCTTTGCGGAAAGTTGTAAATGAAAAAAAAAAAGTCATCATCTTGTTCCCTTCCTACGTCTGCCTCCATCATCTTTAACATGTGTTTGTCACTGAATTTAAAAGCACTTAAAAATGCAATTGCAAAATTGAGCCACTTCTGTAAGACCTTGGTTTGTGGTCAGTAGAAATCAGTGCTTCTCAACCGGTGGGTCAGGTAACAAAGCTTTAATCTACTTATATTTGTGTTCTCTGTGTTCTCTCCTCTTCCCCTCACCGTCCAAAACCTGCATTTAAACTATTGGGAAATTACTGAAGACCCAGTTTAATTCTGGTTTAGTCCAAGTTCACAGTATATATGTTTTAGATCTGGTTTAGGACTAGTTTAGTCCCCATTTTAATATATTTTGGGATTGATTTTGAGCTGTTTCAGACCCAGTTTTAGGCCTTTTTGGTTTAAGTCTAGACCTGGTACCTGGTTTGATTGGCATTTTGAGACCTGCTTAACGACTGGTTCATATTTGGTGCTGTTTGGATTGGGATCAAGACCTAGTTTAGACCTGGTTTAGACCTGGTTTAGACCTAGATTAGACCTGGTTAGGTCCTGGTTCAGTCTTAGTTGTTGCAAAGATTACAAATCACATTTGTCCTGGTTAGATTCTGGTTTAGTCCTGATGTAGACCTGGTTGGGTCTTGTTCCCTTCCTAGTTTAGTCCCGGTCAGGTTCAGGTTCGGTCCAAGTTGGTTTACTCAGTCTAGACCTGGTTTGCTACCTGGTTTGACTAGATACTTTGAGACCTAAGGATTACTCCACATTTACTGCTGTTTGGATCAAGAGCAAGACCTGGTTTAGACCTGATTTAGACCTGATTTAGACCTGGTTTAGATCTGATTTAGACCTGGTTTAGAGCTGGTTTAGACCTGATTTAGACCCGGTTTAGATCTGATTTAGACCTGGTTTAGACCTGTTTTAGACCTGTTTTAGACCTGATTTAGACCTGGTTTAGACCTGGTTTAGACCTGTTTTAGACCTGATTTAGACCTGGTTTAGACCTGGTTTAGACCTGGTTTAGACCTGGTTTAGACCTGGTTCAGGTCATTGTTACAATCATTAAGACTTCAGACACACTTGCCCTGGTTTAGTCCTGGTCTGGTCCAGATTTAGTCCCGGTTTAGTCTCAGTTCTGATGTGTGGTTTGCTCCTGTATAAGTCTTTACTAACCCGACCCACCCGCTGAGACCCTCTGCGATAGGAGACTGTATAATATTCTGTTGTGCTAAATACTGTACATGTAAATAGATGCATTTTTTATCCTCTGAACCTCTGCATTTAAAACATGTCATCAGGATCCACAACTCAAGACAATGCAATGAATTCGTCCTCATTAAGGCACTTTGCACTGGTTAAAACTACGGGACCTTTTAAACTTCATTTGGAGTGAAATATTCCAGTTTATGTCATATTTACTTATGTTCAGAAATAACTTACTTTTTGTTTATTTTTTTCTAAACTTAATAAAATTACCCAGAACAAAGATGTAGCTGTGTTTTCATATTTTAACTTTGTGCAGTAATAAACGTTTTCATTTCAGGAAGAGAACGTAACCTGCACAATGTGAACTTCCATTGAGATGTTTGGGTTTTGCTTGGCATGGTCCACAGTACGGCATAAAAGCTTGCTATCACCATGAAGACGAGTGGATGATGTCACCAGGTGAAGTTACAGGTCATATCTGTGGAGAGGAGAGAGACCTCGCTTACGGTTTCAACACATTCTTTAGCATGCATTTGTAATTGAATATGTAAATATAATGCCACTCTGTGGGACATTGCAGACAAAGCTCCATGGAGACAAACAGGTAGCATACAAGTTACACAGTGAAACTTTAAATATGTGTAGCTATTTGAATTGACTTTCTTCTTCACGTGTTTTATATTCTGGTGACGAGGTTTTGTCAATGTTGTAATGTTCAAATATAGATTCAAGCAATGCCACAGCGCGGAACATTCTAGGACGTTTGATCTTAAAGTAATCCAGGTCCATGAATACACAACATTAGCCAAATTAGATTTTTTTAAGAGAATATGTAATGAATGAATTAACAATACAACTTTAGAAACATAAATGCTTTGTCTCATTTAAATATGTACTTAGGCTTTTATGAAGTAAAAGTAGTAAAGTAGAATTTTTAGGTATCTGTACTTTACTTTAGTACATTTTACAGTGGATACTTTTACTTTTACTTCAGTACATTTGAGAGCAGTATCTGTACTGTCTACTCCACTACATTTTTGAACAGGAGTGAAAAGTAAAAAGTACTTTTCATATGATTTGAGGAGTTATTTTTACCATGTTCGTGGAAACATCCTGACTCAAGTTTTCAAGTTCAAGTTTCAGCTTTGAGCAAAACAAAAATAAATACGTAAAATTGATTCAAAAAATTAAGATATTGATTTGTATTGTTACTGTGACCAAAATATGTCTAATTTTTATTCAATATCGCCACATTTACACTTTAACAAACGAACAACACTTGTGTGAAAAACTTTTACTTTTTACTCTTAAAGTATTTTTTATTTTTTACTTGAGTAACTTTTTACGTCTGTATGTGTACTTTTACTTAAGTACAGTACAGTATTGAGTACTCTGATATAAACTATATAAACACAATAACAGCTCTATTCCAGACAGAGACTTAAACATTATTCATTATTTCTCTATTGCACTGACATAATTCGCTCGTGTGCAGTTTTTCAGCTTTGAGATAAACTGGGCCATGGAACTTTTCCACTGACTTATCTGCTGCATGTTTGTACCAATCACGACGCGCATAGGCCCGTTGCGTAATGCGTCTTTGGCACCGCGCTCCGCCCACTTCCTTTGGGGAAAAAAGTGCTCAGCTTTTTTTTTAGCTGACATCTTTGTGTTTTAGCCGTTAGCTTTGGTTGTTTAGAAACTTTTACACCCAGTTTCATCTGTCAAAGTAAACACACGAGCTCCACGCTGTGCGCCAGAGCCATAAGAGGCCGGGGAAAGGTAAATGTGAGCTGCAGAGCGCTGCGCCCGGACGCGTAATGGCGGCTGCCTTTCCCAGGGCTCGTCGCTTCTTACGAAAAGGGAAGGTGTAGTTAGCTTTAATGGTGCCTCGTAACACTGACGTCTATTGACGCGCTGAGTTGCGTGCCAGTGACAGAGTTACACATTTTTCTCATTGAGACAAAAGCTGGTCCATCGCGCGTAAAGCGGAGTGCTCCAACCTGTGGCGTTTGGAGCGATTTAAAGTCGAGTTTTAAACGTTTTCACATGTTCCGTCCGCTTTACGAAGGCACTAACATAACCAGAGGAAATGGACTTTTATTATTATGATTATGACTTAAGTGTTTCCACAAATGGATTGTCTGTAGATTATTTGTTTGTGAGTTTGGGTAAAAATGTAACATTGAGTTGTAAAGTTGTAACCAGGGCCTAGCTCATGTGGTAACTCCAAAATGCGCCGTGGCTAACATGAATCAAAGAGGAAGTCCATGAACTGTCACATTTATCCCGCACGTTTAACGCTAACTTTGATTTATTTATCTTCCTTAACGCTTTAAAACGCCCCATTTTCTTGCTTTTCGTGTATTTAACTTATTCTGGTGTAAAACTGCTGCAGCACAGGCCAAAGAGTGGACCAAAGTCTGGCTACAAACCGCTGTGTCACCCAGAGGCGTTCAGGATCACTCAAATATCATTTATTTATTCATTTGTTTTAGTGAAAATGGAAGAAGTCCAGCTTGGCACCAATGGCACTGACTCTTCCTCCACAAACTCACAGGTAGCCCCACAGGTAACGCATAGAAGAGCGCGCAAACCTGCGTAAATGCGCAGTGAACAGGCGCTGTCCGCTTGTGCAGTGTGTGCTTGGAGTCACTGTCTGCTGCTGTAGAGCTTGGACGCGTAAAGAAACAGCTTAAAGTGCGTTTAATGTGCTAGAACTGCGCAGCTTAAACTGTGTCGCAATAAAATAGTTTAAAACATTGATATAGTTTTATTTTTAGTGCTTTTAGTGTTGATGTTTGAGCTTTAAAGGGCCGCTATGCAAACTTTTCTGGTGGAGGATGGCAGCATGTAGGTTTAATCTTGTTTATCTCCATGAAAACAAACAAACGCCAACACCAGGCCAAGTGACAGGTCAGATCTGTGGAGAGGTGAACCCCGCTCACTGTACAAATGTGTGTTTTTTTAGAGGTATTTTATTGAGTAAATGCATAATTGATCTAAGTTTAATGCCATACTGTGGAACATTCCAGGCAGGGGCGGGGCCAGATATTTGTGGATGGTGGAGTTAAGGTGGTGCTAAGGTCCTCAATGTGGGTGCTTATTAATGTGTTCGTTTAGACCCTTTTAATGATGATTTTTGATGTTTTCAGCCAGTGTAAATGTCGTTAGCTCCTGTAGTGATTTATAAAAGCTGATGTGGATTTTTTTTGTTACATTTTTATCTGAGTTTGTTTGTGCTGTGAGGCCTGTCAGGAAAGTAAGTTTAGAAGTTTGATATGTCGCTGAAGTTAATATAGATCAGGGGTGCTCAGACTTTTTCAGTGTGTGAGCTACTTTTAAAATGATCGTGTCTGAAAGATCTACCACCTATTACGCTGCTGGAAAGTCCGCAACCCGCTCCATCGGCGACGATCGGATCCGACGCTATAGGGTTACTTACTAACTAACTAACTAACTCGCGCTTGTTTATGTGTGTGCAGCGCCCATGATGTGACCTAGAGTCAGGTGTCATCTGACTGGTTGTCTTGTATATTAGTCATGTGACTCAATGGATGACGGGACGTGATCTACACAAAATGCCGATCGACGTAATGAACACCCCTGATATAGATGATAAACGATAATATTGAACCTGATTTATGCCACCGAAATAGTAACTCTCTTCTTTCTCTCTTTGTCCCTCTCTTCTCTCTCTCTTCTCTCACCTCTATCTGTCTCTTTCTCCCCCTGTCTCTTCTCTCTCCCCTCTCTTCTCTCTCTCCCTCTCTTCACTTTCCTGCTCTTTTCTCTCTTCCTCTCTCTCTCCATCTCTTCTCTCTCTCCCCAGTCTCCTCTCTCTCTCTTCTCTCTCCCTCTTTTCTCCCTCTCTCCTGTCTTCTCTCTCGCCCTCTCTCTCCCTTCTTTTCCTCTCTTCTCTCTTCCCCTCTCTCCCTCTTTTCTCCCTCTCTTGTCTTCTCTCTCATCCTCTCTCCCCTCTCTTCCTCTCTCCCTTCTTTTCCTCTCTTCTCTTTCCCCCTCTCTTCTCTCTCCCCCTGTCTCTTTTCTCTCTTCTCTCACTTCTTTTTTTCTGACACAAAAACCCAAAAGCAGTATTTAAACCACAAAAACTATTCTAAATCTACAATATTGTTAAAATATTGATCTGAAATAAATAAACAGCAGAATGAAACACGTCAGCCGTTATTTTGCATCTGTAATGAGTCGGACGTTATAAATCAAATCTTTTACAGCTCAAATCTTCTCATTCAGCCAAAATAAATAACCCAAAATGTCCCAGTCGTGCAAAAAAGTAAAGTATAATAATTATCCTGACAGGCCCAGTGCTGTGAACGTGGGGCATAAATCTTTGGGGGACCTCGTGCCCCGTCAAACCCCCCGCCCGGCACTGCCCTTGAGTCCAGGCAAAGCACTCACGTCTCCCCGGAGATGAGCAGTTGGCAAACCCTCCACCTGAAAAGTTCCACAGTGCACCTTTAGACAGCTGCCATCATTGATATGTAATTGATATGTCATTGATCTGTTTTGGGAATAATATAAAGATGTTTTGGATTATACATGTGACCACACAGCACTTCTCTTTATATTTACGCTTCATGTCATGATCAATACTATTGTGACTTAACGTTTAATTTGTGAAAGCTGGAACCAGATATTTTGGGGCTCATTATTTATCATGTGTACAGTATCTTTGCAAGAGTGGGGAGATTTGGGGTATTTTTTGTTGTAATTTGACAAGATTTGGGCTGTAGAGGCTTGAAAAAGTCACTTATTAAAGATCAACGTTGTGTTTCTTCATGGCCGATACCAATTGTTTAGAGTCCAGAGCAATAAATGGTCGATATATGAGACCGATTTTGATTATTATTTCCATGAATTGAGAGCTGTATTTCGTATTTAGTGCACTTTTCTCTTCGTATCAAAGTATTAAAATAAAGCTTTGTGTGTGTTTTTATTGGCATCAGCTCGACTAAAACAAAATATCTCCCTCTGCTGGAGAAAAGTCCAAATATCGGCCCCTATCTTTACTAATTATTGCTTCATTTCGCTATTTATTTGCTGCAGCTCAGGCCATGTAATGAAACAACTGTTATAAAATGGTTTACTGGGATTATCTTGCATTATAGTTTTTGTAAAGATATGTTGTGCAGAGTGTATTATTGTGACAGACCTGTGCGTTGTTGTATTTGTTCGTTTGTCTTATCTCTATATGTTTGCATACATTTGCCTCAGATACAGGTTTATGCTGGTAACGCTTTGTACTCGGCTCGTTTCAGTCGCCGCTGCCAAAGTGCATTTTCTGAACTCCCACAATGTTTCATTTTCAAAACGGGGAGCTTATAATGTTTTTACTTTTACTTGTATTTTGTCGTTAGGCCTGTCACAATAACACACTTTAAAGTTCGATATATCACTGAAGTTAATATAGATGATAAACGATGATACTGAAACTGATTTATGCCACTGACACAAAAACCCAAGAGCAGATCTAAACCACAAAAACTATTCTAAATCTAAAATATTGTTAAAAATCATGAGCTACAGTAAACAAACAGCAGAATTAAACACTTTTGTCATTTCTGTAATGAGTCAGACAAGTTATTAATTTGAACGTTTATGGTTCACATGGTAAATATTGAGCTAAAATATATAGTTCCAGCTTTATATACTGAATGAAATATATAGTGATTATTGTGGCCTGTTTATTCTTACACTTTTATCAATGTGTTTTTTGCTCAGTAGCAGGTAGTTTCAACATTCAAATGCCACAGTTGGTTTTCAAGGTTGAGATATTTTCAAACTATTATGGAAAACAAAATATATTTCCACTTTTAGTAGTATTAATTAGATTTTGTAAGACTGTTTTCTAGTCTGTTCTAATCTTGTTTCCTCATCACAAACAGACATGGAGTTGTGTTTTGTTTCATTCACACATGTTTAACACACAAACCCTGTATATTTAGGCTGAATTCTTCTCTCAAACTGAAAACACTCTGTTCCACCTTGTGATGTCATCATGTGGTAATACAGGAAGTGCTCCACTGTTTTTAAACTCCACACACCTTCACTAGAATCATTTGGATCATTTCAGCCTAAAAATTTTCAATTTTCCTCTACTGAACTAAAGGTAAAAGGAGCTGTTAACTAGAGAAATACCACTTCATGACATCACAAGGTGGAACAGAGTGTTTTGAGCTTTGTAGATAATAAAGTGTTACTCAAACATGTGTGAATGAAACAAAACACAACTCCAGGTCTGTTACTGAGGAGGAAATGGCGTTATAACATGGTTTAAAGTTCACGAGAGTCAGTTTTGTGTAATACTGGACCTTTAACTTGTGCATGAATCATATTAGTTCATCTCAAACTGTAACAAAATGGAGCCCAGTCAATATGTTGTTATTTGGACAGATTATTTTACCCACAGAAGAGCAACTTTTGTGATGTTTCTAAACGTGACCTCTATGTAATCTATAATCCACTAAATATACACAGCTCTATTGAAGTATTATATTTTAGCTTCTGTTGCTAATTTCTGTCTGTGCAAACGTCAGTCCCCACGGCGCCTCGTTCTGCAGTGTAATGCTTTGGCTTGTGGTGTGTGCGTGTGTGTGTGCAGTTGGGTTTTTATCACATTGCCAGGACTTAAATCTGTATACACGTACAAATTACAGAACTATCTCCTTTTATGTGAACGAAAATCAGGTCCCTATGAAGTAAATAAATTTATTATTATGTGAAGAACATGGTTTAAAGTTCAGATATGAGTAAAAATATAGGTCAAGGTTTCAGGTTTTCCATATTAAGCGGTAGTACTCATTTCTTTTTAACTTTCTCTCGAGATTATTCTAAAGATGTTCAGGAAAGGTTCATTTCTGTCCTGTGAATGTGAATTTTTTAGTATCGACACCTGCTGAAATGTATCTAGTTTTGAGTTTTTACTTTTAATACCTGATTTTTGATACTTTTTGAGACAGCACTAGTAGTGACGTTCTGGTTAGGATTAGTCAATGTCCCCAACAGGCATGTGAACCCAGCGTGCGTGTGGTGAGTGTGTGTTCTTTTCCTGCGGACGAGTCACTTCCTGTTTGTGTTTCTGCAGATGTCATTGGCCGGTTCTCCTGTCACTGTTGTACAGTTGCCCGGGGGACAGTTACAGGTTCAGGGGGTGATCCAGTCCGCACAGTCCTCAGTCATCCAGTCTCCACAAGGACACACTCCACAGGTTAGTCATCCAGTTACCATGGCAACACAGGTCCATCCTCAGTCACGTTAGTCTCCACGGCGACACACTCAACAGGTCAATCATGCAGTTACCACGGCGGCACATTCCACAGGTCAGTCCTCAGTCGTCCAGTTACCACGAGAACACACTCCACAGGTCAGTCCTGTTGTCCAGGCTCTAAGACCACACACTCCACGGGTCAGTCCGTAGTGGTCTCCAGAGAGACGCACCCCAGGTCAGTCATTCGACCTCCAGTTACCATAACACTCTCCACAGGTTAGTCCTCAGTCTTTCGGCCTCCACGTTGACACACTCCACAGGTCAGACAGGTAAAAAAATGACACAAAAACACTGTGGACTGATGCGTTTTGGTCTGCCATGGTTTGTATAATCCACTTTACTCGTCTATAAACAGCAGACACATTTGGTGTTAAAGGTCATGTATCCAGAGAAAATCTTTATGATCAGCTCTTTTTATTTGTTTCATGTTCTTATATTGTTTTATTATATTCTTCTTTCTCCAGACCCAGGGCTCGGACAGTGACGATTCACAGGACTCTTCAGACAGTGGAGCCACAGCCCAAAGACCCAGAGAGCTGCTCGCCCGCCGGGAGTCCTACAAGTAAATACACAAATATCCATCTGACTTTGACTCTGTAGATATGTGCTTATAGACTAAATGGGGCTGTGTATATACGTTTGCTTCTAGGGTAAATGAAATGCAATTTTGCAAAGTGACAAAGTGCCCCTTTAAACAAAATGTGTTCTGAATCAAACGTGTCGTCGGGTGCAGTGACAGCAGTGTACCTCCAGGGGGCAAAAGATCTCCTCATCTCACTATAATACAACACTGAAATACTGACACCTGTCCACAACATTAAATATACCAAATTACCACAGTTTTTGTCTTTTCTAGAAAAATCCTCAATGAGCTCTCCTCTGAGACGGGTGCAGAGATCAGCGCAGTGTCCACAGGGGTCACTGGGGTCGCGGTCCCCTCCACACCCATCTACCAGACCAGCTCCGGGCAGTACAGTACGTCCTCAACACCATCAAAGCAGAAATATAGATTTGAACTTATTTTCACAACAATATAGAAACCCTTAACCATATTGATTTCAGGCCTGGAGTTGAAAAAGTAAAAGTCATGTGATTGTTTATGTCTGAAATTCATCTCAAGTAGAAAAGAGTGTTGTTGTTTAATCTGCATCTTAAGTTACGAAATGTGACGGCTGTGGTCTGTATCGTCTCTTGAAAATTTTACAGGTAATTTTATTTATATACCCTTTTTTATATATATTTGTCTAAAAATACTGTAAAATCGTTGCTTAAAGCATCAGTTAAAGGCCATGTATATGCTTAGTTTGTGTAGTTGTCCTTTAAACATGCTCTTGAGTATCTTTGCTTTGGCATTTCATGTTTTAAAACTTAAAATACTGACTTTATAAGGAAGGAGACATTTTCTTCAGCTTGGGCGCTCCCCATGCCTGAATCTGGTTTAGGGCTCCATCTACTGGCAGCAGAGGGAATTACCATGAATGCAATATGATGCCAGGAAGTATACAGTAGTTGCCATGTCTGCGTCTTAATAGCGACTTTGGGCATATTTTGAGAGTGGCGAGTTGCATAGTTTAGGCTTGCTCCTGAGTGGCACTTTCATGTCATAAGAGTTGCTTTTTATCCTTATAGAATGTTGTTATCTCCTCAAAAACAGACCTGGAGTTGTGTTTTGTTTTATTCACACATGTTTGAGTAACACTTTATTATTAGTCTGTCTACACCTCTACCTCTGGCGTAACAATGCTGGGAAATTTCAAACACAAACCAAAGCGAATAGTAAATGTTGATAATCCTTTTCTGTTCACACACTCCTCTCTTTGTGCCCGCAGTTACTATAGGAGCAAATGGGACGATCCAGTTGGCATCTCCGGGCTCCGATGGCCTCCAGGGGGTGCAGGCTCTGACCATGTCCAGTGCGGGAGGGGCGCAGTCGGGCACCACCATCCTGCAGTATGCCCAGACTCCGGACGGGCAGCAGATACTCGTGCCCAGTAACCAGGTGGTGGTGCAAGGTGAGAGCATGTCAAAATAAGTCTCAAATACTGTCTGCGTCTAATTAGAAGCATTTTATTTCCAATAATCAAGAAGTGCACTCCCTCCATCCGCACATCACCTCGTCCCTCCCCTCATCACCTCGCCATTCCCCTCATCATCTCATCATTCCCCGCATCACCTCCTCACTCCTCTCATCACCTGTTAACATGCTAGTTGATGTTAGCTTCACGGTCATGGCAAAAGTCTGAAACTGAAAACAGTGCTCTGATGGATGTGCTTGAGCAGGTCTTTCCCGGTTGGACTTCACCCTCGAGAAAAAGCTGTTCTAAAGTTGTGCATGTGCCTGAAATATAATGCTTGTGGATATAAACGTCCAGCTCCGTTGGCTCCTGGCCCAGCAGCATATTGAGTTCAAACTCCTTGGCTGTGTCCAGATGTCCCCCCTAGTCCCTGATCCCCCGGTCACTACTTAGATCTGCACTCATTCATAGAGCACTCATTCGATACGATGGACAACTGGACATTCAGACACCACTAAAAATGGCATGAGCCCTAAATAGTGCCCCCTGTAGGGAAGAGTGTGGACATAACTTGGCCTCTCCAACCTGACTCGGCCTCGCACTCTGCCCTGCTCCTCCTCTCCCTCTTTATATTCCAACTCTGGACTCTAGGCATTTTTAAATCTGACTTAAAAACCCACCTTTCAAAAGTGCTTATGGTCTCCAATTTTAACTTTGTTCCTTGTTTTTTGCCCTGCTTTTGCTGCAAGGTGATCTTGGGTGTTAGAAAAGCGCCAACAAATGAAATGTATTGTTATTATTATTATAAAAAATATATATAAATAAATAAAAATGAATTATTAATGATGTGCCAAACGGTTTGTGAAGGCTACAAACGAGTTAGACAGATGTAAATACCTCCCTCCTCCTTCCAGCTTTAAGACGTTCCTTTCTGTTCAGTATTAATAAAGGATTATATAATAACACAAACACAATTATAATATTTTTCCTAAATCCTCACGACTCCAAATATGTTCTCATCTTGTACTTATGTGACTTGTATTTTCCAGGAGCCGGGGGCGAGATGCAAACGTACCAGATCCGGACCACGCCCTCCTCCAGCTCTCTGCAGCAGACCGTCGTCATGACAACTCCAGTGGGGCTGTCCCAAACCAAGACAGATGACCCCACACTGAAGAGGGAGATCAGGCTCGCCAAGAACAGGTAAGGCCCCAGCACCTGCAGCCAATCAGGACTCAGTGCTAGTGCAGCTTCTGCAGCTCAGGGAGTGAATTCTGGAGTTTTTTTTCACATGAGGCCTGTCCTTAAACTGAGTCCTGTGGCCTGTAATATGAAAATTCTATCCCCAAAATAAAGACTTCTAGTGTTGTTTTTATCATTTATCAATCAACTCCATCCCAACTTTTTTTTTTTTTTGGCCAGTCCTCCTGACTGTAGGCTACATTAAACTGATTTGGCTGCAGACAGGAGGCAGTGAGCCATGTTGTTGTTGTGTTGAGCTCATGGAAAAACCCTCTGGACCTGGAGTAAAGCAGGATCAGAGGGTGAGCCCAGGTCAGGGGAGAAGGTCAGATCAGGTGAACACAACAAGACAGCTAATGCTCTGCAAACTCCTCTGCAAACTCCTCTGCAAACTCCTCTGCAAACTCCTCTGCAAACTCCTCTGCAAACTCCTCTGCAAGCTTTCGGCTAATGCTTCCTTCCAGACTACTGGCAGGTCAGATATTTCCCAGTTGAATGTTCACGAGTGACCTCAGAGCGTTCCAGCTGAATTAACTTGTATGTAAACAACATGAGCTTAATGCTAACCCAAAAGAAAATGTAATTTTTAAGCAAATGTCTCCAACTTAAATAACAGAATAGTGACTACTGTTATTCACCTGTATAAAGTGTTTACATGGTTTATGTGGCTCACCTCAGAAGCTTTTTTTTTTTTTTTGGTGATTATCATTGTTGTAATGCGTCACAGTTGAACTCGTATCTGAAGTCAGAGTCTTTCAATCATCTCCCACTTCATAAGTGGTAATTCCAGGCATTCCAGGTATTTTTTCAAGTCTGAGGTTGGAACTATCCCAGTTAGTAAACATCTCAAAGTGCTGCTGAGTCCGTGCCATCAGTCCCTTCTATGAAAAGTTGCAGTTTTTGTTTTTGTTTTTTTTCATTTATGCCAGATTGAGAGGGGAAATGAGAAGGGAAACAATAATCACTATATATTTCATTCAGTATATAAAGCTGGAACTATATATTTTAGCTCAATATTTACCATGGTTTTAAAAGCTCTGGAAAGTCCAGTTTGCTAAATACTTGTAATTAAATTATTGCAGCTTATGAAAGAAAAAAATTCTCATCATAGCTATGGTCTTTAAACTACTTTTCATAACTTTAAAACCACAAACGTGCCCAATTTTCTCAACATTTTTCCATCCTTTTTTAGGGAGGCAGCTCGTGAATGTCGAAGGAAGAAAAAGGAATATGTGAAATGTTTGGAAAACCGTGTGGCCGTTCTGGAAAACCAAAACAAGACGCTCATAGAGGAACTGAAAACTTTAAAGGACCTGTATTGTGTAAAATCTGGATAATGGCAAAGGGTTTAATCAAAGCAGCAGCTCAGTCGCAGGACTCTGGGGCAGGTTTGTGGGAACACTTTATTTCAGGTGCGATTCTTCAGTTTTATACTTGTGTAACGTGATGTGATGGCAGTCTGATACTCTCAACAAAACAAGTGCAAAACCAGGTCAAATCAAGTGGAACGTTGGGTAAAATATAAACAATTGACGGACGCCATTTTGGGGACTAATGATCACCATGACCTTTTTAGATGCACGTTTTTAAATCCAGATTCAGTTCAGTGTCCTTTTGTAAGTAGTTTCCAGAGGGTAGAGTAGAGTATTCAGAAACATTATCATTTGAGAAAACAAAACTCATGCAAATCAACTTGGGACACAGCGTGAAGCATAAACAATTAACGAACGCCATTTTAGGGACTAACGATCACGACGACCTTTTAAATGCATGATTTTAAATCAGGATTCTGTTCAGTGCCCTTTGTAAGTAGAATAGAGTTGGACTATCCAGAAACAACAAGTCAAGCTGGAGCATTGTGCAAAAATGGACGCCATTTTGAGGACTAATTATGATTTGTATTAATTTTTTTCAATTAGAATACAATTTTAGACTCTCTACTTACAATTTGAGAGCACGAAATCCATTCAAATGAAGTTGGGACATTTTGTAAAAAAAAATATTTTTGGAGACAAATTTTTTTTGTGTTTTTGCAATTACGGTGACCTTTTTAGATGCATGTTTTTAAATGAGGATTCAGTTCTGCGTCCTTTTTAAGTAGAATAGAGGTGGAGTATCCAGAAACAACGAGACAAAATGGAACATTGTCTAAAAACAAACGATGCCATTTTGGGGACTAATTATTTTAAAATGCCACATATCAGTTGCCTGTTTTGGATTCAAACCTGTTGTCCATCCATGTTTTTGTCAAATGTCTAAAAGGGCCATTAACCAAACATCTGCTTTTGGAAATAATGACAGAAACAATAAGCCAGTTGGAAACAGGTGTCCCTCTGTATCAAAACAAATATGGCTGTTTACAAGGAAAAATAAAGGGGGGAAAAAATCACACGCAGCTGAAAAACATAGTGAATTTCTGCAGAATCAGTGAACTCAGAGAAATTATAAATTTTTTTTTTTCAATTAGAATGCAATTTTAGACACTCTTCCATTCAAATCCTTAGGGACAAACTTTTTAGATGCATGTTTTTAAATGAGGATTCAGTTCAAGTTGAAAAGAGTTGGAGCATTGTAATAGGAGAGTCGAAACTCATTGGAATCAAGTTGGGACAGTGTGTAAAAACAATTCATGGACGCCATTTTGGGAACCAATTATGATATTTTGCTTGATGATATTTTAGACGCATATCTTCAACCCAGAGTTCAGATTTCAGTCTTTTCAAAATTTAATGCTCCCAGACCCTAAAAATGAACCGCTAAACTAATATAAGAATCACATGCGTTTTCAAGTCTAAAATCCAAATGTGCTTTATAAAAATGTGGCTATTTAAAATACAAGGTGAGCAGTTTATTCCCCATAAAAACAGGACATTTTGGTGTTTGCAGAGGACGTTCTCATCTTATCCTCTGAGATTTGATAATATTGAAGTTGTTATTTAAATATAAAGTTACATATTCAAGACTTGTGGCTACTCAGAAGATGTTTACAATTGTTTTGCTGGCCTATTTCACCAAAAAAATGTTTAATCATAGATCTTAAAGTTGCAGTGTGTAACTTTTCTGTTTGAGAGTGTGCTTGTCTCTAGGCCAACTTACAGGTCAGATCTGTGGGGAGGCCAGCCCAAGCAAAATAAGTGAGTATTTTTCAGGGTTGTTCTGAGCAATAAAAACATCAAGTTGGATCATTTTGTTAATGCCATACTTTGGAACATTACAGGCAAAAGCAATAACATATTCATTAGGACAAGCAGGTTGTATACTCTTGATCAGAAAAGTTACGCAGTGCAACTTTACATGGAATGTCGAAATAATTATGTTTTAAAATATTCCAGCTTTCCCAGTTCTGATACAGATCTTGTTACTTTACCAGTATCGAACCGGCGCATCACTAAAAAATATAAGATTTATACAAAGAAAATATAAAAAACAATTTAAAACGCCAAATATTTTTTCCCGAACTGATTTTGCACTTGTTCTTGTTTCCACCTGCTGTTTTTTAATCGCTATAACATTTATAGTTGTGTACATTTTAATACTGGGAAGTTTGAAACCGTGAGCTTTACTCTCACTTTCTAAATGTATCCCTTTGTTTATTTTTGTGTTTTTAAAATTGCTGATATTTTTTTTTCTTTCTAACCTCTTCAGATTTTTAACTGTATGAACTGTTTCACATCATGTTTTCAGTTTTATTTTTTGTGAACCGATTCTTATGTTTTGTTTCCCATAAAGGAGATGTTGCAGATGTGTCATTCCTTAGTGCAGTGCAATGGACGATAGAAAGGAGTTATGTTTTGATTTGGTGGTTTTTTTGCCAGTTACTTCGACAATCAGGGAAACGCACACTGTCCAGGTAATATTTATTGGGTGACAAAAAGAACAAGCAGTTTATGAAATCCATGATTGTGTAACAAAATAAATCTATTTTCACTTTACTTAATATGTGTATTTTGAATGTTTTTGCTCCTTAAAGGGCCATGTTACGCTGTTTTCTGATCTCTGTTCTAATGTTTCCTCATCACAAACAGACCTGGAGTTGTGTTTTGTTTCATTCACACATGTTTAACACACAAACTCTGCATATTTAAACACTGTTCCACCTTGTGATGTCATGTGGTAATACAGGATGCATTTTTTAACTCCACACACCTTCACTAGAATCATTTGGATCATTTCAGCTCTGGAATTGCCAAACTCTGCTGAACTAAAGGCAAAAGGAGCTGTTAACTAGAAAAACCACTTCATGACATCACAAGGTGGAACAGAGCATTTTGAGCTTTGGAGATGTAGACAGACTAATAATAAAGTGTTACTCAAACATGTGTGAATGAAACAAACACAACTCCAGGTCTGTTTTTGAGGAGGGAACGGCATTAGAACATGGATTAAAGTTCACAAGAGTCAATTTTGTGTAATACAGAACTTGTAGTTATGGTTACGGTACACTTTATTGTCCCTGTAGTAAAAATGTGTCCTCTGCATTTGACCCATCGTTCAATGCCACTAGATTAAACCTGTCAGTCCAGGTCTTGGCCTTGTCTTGGTCAGGACTTTAGCTGGAGGGCTTGGATTGTCCAAACGAAACTCACCCAGACACAGGGAGAACATGCTCCACACAGGAAGGCAGCCCAAATATTACCACAAGCCGGGACAAAACATATGCAGTCTTGACCCAAAAGGAAAAAACTATAGATTTCCGACCTGTCTGCCAACTCAGTTTTAAACTTTTAAACTTTGACCATTATCATATAAATTAACACAGAAAGGCCTTCATAACAGGAAATAAAGATGTAACTACTTACATAGATTTTAGAATGTTGAAAAATTAGGACTGTTTCCACAGCAACTGACAATTTAAACCAAATGTCTCTTTTGAACTGTGAAAGTTCCTCAAAATGCACCAATGACAAGAAGCTGAAACCCATGAACAGGCAGTTTACAACAATGTACTCTGGGAATTGGTCAACAGTTGCCTTTACATATATATTTGCATTGAATTATTTTGATATTTTGCAGCTGATGTCATCCACATTCCCTGGGGGGTAACTAGAGGCACTGCTCTGTCTGAAGCTCTATTACTCAAGTTAGACTTTAGTCTGAGCTTTGATTTAACTCAGTCAGTTCTTTATGGTCAGACTAAGCTGGATCTACAGCAGGTGAGCTGATTTGTGCAGTTCAAAAAGTCCCTCTCAAATAATATTATAGTTGCAAGCTAACTAGCATTAGCCAACAGTTTTTCAGTTTGATTTTCAATAAGAAGGTGTTAGTGACAAACACCTAAAAAGGACCATGAACACTCATTTGATCACAGGCTCTTGAAAATGTGCTGTTTATATCCATTTTGAGTTATCAGATAATCTGGAGAAATGTTCATCCGTTATTCATCCAGAGACACACATACAGTACCCCACACTGTGATGGTACTGCAAAGTATCAATATACAGATGGCTATTATTTAATACAGTATCCCATTATGTGCGGGGTTATCACTGTTGACATCTTGGGGGCGCTGATGTGCTGAATGTGGAGGTGAGAGAAGCCAGCTGCCTCCAGGTCTCTCCATGTGGCCCGGGTCAAAGTGCATCCTTCTCCGAGACGCGACCACAGCGGATTCAACACAAACTGCAGAAAACGCAACCAAGAAGAGCATTCGGAGACCACGTGCTCCAGGAAGTAGAAGGCCCCTCCCTGAAAGAGGTGAACACACTTTTATATCCACTTTAAATAGTGCAATACTTTTTTATCTATTAGAACAACATTTACTTTTACAAAAACCTATAGTGGCTTTATAGTTTTGTGCATTAGTTATTCACTCCATGCTGTTTCTGTGGCCGCAGCTGTCCTGGGGTAGACCACCACCGAACAATCACTCACACGCCACATTCACAGCCTGGCAAATCCAGACTGATCTGTCTCTATTTTTATACATATTGAGATCAGTCTGGTCTCCACGTCCTCTTTTGCAACTCAAGCCTGGCCAAATGTGATCGTCCAATCAGATTTATTTATTTTAGTGACACATGTGAAACAAAGGAACTCATTGGTCAGTTACAAATAAAATTAAATTTCTCTGAGTTTGGTGCTTCGCTCACTGATTCTGCAGAAATTCACTATGTTTTTCAGCTGCGTGTGATTTTTTCCCACCCCTTTTATTTTTCCTTGTAAACAGCCATATTTGTTTTGATACAGAGGGACACCTGTTTCCAACTGGCTTATTGTTTCTGTCATTATTTCCAAAAGCAGATGTTTGGTTAATGGCCCTTTTAGACATTAGACAAAAACATGGATGGACAACAGGTTTGAATCCAAAACAGGCAACTGATATGTGGCATTTTCATTGGTCCAACTAACACATTCAGCTGTGTGGCATTGTCAATCATTCATTCCCACAATAGTTTCAGCATTAACAGAAACTATAGTAGTCTCCCATATCGTTAAAAAAAAAAAAAAAAAAGTTGAACAATACGCCTTTATTATGTGTACTACTGCTTCTACTACAATAAATAATTATAAAAGACATTATTTAGCCCGCATTTTACTTAGTCTAGTCTAGCAGAGACATTAAACTTGTGGGAAACTGTCTAAATAATGCGTTTACTTTGAAAAATATACAAGTAACATGCACTTACAGTTCTGAGCACGCGGCGCACCTCTTGGAGCACTTTACGCACGTTACGCACGGAGCACAGCACGAGCGTACACACCACTACGTCCACTGACGCATCCTCCACGTGCGTCAGCCTCTCTCCGGACTCAACGAGAAACCCCTCATAACACAAGTGCTTATTCTCCTCCATGTTCTTACGTAAATATCTGTCAAAGTGCACGTTGGGGTCGATACAGATCACCGTGCAACCGTCCGGATAGTACTGGAAGTTTGCCCCGCTTCCACATCCAATCTCCAGCAAACGAAGCGTCCCATCTCCGCTCCTAAACCTGGGCAGATTCCTGAAAAGTTCCCTCTTGAATTCGTGCATTTTTTCATTGTAAATAAAAGTGCTGTTGTAAGAAAGCAAAGCGAAAAGTCTCTTGTACGCCCCGGTCAGTCCTGTTGTCTCCATCTCCGGGTGAATCTGTTCTGTGTGGACACTGGACATTGGATTAAAGTAGATTACGGATTTAGTATAATTAGCTAATCCAGTTTAATGCGGATCACATTCCACAAGATGGCGCTCGTTCATTGTGCTACAAATAATGGAAAGTTGTCAGAGAAGCATTAGATTCCACAGTGGAATTTTGGACTTTGAAAATAAAATAAGGACAAATTATAGTACCAGTGTTTGACTAGTCTTTATGCAAATGAATCAGAGGCTATTTTTATGTTAGTTTGAAGCTGTTAGATCAGTGACATAACCTACTTGCTGTTTTGAATCATTTTTGCACATTTAAAATTCTTTTGCAGAGGTATTAGCCAGTATTAGCTCAGTTAAATGTACTAATGTTATGGTCTATATTTACTTGGGTGACTTTTCTCTTTCCATTAATGTCTATTCAATTCATTTATTTTACAGTTTACAGTTACACAAGTGACAAAGGCTTTATGATGACAATATTAAATGATTTGAATAATTGTGTTTCTTCTGATCTGATTTTAAAATAACAGATTTTGTACATTATTTTTGTTTCAAATTATTTAAATTATAAATCAGATGTTATGTGCAGACGGTTTTTCTTACAATTATTTTTACTTGAGTTGTAGTAATGTAAAATGTATAAATGAGAATCTGAGTAGTATTATTGCCATGGTTACTGGTTTATCTGGGGTAGTTTTGAATGGAACTCAAATGTTCCATTCATTTTTCCCATAGACTTTTGAATGAATGAATGAATTTTATTTTGGTTGTTGCTTTTAGAAAAATTCAAATATTAACAGTTTAACGGCATAGCGGAGGCTAACCAGCTACGTGCTAATTAACGGCTAATACCGAAAAAGCGGCTGTGTTAAATTAAAAAAGGCTGATTCTGCAAAATGTTTTAATAATTTAGCGGTTTATATATTTTCAGAAACAGATTTTAAATAAAATTATAGATCTTGTGGTCATTAGTTACCACAAACAAAATTAATGTTTTTTCTGTTAAGTTTAGGAGAAAAATTAAGGTGAAATATGGGCGGTTACTTTTGCGCTCTGTTGTCTCCGCACGCTCGCTCACTGTGTCTCTTTAACTTAATTATAATATAGACTACTCAATTGTTTTTACATGTAGAATAGTGGTGGTGGTTTGTGGTGGTGTTTTAATATTTATAATGTCTCAAAATTAGCATTAACTCTATTTCACCACAGGATTCTTCTGTGTTTAGAAATTCATTTTATTTGTGTAGTGTTTAACATGTCTCTCTGTCTTCTGCCTCATCTTTAAATATTTACTCACTTTAGCTTGCCTCGGCAAAAAACCTCAGAGATAAAACTGGACAGGAAGTAATGACGCTAACAGTGAGGTTGAGGGCGCTGTTGTACACAGTCTATTACATTTAACATAGCTATTTCAAATTATAAATCAAAACAACTTAAGCAAAACACGGGCATTAAACCTTTTAATTAAATCACACCAAAACCAGACTGAAACCATTATAACAGTGTCACAAACAAGGCATTAGAAGTACTGGAAACTAGCTTAGCAGAATACAGATAACATAGGATGCGAGATGTTGATTACATTTAGTGCTAGCCCATGTGTGGACAATTTTTTACAAAAATAAACTTTAATACTAAAAGAAATACCATTAGATTAGTAATATATTCTCTTAATAGTGCAAGCAAATTTTGTGCATGGTATAGGGAATTCAACTACACCAGTGAAGCAAGCGGATTATATCAAACTTGTTAAACATTGATTGTTGTCATGTTTTTTAATGCAATTCCTCAAATGGGAACAGAAGTCAGAATTCCTATATTTATGGTTTAATGGGTTGGCATTTTCACAAGAAATATCCAAGGAAAATCCACAGATATTGTACATATTGCATGACCTGTACTGGATGGAGGACAGAGGCGAACAACAGAAAAGATTCAGTTGTTTAAAGGAATATATTGCTGGGTTTCAGATGACATCACAACATTCTAAAGGGCCATAAACTTTAATACAGATGAGGGGCAGCTAAAATGAATATTGTTAAAATGATTTTTATTACCATACAGTGAATTCTTGTGTCTAGTCACTAATAGAAATGATCAGGTTCAGGTTGTGAATTTACCTTTTGGATATTTTATGACAAAGTACAATGTAATCAATAGGGGAAACTGGCTCTTGCGCCCCCATCTGGGAGTATGACATAATCACAGTCTGAAAAACACCAGTTGGTAAAAATGCTAAACCTTTTTGTCACAGGTGAACTATGTAATTTAGAAGTAGAGGGGTCCACTACTTGTCTCCATAGGGATGCCATTACTTTGCCAGTAATGTTGCACAGTAAAGCATTAAACATATCTACAATGCATTTATTTTGTACTTACAAGTGTTTTTATTGCTCAAAAATCCCTTGCAAAACATGCATTCTTACTGGTCACCTCTCCACAGATATGACCGGTAACTTGACCTGGTGACATTCCAACTTGAACATTTTAGGAAAAGCAATAACATCTCCATGCAGACAAGTAGGTAGTGTACTCCTGTAAAGTTACATAGTGCACCTTCGACTTAAATAAGTTTGTAAAACCAGAATCTAGTAATATAAACCCCAGGCCTCCATCTGAAATTTTGAAATCAAACATTGTGATGTCAACTGTTATAAACAATGCAACACTACAGTCCTATTCATGGGTTTTGGACAAATGTGTTTTTAGGATTTTGTGAGGACCATTCAAAAGACAAGGGCAGTTTGATTTGAACAGTTTAAAGGGAGACACTGCAAGATTTTAGGTGGAGGATCCAAAACCTTCTTTTCTCTACAGAAATGTTTTTGTTTTCCCTGGAATGTTCCACAGAATAGCATAAACCTTGAAAATCTCCATGGAGATGAGCAGATGACTCTCATAACAACTAATAAATAATAAAATAAAACCTCTCTACTATCCACCTTATTCCAGAAGTTTCAATGAGCACCGCCATTGCCATTCAAGTGGTATTACTTTGCATGGGGCTGCTGACCTTGACACCAAACAAGTTCTATTTGGACTACAGAAATTAAATTAATGGGATCCCCACTTAACAAGAGTGGGCGGGGCCAAAAAAGGTCAATAGAGTAAGTTTATATCAGACTGGAACATTCCAGGCAAAACAAAAAAGTAGCTACAAGCAAGTGACTGATAGAGGTGGGAGATATATTGAAAAAATGAACATTGCAATTGTATTTTGGAGATATGCAAGTTTAGAATATCGAGCATATCGTCTATAATTAAAATTAATAAGGCGATTAATAGGCAATGTACCTGATTTGTTTTCCCCATTTATTTGAGCAAAATGTATCTTACCCATGTACAGATGTCTTGTGTAAGCAGGTCAAATTAAGTCTGGTGAGAGCTGTTGGCTTCCAATTATAAAGAATTTTACTGTACAATAATCAGGAAGTGTGTGTTATGATGCTAGTTGCTCTTAGCTTTACCATCACACTGGTCTCAAGAGTTGTGAAAAGAGCTTGTAAACTCATTGTGGTAAGTAGGAGTGGTCTCTAGGGTAAATAAGGAGTAATTACCCTAATGACAGACAGAAAAGTTCCATGGTCCACCTTTAATTTAACCCATGAATAGGATGTTGCATTGTTGTCGGAAACCGGTTTATTTCACTGCGTAGCCTCTGATGTGTGGTTTGACGATGGCTACTAATGGGGCTTGGAAGTGCTGCAGTTGAAGCTCAGAGAATCCGGCGTTTTCCAGATGTTTCCACGTGGCGCGGGTCATGTCACAGCCATCGCCAAAGTAAAACCAAAATGGCATAAGAACGTGCTGGAAGAAATAGGTCCAGGACTTCTCTTTGTCTGCGATCACATGCTCCAGGAAGAAGAACGCACCACCCTTAAAAATAAACACGGGCTGAATCAGAGGGACAGTGGTAGTCCTCCATTTTGTTACTTGAGTATTTTTTTGCTCTGGTGTCTGTATTTTTACTTAAGTAAGAGTATCACATGAGAAAATCTACTCAAGTATAAATTATATTATAAAGCTTCAAATGTAGTGATTTTGACAAAGATTTCTATCTTTTTTTATCTGTTTTTATTTGTATATTTTTCTTTTGTTCAAATTATGAAAGTGTTAAAAATAAACCCTCAGCCTTTTCAGCAGGTCTCACACAAAAATATACAAGACTTTTACTTTTCAGTCCAGTTCAAACATGTAGTGGAGTAAAAAGTACAGACACAAAATGCAGTGAAGTAAAAGTAAAAAGTATCTTATCTGTAATATACAAAGTACAAATTTTAGGTATCTGTACTTAAGTTAAGTAACTTTAGTTTAGTACTTCACTACTTTTACTGTGTTATGTCCCACCACAAAAAAATAAATAAAATAAAATAAACTAAAACTAGTATCTAGCACACTATAGACACTCATTTGAGCAGGTATCAACACTAAAAAAAGTCCCATTCTTTACTTTATAATGATGTTGAGCTGTATCTTTCACAAGTATAAGACACATAGACTAGTACACACCCATGGACCACTATGAACCTACTGGACACTGAGGGATTACACAGATATAAGACACATGGGAATAGAAAACAAAGTATGAACATCTAATGTGTAACATCACAGTATATTCTATCATGCATATATATAAAACCTCTATGCACATGTAGTGTGACACATGTGAAGAACCGTTGAATAAATTGCAAATAAAAAAAAATAAATTAAATAAAACAAAGGCCAATACTACATAAAATGTAGAAAAATACTGAGCCTAAAAAAAACATTATTAATCCAGCATATAACAAAGGCCGATATAGTAATTATCACGGGGCCTATCATCAGGCTTATTTAATATGATTCTTCATGATTCCAGGTGCACATTTTGAAGGACAAGAATAAAAGGCAGACCTGACTATAATGTCACTTATCTGTAAAACAATTTCACTGCTAAATACACAATTATATCTACCCACTTTAGAAAAAAAATAAATAAAAAAATAATAAAATCGCTGATTAAAGGATGACTCAGCAAAATTTGTGCATACATGAGCGGTGAGTCTGTGCCCTCCCTGTGAACTACAACTTTATTAGTTTAAAACAAGCAAGGACTAGATATGTGCAGCTTGACCTTTAAAATATGGGTAAGAGTTAATTGTTCTAAAACTTACTAATGGTTAATTCTACATTTAGATTTCAGATAAACAATTCTGCAGTTATGTAATGCAATGTACCCTAACCAATACTTTAAAGGCCCCATAATGCACTATTTTTCTCTGTTGTTTCCTCATCACAAACAGACCTGGAGTTGTGTTTTGTTTCATTCACACATGTTTAACACAGTTAAACATGTGTGAGGGAAGTCTGGGAGTCCCTGCTTAGACTGCTGCCCCCGCGACCCGGCCCCGGATAAGCGGAAGAAGATGGATGGATGGATGGATGTTTAACACACAAACCCTGCATATTTAAGATGAGTTCTTCTCTAAAACTGAAATCACTCTGTTCCACCTTGTGATGTCACATGGTAATACAGGAAGTGCTCCACTGCGTTTTTAAACTCCATTCACCTTCACTAGAATCATTTGAATAATAATCTCTACTGAACAGTGCATGTTGTAATCTATTTTATAGCCATCGTCATTTTGATTGTACTAGTCTTTCTGGCATTTTTCAATTATCTCCAACCAACCAGCTAATTTCAGCTAATTTCTACTGAACTAAAGGTAAAAGGAGCTGTTCAACTGAGAACTGCCACTTCATGATATCACAACATGGAACAGAGCATTTTGAGCTTTGGAGATGTAGACAGATTAATAATATAGTGTTACTTAAACATGTGCGAATGAAACAAAACACAACTCTGGGTATGTTTTGACAGTTTTGCCCAATATAAGACATTTAATATGGAACTGGAAGGCAGATGATAATTCTGTGGTAGAATTCATAGTTTATGGTTAATATCTCTGTAAATACTGGGCTTATTAATGTCTTCTTTATTAGCCAAAAAATTGAAATTATAGAATTTATTTAATCACAAATGCTGTCAGCTGAATGATATCTAATGAGGAAATTCTGTAAATAGTTTTGGTTTTATATTCAGTCAAAGTCTATTTATATTTAAGAGCTTATTTATGCACGCCTTTATTTTATCATAGTTTATATTTACTAATTGTGTTATGGTGCACCACATCACCTTAGCAGGTTCCTAGTTTGTGAGTTTCAATTTGGACATTTCTCTTCCTAAAACAATTGTCCATTGAGTTGAATAGGTCTGTGCTCTCCATTTGAAATTGATATGGTATAAAACATTTTGGTGGAGGCACAGACTGACCACTTCATTATATACAGTAGCTCAGTGGTCAGAGCAGTGGTCCGCCAACCCGATTCCGGCTTGGCCCAGGATCTGACATGTTCTGACAGGTTCTGCTCAAGGCACTTCACCCATATTGCATAAAAGGGGTGAGAGTGATTGGTGAGTGAGGAGTGGTGGTCGGAGGGGCCTATGGTGCAGATTGGCAGCCTCATTATGTCAGTCTGCACCAGGGCAGCTGTGTCCACAATATTACCACCACCAAATGTTAAGTGAATGAATGATGACTCAGTGTATCACTTTGAGCAGCTTCAATGAGCCCATAAAGCCCATTGCAAGTGGAAGGCTTTTTTTTTTTTTTTTTTTTTTAAATGAAATGTATTCCTAGTTGTACTATAAGTTGTATTAGTTGAAGTAGTAATAGTAGCAGTAGTGGTTGTTGTAGTAGCAGTAGTAGTAATATTAGTTGTTGTGGCAGTAGTTGTAGTAGTAGTACTAATAACAATAATAGTGAAAAGGAAGCTTAAACAAAGCAAAAAAAAAAAAGCAAAACAAATTTTGAAATATGCATTCAGTGTACTGGATACATGTGCTGGAAATAAATAATAATAATAATAACAATTTGATGTATTATTATTATTAATAATAATAATGAAATGAATGTAATACTGAGATTGTAATTGTAAGAAGTGATGGAAATATTCAATGATTAACATATACCTGCTGTGAGTTGAATGGACTTTGATGTGTCCAATACAAAGCCTATGGTCTAATAAGGCAAGTCACTGGACCCAATCCCAAACTAATAATGATAAGACTCAATGTTTGTAGATTTTAAGTATGAATATTCCTCTTTCTAAAACAGTAAATTACACGTAGAGTTAATATAGACCAGGCTCTCCATGTGGAACAGTGACATAATCAGATATATTTATAGAATGACAAACATTTTAGTGAGGGGGCAACTGAACCCCTACAGTGAAAAATAAATCCAAACATATTATAACACAGGGAGCACATACAGGCCTGAGCACGCGCAGCACCTCTCTCAGGGTCTGGGGGGCATCTGTGACCGAGCACAGGACCAGAGTGCAGGCCACCACATCCACAGACTCGTCCTCAATCGACCCCATATCCTCCCCCGACGCCACCACGAAGCGCTCAAACGACAGGTGGCCATTTTCAGTCATGGCGCTGGTCAGAAACCTCTCAAAAAATGGATTCGGGTCCGTGCAGATCACCTTGCATCCGGAGGGGAAAAACTGAAAATTTGCCCCAGTCCCACATCCGATTTCCAGAAGAGTTAGCGGCTTCCCAGGCAATTTGAACTGGGGGATTTTGCTGAACAAGTCTTTCTTGGTGTCATGTAGTTTCTTGTTATAAGATTTGGTTATTCTGTACAGACAAATCGGGAAAAGGCGTTTGTAAACCCCGAACAAACCCAATGCGTAAATAACGTGGAGCGGTGTGCACAAAATATTTACAACGACGGTGCATATTTTCATAAAAGCTGACATTTTTCCAGACACCTGTGCAGATGAGCAGAGAGCGTCAAGTGAGCGGTTCTAAGCGTGACCGAGGTAAACAAGTGTAACGTACGCGTCAAATTTGAGCTGACAGGATATCCGCTTCGACGTTTCAAAATAAAACCTAAAAATTAAAATATTTTCCTAAGCGAAGTTTCTATTTAATTTCTTGTATTAGTATAACATAACATTTTGTATTTCATGTTTTATTTCATATTTATAGTCATAATTATATACTTAATGCTTTGTATATTGTTTTTAATGTTGATAAATATATTTAACAAATGTATTTTTTGTAACTAGTTGTGTTGTTTAAAATATTTGTTACTTACTTTATTCCAATTTTTCATAAATTATTTGTATATTTATAGCGTTACAGCCGTTACAGTCATTTCCGGTTGCAGATAAACCGTTAGCTACATTATTATTATTATTATTATTATTATTATTATTATTATTATTATTATTATTATTATTATTATTATTATTATTAAAATACTGATTTCTATGAATTGTAAAGTGTGGATAAACTTAAACTTAACCCTTTGTAAGTTAAGTGGTGAGTGAAACTAACTTGGTTAATTATCTTTTTTAGTCATTTCCCTTTCCCATGTGACTGATTCAAAAATAGAGCTCAAAATGTACTAATGACAAAAGGGGAATTATTAGCTAAATTAGCAAACTTCTACCGTTGACTTGCGTATGAGGGGCTATCTTACATGGTTTTTATATTTTCATTTTATTTGAATAATAACGATACTTCTACTCTATGATCTGTGTAAAAACATGTCATATGCATGTGTAGATTTCATGTGCATGTTTTTGCCTTCAGACCCAGTAGAGAAAGAGACTCCACCTGGACAAACACACCACCACCTGATATGAAGTCAGGTTTTTTATGTTTATCAAATACATGCAGACCTGATTGTTATTACGTACACATTTTCACTATTTCAGCTGTAGAACTCTGTCAACAGTCATGGTGCATGTTGTAATCTATTTTATAGCCACAAGATGGAGACATTCTTCGTTTTGTCTTCTGTGTTAGTCCAACCGGCGGTTTTCAATTATCCTAGAATAATTCAAACTTTGACTGTTGGTAGCATGTGCCACAAAATGCAGCGAAAAGTACAATGTAATGAGATAAAAATGTTATATTGTCTACTGTTTAATGGGTCTAATGCTTTTGGTTGAAACTTTACAACAATACAGCCGCCAATGCAGCCATCCAAACTGACAGAGCCTACATTTGGTGTAATATGAAGAAGCATTTTCAGTCAGCCTAAAAGTATGATTTCTTAATATTATGTCTTAGTTATAATTTCACACCGTTTTGTTGGTCCACCCTGCCTGTTTTATTCCATCATAAACATTCTAAAGCGATGTAAGGTGAGTGTTTGAACACATTGATTGAATATATAAACTACGTTCTAACATCCAAACGTGTCTTTGTTGATTCGGTGGTCCCGGGCCGCTGTCCGCTCCGGAGGCTGAAGGCATTTACCGACACTCCCTAACAATCTGCTGAGAGTCATCAATTATGCAGTGTATCTGCGCGCACTGGGAAGGAGAGAGCAGCACCAATATGGCGACAGCCGCAGTTTCGCGGGACTCTCCTGTACATCTGCAGTTTCCCCGCGGCTGTTTCGGGTCCTTCTGATGCCACAGAAAGTAAGTACTGCTCTGTTTTATTCGCTATGTGCTTTTTGTCGCGGCAGTAGCGCAGTGCCACTTCACCGGCTGACTGCATCCCAGTGCCGCAGAGCGCTGCCTCTCAGCATCATTAGCTCGATCTGTCTGCCGCGCACGGGCCGTGGACAGGAGGAAAAGGACATAGGTACGGAACACACAATATGAGCGGGGACCTGGGCTTTGTCCAGCAGCGCCTTCAAAAACACAGGGCGAGCTTATTCAGGGTGTTGGCCTGCTCCAGAATGACATTACAATGTGAATCTGTGGCTACGCACAAAGTCAGGCCGCGTCAAACTTCAGCCCTACTACATGCTCCATCTCGAGATTAACAATGCGTCGCTTGTAAATCTCCCAGATTGGGGCCTGGTCCTGTCGCCAGGTTATCTGGTGTTAGAGATGTTTTTGTCCACACTCCCTCCTCTCCCCCTCTTCGCAGTCTGAGGAGAGTTGCGTGAGCAGGTGCGTCTTTAGATTGGCACTCCCCTGAGGCCCGAGGTCTTTTCCCCAATCTCACTGAATACATCAGGCCTAATGTTGAGATAAACAAACTTTTATATTTGACCAATGGCTGCTTCAGAATAGTTTCTCTGTGAATCTGAATTCCACATAGAGTTTATCATATGGAAAGGATCTGATGAGGTTTTTGTCAATGAAAGGATTTGGTCTATAATCTGTGTTTTATGTGGGGCTTGTTTGTCCAGCGCGGTGCAGACTTAAGCCAGGACGTGCATTATGCATTCAGCTGACCCACTCGGAGTTTGTCCGGTGGAGCCGAGAGCAGCAATAAAACACACTGCAGTATTTCAGACTCGGGCCCTACACAGCGCCTCGCGGGGAAACGGTGCGTTTTGCAAAGGCGATGCTGTTCATAATGTTTATGCTCTGATGTCCCTGACCGGGCCCAGATCTTTTGGAAACAGTTGACTGCAGTGGTTCAGTGTGGCTTTACACAACAGGAGGAAACATAAGGGGGTTATTTCGGGTCTTTGTGTACACAGCTCCCCGCTCTGTGCTGGCCTATCCCACACAGCTGACTCTGTACATTTAGCGGCATTGAGGATCACTGCAGAAGCGGAGGATGTGGAAGTTCTTCTCCGGGCCATGTGACTGTGCTCCTTGCCGTAAACGCCTCCTCCCGCTGCGTGAAGCTCCCACAGTCACAGATGCATAGACTGTGTGGTACAGAGACGCTGTAGAAGTCTATGGTCAGATGTCAGGTCACCGTGAGCGCACGCGGGACGGGAGCGCAGCGGCGGCGGTGTGACGGATCCGATGATGCGCCTGGGATGGGGTTTTTTTTTTTTTTCAAAGGACGAGCATCACAGCCAATCGGGTTCTCGGACCTGATCGCGTCCTATCATTGTGTCTTGGCTTATACCCTGCAATGTTTCTAATATTTCACTGAAGAACCGTTTTTGGCTGAGTCTGAAAGGATCTTACCGGGTTAATTTGCGTAACTGACCCGTTTACGCATTACGCACTTAACCGGGGAGTTTATGGATTTTAGACACATTCTTGTTTTTCACTGAACGTCTCTTTTTGTTTGTGGCTTTTGTTAAATTGTGGTCTCGTGTGTGGATTCCCCCGGGTCTCTCTGAGGAGGACTTTATAACGATGTGAGCGCTGCTGTCCGTGCCATCAGATCCCCGGTTTGAATCACCTTGAAGGTAGATCAATTGAATCCTGGGTAGAAGGAGACGCAGAGGTTGTTCAAAGGTTTGGTTTCGGTTGGCAGCACGATGTATTACAAACATAAAAATATCATGTTGTTGGCTAACGCAAAAATAATCCCTATTGCGAGAAACAAAATGAGACGCAGTAACTCTTAAAGGTCCTGTGTTATGCAAAATGGACTCTCCTGAGCTTTAAACCGTGGCATAATGCTGCTGTGTCCTCAAAAAGAGACCTAGAGTTGTGTTTTGTTTCATTCACACATGTTTTTGTAATCCTGCATTGTTAGGCATCCCTAAAGCTTAAAATGCTGGGTTCCACCTTGGGATGTCATCATCAAGTGGTAGTTTTAAAGTTACTATGTTTTGTTTTGTTTTGTTTTTTTACCTCAGTTGTACTGCTTTACTCTTCAATACTTTAGAATAACCTTAAGGTGTTGCTTTTATTTTTAAATAGTTTTATCTTTTGTTCAGTTGAAATTGTCAATAAAAAGTCACAATGAGGCTCAAATAACAGTTGTGACTTCAAATTAGGCAAATACAGAGCTGAAATGATTCTAGTGAAGGTGCATGGAGTTTAAAAACACAGTGGAGCACTTCCTGTATCACCACATGACATCACAAGGTGGAATAGAGTGTTTTCAGTTTAAGAAAAAATCTAGTGCTATGTAGTATGTATTATGAAGCCTTTTTCTGTTTTTGGTTTAGTTTCTACTAAGTTTTTTATTTTACACTGCTTGGGCCTGTTCAGTTTTGGTTTTAATTTACAAACTTATGTTAAAAAGTATAGTCAAATATCACCAAAATATTGTCACAGCAACACTAAAATAGTGAATGAATATCACATTTTTTCATAGTCTGCAGCTATAGCAAATGTTAGTGTTGTCTTGATACTAAAATTTCAAACCTAATTTTGACTCTAAGAAATAGACTCAATACTCAATACTAAATACCGATTCTGGTGATAATAAAAACTCCCTTTCTTTAGGGAACAGAATGTGATTTTCCACATTAAATGGTAGTACTTTGTTTTCTATCCCTATGTGTCTTATATCTGTGTAATCCCTCAGTGTCCAGTAGGTCCATAGTGGTCCATGGTGTGTACTAGTCTATGTGTCTTATACTTGTGAAAGAAACAGAGAGACATCATTATAAACATATTCAGGAAAGGTTCATTTCTGTCCTGAGAATGGGACTTTTTTAGTATCGATAACTGCAATAAATGAGTATCTAGTTTCGAGATTAGTTAGTATCGATTAGTATCAGATTTTTGACCCTAATTCTACAATTGCGACTATCCACCAGTTTGCAAGCTAAAATGTGTTTCTCTTTCAATATTGATTTCAGCAGGACACACAACTCAATATGTTTTTATGTTTTTTATATTAATCAGCAGTTTTATCTGTCCTTACATGGAGCTAGTACAATATTTTTCCTATTTAAAGGTGCATTATGTAACTTTCCTCTCAGATGATTGATGAACTTATTCCACTGACTTTTTAATTTATTTATTTAGAAATAATAATAAAACAAGATAAATCTGTCAAAAATAAAGCCTTTAACTAAACAGATCTTAAAAAATTACTCAAAAACAAGATTAATATTCTAAATTCAAGCTATTTTAATTATTTAAGCTTAGGAGGAGGAGGAGTTGAGAGAGAGGAGGAGAGGGTAAGAGAGCTGGAGAGAGGAGGGGGAGTAGAAAGAGAGGAGGAGAGAGAGAGAGAGAGGAGGAGAGGGAACAGAGAGCTGGAGAGAGGAGGAGGAGTTGAGAGAGAGGAGGAGAGGGTAACGGAGCTGGAGAGAGGAGGAGGAGTTGCGAGAGAGGAGGAGAGGGTAACGGAGCTGGAGAGAGGAGGAGGAGTTGAGAGAGAGGAGGAGAGGGTAAGAGAGCTGGAGAGAGGAGGGGGAGTAGAAAGAGAGGAGGAGAGAGAGAGAGAGAGGAGGAGAGGGAACAGAGAGCTGGAGAGAGGAGGAGGAGTTGAGAGAGAGGAGGAGAGGGTAACGGAGCTGGAGAGAGGAGGAGGAGTTGAGAGAGAGGAGGAGAGGGTAACGGAGCTGGAGAGAGGAGGAGGAGTTGAGAGAGAGGAGGAGAGGGTAAGAGAGCTGGAGAGAGGAGGGGGAGTAGAAAGAGAGGAGGAGAGAGAGAGAGAGAGGAGGAGAGGGAACAGAGAGCTGGAGAGAGGAGGAGGAGTTGAGAGAGAGGAGGAGAGGGTAACGGAGCTGGAGAGAGGAGGAGGAGTTGCGAGAGAGGAGGAGAGGGTAACGGAGCTGGAGAGAGGAGGAGGAGTTGAGAGAGAGGAGGAGAGGGTAACGGAGCTGGAGAGAGGAGGAGTAGAAAGAGAGGAGGAGGAGAGAGAGAGAGGAGGAGAGGGAACAGAGAGCTGGAGGGAGGAGGAGGAGTTGAGAGAGAGGAGGAGAGGGTAACGGAGCTGGAGAGGGGAGGAGGAGTTGAGAGAGAGGAGGAGAGGGTAAGAGAGCTGCAGAGAGGAGGAGGAGTTGAGAGAGAGGAGGAGAGGGTAAGAGAGCTGGAGAGAGGAGGAGGAGTTGAGAGAGAGGAGGAGAGGGTAAGAGAGCTGGAGAGAGGAGGAGGAGTTGAGAAAGAGGAGGAGAGGGTAAGAGAGCTGGAGAGAGGAGGAGGAGTTGAGAGAGAGGAGGAGAGGGTAAGAGAGCTGGAGAGAGGAGGAGGAGGAGTTGAGAGAGAGGAGGAGAGGGTAAGAGAGCTGGAGAGAGGAGGAGGAGTTGAGAGAGAGGAGGAGAGGGTAAGAGAGCTGGAGAGAGGAGGAGGAGTTGAGAGAGAGGAGGAGAGAGAGAGAGAGAGGAGGAGAGGGAACAGAGAGCTGGAGAGAGGAGGAGGAGTTGAGAGAGAGGAGGAGAGGGTAACGGAGCTGGAGAGAGGAGGGGGAATAGAAAGAGAGGAGGAGGAGAGAGAGAGAGGAGGAGAGGGAACAGAGAGCTGGAGGGAGGAGGAGGAGTTGAGAGAGAGGAGGAGAGGATAACGGAGCTGGAGAGAGGAGGAGGAGTTGGAGAGAGGAGGAGAGGGTAAGAGAGCTGGAGAGAGGAGGAGGAGTTGAGAGAGAGGAGGAGAGGGTAAGAGAGATGGAGAGAGGAGGAGGAGTTGAGAGAGAGGAGGAGAGGGTAACAGAGCTGGAGAGAGGAGGAGTAGAAAGAGAGGAGGAGGAGAGAGAGAGAGAGGAGGAGAGGGAACAGAGAGCTGGAGGGAGGAGGAGTTGAGAGAGAGGAGGAGAGGGTAACGGAGCTGGAGAGGAGGAGGAGTAGAAAGAGAGGAGGAGGAGTTGAGAGAAAGGAGGAGGAGATAGAGAGGGAGGAGGAGGAGATGAAACAGGGAGCTTGAAAGAGTAGGAGGAGGAGCGGAGAAAAAGTAGGAGGCAGGAGGAGGAGCAGAGAGGGCATTTTTTTCATCATATTTTGGCCATGTGGGACTCGGGTCAAACAGGTCAAATGGAACGCACTTCGTAGGACGTGGATCTTTCGTATCAGTGATTTTCGGTGCTGGAGTTGTAAAGCTGAAATAGTGCCTCGCTCCTCGTGTTTTGAATGTTTGCACTTTTCTGACTCCATTTTGCTTGGTTCACTTTCTTTAGCTAAAGCTGCATTAGTAAATTTCAATCTCTGACTCTCAAAGCTCTGACATTGAGAAGGGCTGGACTACAGAGCCACGGTTCACAATAGAACTGCTGCTCAGAATATGGCAAACATAAAGGTATCGTGTTGTTGTAAGAAGCAAAAGGTTCTTCATGTGGCAGAAGATTTTAACAAGGAAATTCAAAACTAAGATCTGCTAAGTCCTGATGTAGAATAGTTTTGGTTTTAGTTCACAGTTTGATGGGGAAAACCAGTTAAAGTGCAGCTGTGGTGATGGTAAAATTAACCTTTGTATTGTTTGATTTGTCTTTTTGATGTGGCTCATGCTTTAAAACCACTGAGTCTAGTTCATCATTTCAAAATACAGAAATGCTGATGTACATTTACATCTTTATATTGCTTGGAGCTGTTTGATTTGTATTTCTTCTAGTTCAGTTAAATGTCTCAGTGCAATGTAAAACAGCTCTGAAAAAAGAGACTTAAAGCCAAATAACCAACATAAAAAAAAAAAAAGACTAAATTAAAGCGTGTTTTGCATTTTCGTTGCTTTTGTTGCACTGACAAACATGCGCACTTACTCTGAGATAACTTGCCACTCCACAGACCTGACCTCCTCCAGCTTCTGTTCATGGAAATGCTATTCCTTTGGCTGTAATCTTCCGCAGTGTGGCATAAAATTTCCCTATCTCCATGAAGAATGCTTCGAAGTATGGCTTTAACCTTCTATTTTCATGGAATCATGCAGAAAGTTGCATACTGTACCTTTAAGGATATAGTCTATGTATTTTGAAAGGCATTTAACGGTGCGATAACTATGAAGAAGAAGCAGCAGGGACACCATTTTTGCCCAATCAGGTAGAAACAACTGCTTCAGAGTGAGAGTGAGAAAAGGGACTAAGTGGGCAGGGCTAACAGTTATAATTAAAACATGTTTTTTGCTCATGGTTCAAAATCGGATACAGCACTTTAAGATCATCTGCTTCTTATGAGAGTTAATACTTCACTGTGATTGGCTAAATCCACTCACTCAGAGGATGAGAGAAGCTGAACAATAGGAAGAGTGAGAGGTGAAAAGCTTTCCAAATACAGCTGCTAAACTGGGCAGTACCTGGAGGACTAAAGGGGAGAGTGAGGGGGAAGGACAGGGGGGGTTTGGAGGACAAAAGGGGAGAGTGAGGGGGAAGGATGGGGGGGTTTGGAGGACAAAAGGGGAGAGTGAGGGGGAAGGATGGGGGGGTTTGGAGGACTAAAGGGGAGAGTGAGGGGGAAGGACGGGGGGGTTTGGAGGACTAAAGGGGAGAGTGAGGGGGAAGGACAGGGGGGGTTTGGAGGACAAAAGGGGAGAGTGAGGGGGAAGGATGGGGGGGTTTGGAGGACTAAAGGGGAGAGTGAGGGGGAAGGACAGGGGGGTTTGGAGGACTAAAGGGGAGAGTGAGGGGGAAGGATGGGGGGGTTTGGAGGACTAAAGGGGAGAGTGAGGGGGAAGGATGGGGGGGTTTGGAGGACTAAAGGGGAGAGTGAGGAGGAAGGACGGGGGGGTTTGGAGGACTAAAGGGGAGAGTGAGGGGGAAGGACAGGGGGGTTTAGAGGACTAAAGGTGAGAGTGAGGGGGAAGGACGGGGGGGTTTGGAGGACTAAAGGTGAGAGTGAGGGGGAAGGACGGGGGGGTTTGGAGGACTAAAGGTGAGAGTGAGGGGGAAGGACAGGGGGGTTTGGAGGACTAAAGGGGAGAGTGAGGGGGAAGGACAGGGGGGTTTGGAGGACTAAAGGTGAGAGTGAGGGGGAAGGACAGGGGGGGTTTGGAGGACTAAAAAGGAGAGTGAGGGGGAAGGACAGGGGGGGTTTGGAGGACTAAAGGGGAGAGTGAGGGGGAAGGACAGGGGGGTTTGGAGGACTAAAGGGGAGAGTGAGGGGGAAGGACAGGGGGGTTTGGAGGACTAAAGGGGAGAGTGAGAGGGAAGGGCGGGGGGGGGGGGGGGTTTGGAGGACTAAAGGGGAGAGTGAGGGGGAAGGACAGGGGAGGTTTGGAGGACTAAAGGGGAGAGTGAGGGGGAAGGACAGGGGGGTTTGGAGGACTAAAGGGGAGAGTAAGGGGGAAGGACAGGGGGGTTTGGAGGACTAAAGGGGAGAGTGAGGGGGAAGGACAGGGGGGGTTTGGAGGACTAAAGGGGAGAGTGAGGGGGAAGGACAGGGGGGTTTGGAGGACTAAAGGGGAGAGTGAGGGGGAAGGACAGGGGGGTTTGGAGGACTAAAGGGGAGAGTGAGAGGGAAGGGCGGGGGGGGGGGGGTTGGAGGACTAAAGGGGAGAGTGAGGGGGAAGGACAGGGGAGGTTTGGAGGACTAAAGGGGAAAGTGAGGGGGAAGGACAGGGGGGTTTGGAGGACTAAAGGGGAGAGTAAGGGGGAAGGACAGGGGGGTTTGGAGGACTAAAGGGGAGAGTGAGGGGGAAGGGCGGGGGGCACAGTTTTTGACCAGAACGTTGCAAATTTATCTTAAAAAAAATAAAAAAAAATAAAAAAGTCCTTGGAACAGTAGATAATGCTATAAAAACATCATATACAGTGTTTAGTACCAAAACAATAGGTCCACTTTAATCATGATATGACGATTTCACCAAAATAAATGATCAAAGTCTGTAGATCACATCAGTATTTATACAGCTGCTCTATATACTGTAATACATTAGAATCTAAATAGCAGTTTGAGCTGGTTCACTTCTCAAATCTCAAAGGCTGAAATCGGATAGAACAGAATCCTCTGCAAAGAACACAATATCTTGCCTTTTATAGAAAAATCATGTTGCTTCTGTAGCTTAAACCTCTACAAACTTGTTCTGCAATGCATGATGGGATTCTTGTATTTAACAGCTCATATTTCAGTCTCTCAAATGTTGATGTCCCTGGAGAACAGAATCCTCCTTTTGGAAATCTAATTGTCAGAATAATCTGTTAGTTTTTTTTTCCAAAGTTGTGCAGGTCTAGCATAACGTTTTTCTGATGTTGTCATGATAGTAAGATTTCAAACTTTTCATTTATTTATTTATTTATTTGACAGGGACTTTGCAGAATAAACATATTGTGCAGACCAAATTTAGCTACAAGATCATTTTCATCTGCAGTGTCTGGGCAGAGGCGATACTAAGGAATATGTGTTTTTTTAGACGGTAGAATGTGAATATCAACACAAAATAATAGTAGTTTTATTAATGTTACCATGTTGTCTTGATATTAATATTTACAAAAAGCATGAAAATTATAGAAGTATTTAGTCAAATCAGGGTCAAGTTTACTAGCTGCTGTGTTCTAAATAAGAAGTGATCATGGGCTCACGCTTCTGTCTCTGGCTCCAATTTACTTTACATTGAAACATTGTCACCCCTCTCTCTGTAACTGCTGCTGTTATCCTCGTCATTTTGGTCGTAAATCTTCGTATTAACCCGCTCTACATGATCATGGGGTTTTTATTTCACTATTGCGTCTCTAGCCCAAGATATGAACATTAATAACAGACAAATCAGGTGCCTTCTTTTCCCGAAGTCGCTCCCGCTAGCATTAGCTACAGGTTTGATTGACAGCGTTGCTAAGCGCCTGCTCCATGCTAAACCAGCAGTGCGGGCGGGAAGGGTCGTTACCTTCAACAGCCTTGCTCTGGATTGGCTCTTTGGTTGCTATGATACTCGCAATTGGAACTTGGCTCCGACTTGGCCCCTATAACTGCTCCAGCCTCGATGAGCTTCATTTGACTGGAGCTGAGCGCTGTGGGTGACATCACACTCACTTAGTCCACTTCTTCATACAGGCTATGTTTGATACGTGCTTAAATGAGTACTTTCTAGTTTTAGTATCGATTAGTATATAATTTTGTATGTCTCACTTTCTGTTTCCTCTTCTCTTGCAGTTGAATGTCTGGGATGGAAAACAAATAAGGGGGAAATAGTTGCAGGATGAAAACATGGCCGCACCCCTTCTCGCACCCCCAGGACCTGACAGTTTTAAATACTTCACTCCGGAGTCGCTTGCTAACATCGAAAAGCGTATCCAAGAAGAGAAGAACAAGAAGCCGCCCAAGCCTCGCTCCGACAGCAGCCATCGCGACACCTCTGACGACAATGAGGCCAAACCCAACAGCGACCTGGAAGCGGGGAAGAGCTTGCCCTTCATCTATGGAGATATTCCGGACGGGATGGTGGCAACGCCACTGGAGGACTTGGATCCATTTTATATGAACAAAAAAGTAAGTCCAAACTAGGCCTGTCCCCATGGTTACTATATCAATATATCGTTCAATATATGGAAGCTGGGACAATTGAGGGGACTTTTTCTTTGCAAAAGTGGAGAGATTTTGGGTATTTTTGTTGTAATATGATCAGATTTGAGCTGTGGAGGGGTGAATAAATCAATCTTACAGCTAATTATTGGGTCATTCTGCTGTTTGTTGCAGCTCATTTCTATTTAAAATGGTTAACTGGGATTATCTTTCATTATTTAAATCTTAATAAGTGACAAAAAGTAGTTTATTATGATATCTCTGTACCAATATAACATGCTTCAAAATTTGTTAACACATTTTGAAGCAGAACTGGACCCTCTTCATGTTTCATTTATTCATCAATTTATCTTTATTTCTACAGGGAGAGCCCAATGGAAGTCCTCAGACTCTTTTTCATGAGCGTTCTGTTAAAATAGGGAACAATACAAACCAAAACAAGCAAAACACATAACTGCATAGGTTCATTTACAACATTAAAAACAGGAGCAGGTGTGATTATAAATGTTTATCTCCACATTATTGAAGTATATTAGAGGCACCAGTCTATCCAGTTTTACATGCCCTTCAAATGTGTTCCATTTTTGGGAAGCAAAATAGCCATATGCTTCCCCCCCCCCCCCCCCCATTTCAGTGCTAGTGAGGCCAGTTAAAAGTTCTCACCTCTGCTCTTCCTCCTCTCTCCTTTTCTCTTTTCTTTGTCTCCTCCTCTCTCTTGCCTCGTTCTCTCTCCTCCTCCCTCTCTCCCACTCCCTTTCTCTTCCTCTCCTTCTCTCTCCCTCTCTCCTCCTCTCTATTGTCCAGTTTTTAAACAGAGACAATCACGAGAGCTTGTTTTAAACGTTCTTCTGCGCCTCTGCTCTTCCTCCTCTCTCCTCCTCTCCTCTCTCTGTCTCTTCCTCTCTCCCTGCCTCCCCTTTCTCTCTCCTCCCTTTCTCTCTCCCTCTCTCCTTTACCTATCTCCTCCCTCTCTCCTCCTCTCTATTGTTCACTTTTTAGCTGTAGACAATCATGCAATCTTGTATTTAAAGTTCAATAAACAGGTGAGATATTGAGTCAGTCTATCGTTGTAGTCCCTTATAAAAACATTTCATAAATACATTTTATAAATACATTTTATACGGTGTTGTTCTTTTCTGACAGATCGCGATGGCCAACCTACTTTTTCATAGAGTATAGTGAATATACTGTATATATTTCCTGTTAAAGGTGGGTCATGTGATCATTCTGTCCTCAGGCCCCAGCAGGTCTGTGGAGGAGCCTGTTATCGTCTAGTAATAGTTTACGTTGCAAAAATAGCGAGTAGGAGCATCAGCAGAATGGACCTTAAAAAATCATATCTGAAGCAGCGAAGCAAGAAACACAAACATTCAAATCATTTCAGCATAAAGCTTTTGTCACTTGTAGACTTACTCACAGTGGAAAGAGGAACCAAACCTTAACCAAGATGTATAGACGATAAACGATCATATTGAGCAGACGACTGACACGAAAACCCTAAAGCGAAATTATCCTAACTATTCTAGATTTGTAGTATTTTTAATGAACATAAGCTGCAATAAACACATAAATCACAGAAGAAGTTATTTATTTAACCCTCTACAGCACAAATCTGATCACATTACAGAAAAATAACAAAAGTTCCCACTAAAAGTCCCCATGAAAAATGAGAACCTCCAAACATTATCCTTCTATCTTTCCTATATTGAATAATAAGTCTATTTAGCTGTTTTTTATGGTGACAGGCCAATTCCAAACAAATCACATGTGGTGAATACTGCAGCAGATCATGAGGTACTGTAAAGAAGTATTATCATCATCAAATTGAAATGCAGTTTGAATTCTCAATAAATCGCAAAGGCTGCAATTATTTAGGTATTAAATGCTAGGAAATTAATGCTAACTGTTAACTGAATGATAACAGCCTCTACAAATATGCTCTGAAATGTATCGGATTCTTGGATTAATTTTAGCAGTTCAGATTCTAGTCTTCTCTCAAATGTTAATGGTCATGGGTGTGTTTAAAATGTGACCTTTGAATTTAATCTGGATTTGAAACTCCAGAAAATTCGCAATTTGGTGTTTTTTCTAAATTGTAAAGGCAAAACTCTACACGGGATCAGAGGGTTCATAATATTTTAGAATCCCTTTTTTCAACATTAACATTCACATTTTAACGTCTACGCAAAAACACAAAACACTAAAATATCCTCCAGTGAAGAATTTGCTTCATTTGTCATTAGTATCTGTCAGAGATGCAATTTAAATAGATGAAATTAGCAAATCACAAAGGCAGCATAAATAACATAAACATAACATAACATAACATAAATAACAAAATCTCCTGTCTTCTTCTGCATAAAAACCGCTAACCCTTTAATTCAGATCTGTACAAACATGTTCTGAAATGTGATTCTTGTGTTAGTTTATAAGTTCATATTCCAGTCTTGGACATGTTTAAAATGTGAACTTTGAACCTAATCCTAATATTAAAATATAAATCATAAATCTAATCACAATGCTTGTCAGAAAAATCACAGTGAGATATTTTTTTCCCAAAGTATTCCCAAATCGCAAAGACTGAAATTTTTGAAGTGTCACAAATCTAATCAGACTCAAAGTTAGATATTTTTCCCCCAGTACCGTTCAGCTCTCCTCCTGTGTCTGTGTGTCTGAGGGTGATGTGAAAGTGTCTGTGTGTCTCTGTGTCTGAGGGTGATGTGAAAGTGTCTGTGTGTCTCTGTGTCTGTGGGTGATGTGAAAGTGTCTGTGTGTCTCTGTGTCTGAGGGTGATGTGAAAGTGTCTCTGTGTCTCTGTGTCTGTGTGTCTGAGGGTGATGTGAAAGTGTCTGTGTGTCTCTGTGTCTGAGGGTGATGTGAAAGTGTCTGTGTGTCTCTGTGTCTGTGGGTGATGTGAAAGTGTCTGTGTGTCTCTGTGTCTGAGGGTGATGTGAAAGTGTCTCTGTGTCTCTGTGTCTCTGTGTCTGAGGGTGATGTGAAAGTGTCTGTGTGTCTCTGTGTCTGAGGGTGATGTGAAAGTGTCTCTGTGTCTCTGTGTCTGAGGGTGATGTGAAAGTGTCTGTGTGTCTCTGTGTCTCTGTGTCTGTGGGTGATGTGAAAGTGTCTGTGTGTCTCTGTGTCTCTGTGTCTGTGGGTGATGTGAAAGTGTCTGTGTGTCTCTGTGTCTCTGTGTCTGTGGGTGATGTGAAAGTGTCTCTGTGTCTCTGTGTCTCTGTGCCTCTGTGTCTGAGGGTGATGTGAAAGTGTCTGTGTGTCTCTGTGTCTCTGTGTCTGTGGGTGATGTGAAAGTGTCTCTGTGTCTCTGTGTCTCTGTTTCTCTGTGGTGATGTGAAAGTGTCTGTGTGTCTGTGTGTCTCTGTGTCTGTGGGTGATGTGAAAGTGTCTGTGTGTCTCTGTGTCTGTGGGTGATGTGAAAGTGTCTGTGTGTCTGTGTGTCTCTGTGTCTGTGGGTGATGTGAAAGTGTCTGTGTGTCTCTGTGTCTGTGGGTGATGTGAAAGTGTCTGTGTGTCTCTGTGTCTCTGTGTCTGTGGGTGATGTGAAAGTGTCTCTGTGTCTCTGTGTCTCTGTGTCTCTGTGTCTGAGGGTGATGTGAAAGTGTCTGTGTGTCTCTGTGTCTCTGGGTGATGTGAAAGTGTCTCTGTGTCTCTGTGTCTCTGTGTCTGAGGGTGATGTGAAAGTGTCTGTGTGTCTCTGTGTCTCTGTGTCTGTGGGTGATGTGAAAGTGTCTGTGTGTCTCTGTGTCTCTGTGTCTGTGGGTGATGTGAAAGTGTCTCTGTGTCTCTGTGTCTCTGTGTCTCTCTGTCTGAGGGTGATGTGAAAGTGTCTGTGTGTCTCTGTGTCTCTGTGTGACTGAGGGTGATGTGAAAGTGTCTGTGTGTCTCTGTGTCTCTGTGTCTGAGGGTGATGTGAAAGTGTCTGTGTGTCTCTGTGTCTCTGTGTGTCTGAGGGTGATGTGAAAGTGTCTGTGTGTCTCTGTGTCTGTGGGTGATGTGAAAGTGTCTGTGTGTCTCTGTGTCTGAGGGTGATGTGAAAGTGTCTGTGTGTCTCTGTGTCTCTGTGTCTGAGGGTGATGTGAAAGTGTCTGTGTGTCTCTGTGTCTCTGTGTGTCTGAGGGTGATGTGAAAGTGTCTCTGTGTCTCTGTGTCTGTGTGTGATGTGAAAGTGTCTGTGTGTCTGTGTGTCTCTGTGTCTGAGGGTGATGTGAAAGTGTCTGTGTGTCTCTGTGTCTCTGTGTCTGTGGGTGATGTGAAAGTGTCTGCGTGTCTCTGTGTCTCTGTGTCTGAGGGTGATGTGAAAGTGTCTGTGTGTCTCTGTGTCTGTGGGTAATGTGAAAGTGTCTGTGTGTCTGTGTGTCTCTGTGTCTGTGGGTGATGTGAAAGTGTCTGTGTGTCTCTGTGTCTGTGGGTGATGTGAAAGTGTCTGTGTGTCTGTGTGTCTCTGTGTCTGTGGGTGATGTGAAAGTGTCTGTGTGTCTCTGTGTCTGTGGGTGATGTGAAAGTGTCTGTGTGTCTCTGTGTCTCTGTGTCTGTGGGTGATGTGAAAGTGTCTCTGTGTCTCTGTGTCTCTGTGTCTCTGTGTCTGAGGGTGATGTGAAAGTGTCTGTGTGTCTCTGTGTCTGTGGGTGATGTGAAAGTGTCTCTGTGTCTCTGTGTCTCTGTGTCTGAGGGTGATGTGAAAGTGTCTGTGTGTCTCTGTGTCTCTGTGTCTGTGGATGATGTGAAAGTGTCTGTGTGTCTCTGTGTCTCTGTGTCTGTGGGTGATGTGAAAGTGTCTCTGTGTCTCTGTGTCTCTGTGTCTCTGTGTCTGAGGGTGATGTGAAAGTGTCTGTGTGTCTCTGTGTCTCTGTGTGTCTGAGGGTGATGTGAAAGTGTCTGTGTGTCTCTGTGTCTCTGTGTCTGAGGGTGATGTGAAAGTGTCTGTGTGTCTCTGTGTCTCTGTGTGTCTGAGGGTGATGTGAAAGTGTCTGTGTGTCTCTGTGTCTGTGGGTGATGTGAAAGTGTCTGTGTGTCTCTGTGTCTGAGGGTGATGTGAAAGTGTCTGTGTGTCTCTGTGTCTCTGTGTCTGAGGGTGATGTGAAAGTGTCTGTGTGTCTCTGTGTCTCTGTGTGTCTGAGGGTGATGTGAAAGTGTCTCTGTGTCTCTGTGTCTGTGTGTGATGTGAAAGTGTCTGTGTGTCTGTGTGTCTCTGTGTCTGAGGGTGATGTGAAAGTGTCTGTGTGTCTCTGTGTCTCTGTGTCTGTGGGTGATGTGAAAGTGTCTGTGTGTCTCTGTGTCTCTGTGTCTCTGTGTCTGTGGGTGATGTGAAAGTGTCTGTGTGTCTCTGTGTCTCTGTGTCTGTGGGTAATGTGAAAGTGTCTGTGTGTCTGTGTGTCTCTGTGTCTGTGGGTGATGTGAAAGTGTCTGTGTGTCTCTGTGTCTGAGGGTGATGTGAAAGTGTCTGTGTGTCTCTGTGGGTGATGTGAAAGTGTCTGTGTGTCTGTGGGTCTCTGTGTCTGAGGGTGATGTGAAAGTGTCTCTGTGTCTCTGTGTCTCTGTGTCTGAGGGTGATGTGAAAGTGTCTCTGTGTCTGTGTGTCTCTGTGTCTCTGTGTCTGTGGGTGATGTGAAAGTGTCTGTGTGTCTGTGTGTCTCTGTGTCTGAGGGTGATGTGAAAGTGTCTCTGTGTCTCTGTGTCTCTGTGTCTGAGGGTGATGTGAAAGTGTCTCTGCTCCAGTGAAGCTCGCCTTAGCACGGATCAGGTGAACGCCTTTGTGATGTATTGATCCACAGTGGAGCAGAGCACAGGAGGGGACATCTGTGCCCTATAATACTGCACTTCCTCACCTCTGCTAGCGTCACACAGCACACTCACAGCCAGCGCCACAAATCACATCATCTCATATTTCATTTATTCATCACTAGTCTGCAATAAGTGCGGAGAGATAACTGCACAAAACGTGACTCCCCTCTAAAACTAACACCAATAACTCACTCTTATACTACATTCATACATAGGCAAGGTGGGGGAAGTGTCTTGCCCAAGGACCAACAATAGTACCACCAACCTCCAGACTCTAGACTGAACGACTGCCACCCAAGACGCACATCTGTTACATTGTATTGGTTTATTTTTGAGGATTTTTTTCCATTCAAAGATGTAATATTTAGTCTTAAATTGTTAATCGCTACCTAATTGTTCATCATTCTAATCTAGACCCATGGATCTAGACTCATCTTTATCGTATTTTCCGAAATAGTTTGTAAATCCATTGCCGGTGTTTGTTTGTGTTCTCGTTTTGGATGTTTTTGTGGTGAAAACAGGGCTTTTCTGTATTATTGGCAGTCATTAATAATTAAGAGTTATTTGACCCGCAGTGCAGCCAAAAGCCAATAGGGGCGTATCTAACTTAGAGGTCTGCCTGTGTCCCCGTTGGCCTTAAGTCGTCCATTTTCACATGACTGATGTGTTTTACTGTGGCGTTGGGTTAGCAGGTCTGGTTTGTTTTACCAAAGCTATTGAACACATTGGAAAGTTAAGCTAAAGACGCATTAATCATTAGAAGTTGTTTGGAATAGTTGGCTTAATCTAGGTTTTTGTCAGATGATTCAATTATAGAAATATTGATATTATCTTTAATGTTGTTTTGAAGATTCTCAGGCCTTTCTTTGTAGAGTTTACATGTTCTCCCTGTGTCTGGATGAGCTTCCTCTGGTTTCCCCCATCAACCCAAAACACGAACAATGGGTCAAATCAAGTCGAAATATTGATATTATCTTGAATGTTGTTTTGAAGATATACAAAAAGTGAACAGGGTATACTGTTTATAATGAAGAGTATAGTAAAACCAGCTGATTTAAAAATGAAAAACATCTGTTGTTAACCAAATAACGATATAACTTTAGTGTATAATCTTACAGTTACATAACATTTAAGTCAACATTCATTTGTTATATGAGTTTTGGATTGGCCATTTGTATTTCTTATTATCTGAGGTGGAAGAATTGTCTGCTAGTTATGAAATGTACCATGAGCTTCAGAGAGTTGAAGCCATAGTGATTCCCATAGAAAATTTTGACCCAGATCTCAGGGTCACAGAGATGACCTGTCAGGAGCAGTGGACCCATCTCAGGAGCAGTGGACCCATCTCAGGAGCAGTGGACCCATCTCAGGAGCAGTGGACCCATCTCAGGAGCAGTGGACCCAACTCAAGACCAGTGGATCCATCTCAGGAGCAGTGGATCCATCTCCAGATCTTGGTCTAGTCTTGGTCAGGACTATTTAAACTGGAGGATTTGGTCTGTTTTGCATGTTTATGACCTGGGGGTTTATTAATCTGGGACCTTGTTGTTTCCTCTTTTAGGTGTTTTGTTGTTTACATTTATTTGTGCAGCCCTTGACATGTTTATGAAATCTGATCAGCATCGCAATGTTTGTCAGAAAAATCACGATTCATTTTTTTTTTTACCCGAATCGCACAGTCCTAGTGGTGTGTGTGTGTGTGTGTGTGTGTGTGTGTGTGTGTGTGCGAGTGCGTGTTTGTGTGCGTGTTACGGTCAAATGCAAGAAACCTGATCACAGCACTCATGCATCAGAGAGAGGAAGAGCCACGCCGAAGAAATGCCGCGTTGCAGTTCTGTCTTCTCCCCTGTGAAAGAAAGAGAAAGAGGAGAGGAGAGGGACAAGAGAGGAAAGAGGGAAGAGAGAGGGAGGAAAGCAGGGACAGGGATTGAGGGAGAAAAGAGACAATTAGAGAGGGGAAGAGGGATCAAGAGAGGGAGGGAGAAAACCGAGGGAGAGAGAAAGGGGAAAGTGGTGGGAGGGGTTGAGAGGCAGAAGAGAGAGGGGAAGAGGAGGGCCCAGTGAGAGAGAGAGAGAGGGAGACAGAGATTAAGAAGGAGAGAGGAGAGGAGGGGGAAGAGAGAAAACGAGAGTAAGAGGAAAGAGGGAGAGAGATGAGTGAGGATAGAGAGTTAGACAAGGGGTGAGAGACAGATATAGAGAGCATATACAGAGGGAGGGCGAAAGGGAGGATAGAGACAGAGAGAGAGGGAAGGGGGTGAAAGACGAGATGCAGAGGGAGGAGAGGTAGAAAGAATAATATGAGAGGAGAGGGAGAAACGTCCATGTGATTAAAGCGGTGTTTTGAGAGGAAAAGGGAGGGATCTACTGCCCCGTTAGCTCGTGGTGAGCTTGTACTGTTGTGTAGTGAGGTAATACAGTGGTACTGGTACAGCTGGTGGTGCGTGGGGGGCTCTGCAGTATTTATTTACTGTAGAGACAAATCTATTTATGTTCTTGTCCATGTTTGGGTTAAACCTTTTTCAGAACTAATGTGTTCATGATTTAGAAGTGGTTTTAAATTTGGGTTAGCGTTAATTAATGATTAAAGCCCTCTTAGGCTGAGTTTTAAAAGTAGAAATATTTTGTCACATTGCAGTAAACAATCGTTCAGCCTAAGCTTTTACCAATACCCTGAGTGATACCTGATCCAGAGGATTTTGGTTGATTGATCCTGATGCCCAATACAGTATTCCATACAGCAGTGGCACAGTGGCTGAGCGGCTAGCACCTCAGAGCAAGAAGGTTTCAGGTTTGACTCTCAGGCCTGTCTTTGTGAAGTTTGCATGTCCTCCCTGTGTCTGGGTGTTTTTTTCCGGGGACACGCCGGTTTCCCCCATCAGCTCAAAACATGCACGATACATCAAATCCTCCAGCTAAAGTCCTGACCAAGACCAGCTCAGGATCTGGGTCCTGCTCCTGACAGGTTCTCCCAGCGGTACTGAAAGATGGGTCAAATATATTTTACAAAAAAGTATTAGTAAAATAATCTGAACCAGAAATGCATCTGGTCTGTTGCATTGGCTCTTGTTTCAAAGCTGTAAAAGACTCCAGCCTCTGACACAATAATGCAAATAAGCAGAAAATGATACATGGTTTGAATGGGCCGTACAGGACTCATTCATTCTAATGTGTCTGCCCCCCATTTCATTCACTTTGATGGAACATGAAGGTCCACCGCGTAACTTCTGGGGGACACTTTGCTTGTCTCCATGGAGATATTATTGCTTTGCCTAGAACAGTGCCTCTCAAAGCTTTCACACCATACTAATGAAGAAAAGACTTGGCTTTCTGAGTACCACCAGATTTAGTCCATAACAGGACTATTCCAGATCTAAACCAGGTCCATAACAGGACTATTCCAGATCTAAACCAGGTCCATAACAGGACTATTCCAGATCTAAACCAGGTCTAAAAGTGGACTACCTTATTTCCACTGTAGTTTGAAACAAGAAATTATCTAAATTATTAAGTATAACAAAAAGTGGTTAAAATGAACACCTGTCTAAGTACCACAGTTTGAGAAACACCTGCCTAAAATGTTTCACATTATGGCATGCAATTAATCTGTCTCCATGGAGACAAGGAGGTGAAACAACCACACCAAGTTACAGGTCAGATCTGTGCAAAGGCAAGCCTGTTCACAATAAGAATGCATATAAGTTCCATAGTGCATCTTTAAGCTTTGGCAGTAAAATCAGCCCAATAGAAGATATTGAGCAAAGTGAGAGAGGAAAGGGGTCGATGTGTGTTTCCGCAGTGAACACAGAGCTGAGCTAGCGTAGCATTAGCTTCTCTATCTCCACATCAAGAACTGCAGATCTGCCATGTCTGTGTGTCTGTGTGTGTGTGTGTGTGTGTTCATGACCTTATAGAATTTGTTATAATGGAGGGCAGGGGCTGTGAAATTCACTGTTTTTGATAGAAATGACTAAACTGAAAATCCACAAATGTTTAACCTTATCATTTTTGTTACAGACTAGGTCCACAAACTTGCCATATTAATCTCATATCTTAAAGTCCTTTCTACTGCCAACACGTGTGCCTGTGTGTTTAAACAATACCACCACTTTTTGAGGTTACATAGTGAAAATACTGACCTTAATGTGTTTGTGCTGACAGAGAAGACGTTGGACTGTTTCATGTGGGTAGGCCCAGTAATTACGGAGATATTAACCATGAACCAGGGAGAATTTTGACCTGTCTCAGTTCTATGTCTAAAGCTGCAAGATTAAACGCAATCAAATCAAAAATCACAAATTGTATGGACACAATTAGCCGATTACAAGGGCTGCACATCTTGAAGTATTATCATTTCCTCCACAAACACCTTCTGTCTTATCCTGCATAAAAACAACTAACCCTGTAGTTTACATCTGTACAAACATGTTCTAAAATGTCCCTGTGTGGCAGATGCTCTGTGATTCTTGTATTCGTTTTTTGTCAGTTCTTCTGAACGTGTTTAAAATGCAAACTTTGAACAGAATCATATTATTAAAAACATCAATCTAATTGCAAAGCTTGTCAGAAAATTTGCTATTTTTTCCCAAATCTTTCAGCCCTAATATTCTGACATAAACCCAACCCATTTTAAGTCTCCCCTAAGATGACTCTATATGTGGTCTTTGGTTTGTGCTTGGCCGTTGCGTTTGAGTGTCGTAGTAAATTAGAGCGCTCCTCTGAGTCTGTCCTCAGTCTCTGATGACACAGCATCCTGGGCTTCTCACAGAGGAGCGGTCAGAGTGGGGGCGGAGAGCTGCTGGCTACGCTAACGCTAACAGTATGAGGAGAGAGTGAATATAGAGTGTAGCTAAAGGAGGTGGAGAATGTGTGCTGTTACGTGGAGTGATTAGTCAGCACTACCACGGTCAATGGTTTTAAAGGAGACAGTTTAAAGGTCCTATATTACACAAAATGGACTCTGGTGAGCTTTAAGCCATGTTCTAATGCTGTTACCTCCTCAAAAACAGAGCTGGAGTTGAGTTTTGTTTCATTCACACATGTTTGAGTAACACTTTATTATTAGTCTGTTACATCTCCAAAGCTCAAAATGCTCTGTTCCACCTTGTGATGTCATGAAGTGGTAGTTTTCAAGTTAACAGCTCCTTTTACCTTCAGTTCAGTATAGATTGGCAATTCCGGGGCTGATTCAAATAATTCTAGTGATGGTGTATGGAGTTTAAAAACACAGTAGAGCACTTCCATTCTACTAACATGCAGAGTTTGTGTGTTAAACGTGTGTGAATGAAGCAAAACACAACTCCAGGTCTGGTTCTGATGAGGAAACAACATTAGAACATCAGAGAATAGTGTAATATTTGATTGAGTGGTTCTAGAGAACAGCTGCGTTTCAGGTGAAAACACAAGTTACAGGCCAATAATGTTTATTACAGATGAGCAGGTAAAATGAATATAGTTAAAATGCAGATTTCTATTGTAATATAGTCAGTTTTGGGGTCTTTTTGAATCACGACACATCACTATAGAGAAATATCACGATAAACAGTAATATTGAAACTACTTTATGTCACTAATTAAGATTTAAATAATGCAAGATATCCCAGAGAACTATTTTAAATAGACTGTGTCATTAAAAGATATGAGCTGCAACAAATAAACAGCCGAATGACCCAACAAGTAGCCATAAATGGGACTTATTCACTCCTTCACAGCTCAAATCTGATTGTGTTACAACAAAAATACCCCCAATCTCCCCATTTTTGCAAAAAGTCCCCACAATAAAATATACTGTTCCAGGTTTCATGTAATGAGCAATAAGTCAATATAGTAACGATGGAAACAGGCCTAGTTAATGTATACTTTTTTGTGCCTATATTTTGTTGACTACATTTGACCCATTTTTAAACTCCACTTGGGCTAACAGTCTGGAGTTGTGGGTGACTGCAGAGCCACACCCGGGGACCCAGCTCCAGATGTTCAGTCATTGGCTTGTTCACGAGTATCTAGATAAAACTTTTTTTCTTTTATATTCACATCCCTCCCTCTATGTGCCTACTGTCTTTGTGTCTTTAGGCAAGACACCTCACTGACCTTGCCTTTGGGTGGATTGGTGGTGTTCAGAGGGGCCAGTGCCTCAGATTAGCAACCTCACTTCCGTCAGTCTCCCCCAGAGCAGCTGTTACATTAGTTACTTACATATGGAGTGAATGAATACTGCATTATTATATTGTATGAAAAGAGTGGACAGACATTTTAGTGCCAACACTTTCAGAGCGTGTGCAGAGTTTGTGCAGAGCGTGTGCAGAGCGTGTGCAGAGTGTGTTCAGAGTGTGTTCAGAGTGTGTTCAGAGCGTGTGCAGAGTGTCTGATTTTCATGTGTTTGTTTTGCTGCTGCGTCTGATTCACTCTAATGATTCATTCATAAACTAATTTCACCGAATCCGTCACAGCCTCAATGGGGCTGTGTTGTCTCTGTTCTGCTGCCTGCCTCCTCCTCCTCTCCTTCTCATCCTCTTTTATTCCCCCACCTCTTCTCCTCCTGCTCTCTTCCTCTCCCACTTCTTATCCTCCTCTTTTCTCTCTGCTCCTCCTCTCCTCCTCCTCTTCTCCTCCTCTTCTGTCCATCACTGCCTTTCCCTCTTCTCCTCCTCTCCTCTTGCTCCCCTTTTCCCCCCACCTCTCTCCCTCTCCTCTCGCCACGCCTTCTCTTTCCCATCCACCTCTTTTCATCTTCACCCTCCTCCTCTCTTTCTCTCTCTCTCTGTCTCTCTGTCTCTCTCTCTCTCTCCCCTGTGCCTTTGTCGACCCACTTTGTCTACCCATCAGGTTTGCCTGGCTCTCCTCTGCAGCTCTGTGTCCTGCATCACTCCCCCGCTCTCTCTCTCCCTCTCTCTTTCTTTCTCTCTTTCTCTTTCTGTCTCTCTCCCTCTTTCTCCCTTTCCCCTCATTCCCTTTTCTCTGTTTTCTCTTTCTCTACCCCATCTCTCTATTTCTCTCCCTCACCCTCTGTCCTCTTTTATTTTCTCGCTTCTTGTCCCGTCTCTTTCCTTCCCCTGTCCTTCCACCCTCTCCTTTTTATCTGTCTATCTTTCTCCTTTCTTTCTTTTACCTCTCTTTCACTCTCTCTTTACCCTGCCCTTCTCTCACTCCCACTTTCCTTTCCTCACTCTCTCCTGTATACCCCCATCACCCTTCCCTTTTCTATTCCTTGTCTCTCCTCTCTCTCTCTCTCTCTCTCTCTCTCTCTCCACTTCTCCTGATTCTCCCTACCCCCCTCTCTCCCTTCTCCTCTCTCCGTTTCTTGTCACTCTCTTTGCTACAGGCCTCTCCACTCTTCCTTTCATCTCTCCTTCTATTTCTCCCTACCCTCCTCTCTTTTCCTCCTCTCTTTCTTTTCTTCTCTCTCTCTTTGCTGGTGGCCTCTCCACTCCTCCTCTCCGCTTTCTCGCCATCCTCTCCTGTTTACTCCTCTCATCTCTCCTTCTCTTCTTTTCTCTTTCTCTTTTTGCTGCAAGTCTCTCCACTCCTCCTTCTCTCCTCTCTTTCTCTTTCTGTCCCTTCTTCTCTTCCTCCTTACCCCCCTTACTCCTCCTCTCTCCTTTCCTTTTCTCTCTCTCTTTGCTCCAGGCCTTTCTACTCCTCCTCTCATCCCCTCCCTCTCTCCCCCTCTCGCCTTCTTTCCTTCTCTCTCTCTTTGCTGTAGGCCTCTCCACTCCTCCTCTCCTCCTCTCACCCCCTCCCTCCTCCTCTCGGCTTTCTTTCCCTCCTCTCTCTCTTTGCTGCATTTCTCGTCTCCTCCTCTCACTCCCTCCCTCTCTCCTTCTGTCTCCTTTCTTTCCTTCCTCTCTCTCTTTGCTGCAGGTCTCTTTTCTCCTCCTCTCACCCCCTCCCTCCCTCCCTCCCTCCCTCCTCCTCTCCATTCCTTCTCTCTCTCTCTTTGCTGCAACCCTCTCCTCCTCTCACCCCCTCCCTCTCTCCTCCTCTCTCCTCCTCTCTTCTTCTTTCCTTCTCTCTCTCTCTTTGCTGCAGGCCTCTCCACTCCTCCTCCTTAGACATTTCTGCAGCTTCTGTCTGACTCCTGTTTTTTAAATTTTTTTTATTTTATTTTACACAACAACAGCATCCAACATGGCGTCACATAAAGACACTAGTTTGTCTCTCAGTTTCCTCGCTGTTACATCACTCACAGTTGTATTTTGATCAGTTCACGTTTGTGTATTCTTGTATTGTCCTGCATTAGAGGCTTGAGTGCTTTGAAAATGTCCGTTTTCTCCTCCCCCCTCGCCCAGCCCAGCCCTGCAGCTTCTCACAAACATTCAAAACCTTTGTACTCATCCACATGTGTGTCTATATATGGAATAATAATAATAATAATTGTGCTTCTTGCTTCAGTCGGATGCCCACAATGGCCCATTTCTATTGAGCTGCTTCAGTGCAGTCTAAATATATGCAGTATATTCTATGTATGCATGTGAGCTAATGGCTAAATCCTATTTTTAAAGGGATCTGAAGCTAAAGTAGATATTACAGACACACTTAATAAATGGGGTTAATGTAGGGCATGAACTAGCGTGTTTTTCTGTGTTTCTTGTAGAGAAAACACTCTTTTATTAAGATTATAAGTATTTATATGGGACAACAGCAGAAAGTCAGAGTGAGTGAGGTTCCAAGATTTGGTATTTTTTGGTATTTATCATTAAAAAGGCAGAACATTTACGATTTACAAGTTTAATCTCCATCTATTTTAATATAAATACATTCTTCCCTTCAATTTTTTTCTGTATAAATAGTAGATTTTGCATGAACACCCCCTGCAGCTGTAGTCTTGTGAGTGCAGTTTGGGTCAGATACATAGAGCTTGTACGTAATAGTTTTGAGAACATTTGCCACGCCCTCTTTTAGTCAACCAATCAGTCGTCAGCACAGGTGTTTAGTCCAATAAGAATTTGTTTAGTCGAGCACATCTCTAGTTTCGCGTTTCCTCACATTCAAAGACATCCTTGTGTGAAATGATAAAACAGATCGGATGTTTGCAGGCATAAATGTGCTAAAAACATCTGTAAATAGTTGAATTGTAGATACTGCATTGATTGGGACCTTGATATCACGACATAACGCGCCATGTTGAGTTTCAGTTTGAGTTTCCTGGTCTCACGGTTTTGGGTGAGTAATACTGATTGATAATATCCTGGAACACTTCAGTCACTTCATGTTTGTGAGGTACAGTCATCGTTACAGTAAAACACTTGATCTATTCAAGTAATTGTGATCTGTGCTTTATGTCCCTGTTTAGAGGTTATTCAGACACCAATTTCCTCAGAAGTTGGCTGGTATGGCGGCATAGTGCTTAGTGCTTCAGCCTCACAACAAGAGGTTTGATTCCCAAGCTGGTGGGGTCTGTGGAGTTTGCATGTTCTCTCTGTGTTTCTCTGCTGTTTCCTCTACCACTTAAAACATTAACTCTACCAGTCAAAAGTTTCTCATTTCTTTCAGTATTTTTTTTCTTTATTTTGACTACTTTCTACACTTTAGATTCACACAGAAAGCATCAAATATATGAAATAAGATCATAAACTGTATATATAAATGGACATAGCTAACCTGCTAGACGCCGTGTTCCAAACAGGAAGTGATCTTGATCGTGCTTCCGGCTCCATGGATTTTTTACACTGTTTAAACCAGGAGTAACCTGATCAGATATGTCATAGACTTATAGATATATGAATTAGCTCATGGCCGTATGATTTTAACGTATGCCAGCTGGCCGGGTGTTGCCCTGCTCTGCCGTCTAATGGAGCTGAACAAAACATTGAGTATTTAAATGATAGCATGTCGTTTTTAGAATAATCTTCCTCTCCATAACCTCGACAAACAGGTTCTGAAATTCATGGGATTCTTGTATTAGTTTATTGCAGTATGCTCTCAAAAGTTAAAGGTGCTGTACATGATTTTTACCATTTTAAAAACATGAAGAACGAAATTTTCAGTGGTCCAAAGTTACTCCTCACTTACCGTATGTGTTCAGAGCATCCCAATTACTCACACTGATGAGTTTATAAGCATTTTTCACAATTCTCAGAGACCAGAGCTGAGTTTTACTGTGACGGTAAAGCTAACAACAACTAACATGCTAACTTGTTCTTCATGATTATCAATAATATGCTTTATAATTAGATGCAGATGGCACGCTGCGGGCTTATTTTGACTTCAAGAATATACAGTGTACATCTGACACATTTAGCTCAAAAACATGGGGTAAAAATCTGTAAGTTTTTTTTTTTTTTTTTAATGGTTTTGCAGTTGTGTACAAAAAAAAAACACTGAACAAAATGCTACTTTTAAACATAATGAATCTATATTTCTTTGATAAAAATGGTTGGGGTCTCCAGTTGAACCCGTTTGTGATCCCTCCCTCTGTTTACTTCATATTTCCATTCACGCTGCGTTTTGGCTCGGTCAGCAGCTCGTGACATTGAGACTCACTGGACACTGTGGCAGTTCATTTGTATTCGTCACACTCACATAGCAAATATTAAAGATAGAAACAGTCAAACTATTTATGATCTACTTGAAGTATTATTAGAGATACTCGAAATATGTTACACATTTTTATTATAATCAACAGACCTGGGAACTCAGCTGCTGCTTGTCTCCAATGAGATTACTTTCCTGCCATGTTCCACTATATGGCTTTATACTCACACCTGCTCCTGTTTTTAATGTTTTAAATGGACTTATGTATTTATTTGTTTGTATTTTTCTGTATTTGAACAGGGCACTCATGAAAAGGAGGATCTAAATGCTTATTGGGCTCTCCCTGTAGAAATAAAGATAAATAAATACAACTACCTAAATAAAACTTATCTATATCTATAAAGACAAACAGGTCTGCTACCAGAAATGTTACACATTGGGGCTTTAAGATATATTGTATAAGCAGCTCTCGAGGTGAAAATAATTATATGTATTGTCCAATAATCAGGAAGTGCACGTTAGTATACTAAGTGTTTTAGCTTTGTTAGTGTTGTTAGCTTTACTGTCAAAATTCCACACTGAGAGTTGTGAAAAGTGCTTATAAACTCATCATAGTGAATAATTAGGATGTTCTGAATGCATAAGGTGAGTGAGGCGTAACTTTGAACCACTGCAAACTGTTTAAAATGAACTCATTCTGTTCATGTTTTAAAGACATCAGTAAAAATTCAGAACAGTGGCTTTAAAAAAAACATTGCTTAATTAAATGCAGGCAGTACACCTCAGACTTATGTTGACCTCAAGAGCTGCTTAAGCAATATTTTTTTACTGGGGTAAGACACATTTTGCTCAAACACATGGTGAAAAAAAATCATGTACAGGCCCTTTAATATTAGTCTTTTTGCTGGTTTCCCCCAATCGACGCTGAACACTTTTGTGACGTCAACTGAAATATCTTCGTCCATATTCCCATACGGTGAGCTCTGCCTCCCCTCCTCTCTCTCTCCCCCCTTTTCTCTCTGTCTCCCTCTCTCTTCATCTTTATCCCCCTCTCTCTTCCCCCTCTCCCTAGTCACCCTCTCGCTCTCTCCCCTTTCCCTCCCTCTCGCCCCCCCTCTCTACCTCTCCTGCTCACTCTCTCACTCTCTTTCCCTCTCTCCTCCTTTCCCTCTCTCCCCCTGCTCTGTCCCTCTCCCCTCTCCCTCTCTTTCTTCTGGATGTATGGATGTCTCAGGCCAGTGCCCAGCCCCATCGGCCCGTCGGGAGTGGCTCTTCTTAGGCATCGCGTCAGCACATCTCCCCCTGTGATCGATGACTCCACTTGTGGTTGTCTTCCTGTAACAGCTTTAAACTCGGCCCCAGGCTTTATGCTTCGACAAAGGCTCCGAATAAACTTTGAAATAGGACTACTTGGCGATATGACAAAATAATTATCATGATTTCTGCACAGAGCCTATTGCTGATCCATGATTTCATGAAGTGATTACAAAGTCAGTTTTGAATGAACACAGCTGTAGTTGTTAATCTGGTAGAGACGGAGCAAATCTTAAATTATGCTCAAATTAATACATCCTCTACTATTTCTGTTACCATTTCCATTGTAACTCACCTGTTTAAAATGACACCTCTTACTGGGCACGTGCTTTTTCTTGGGCTCTGTGTTTTGATGTCAAGTCATGTGTCTGATGTGTGTTTTTACCTGCCTTGGGATTAGGATTAGGATGAAACACGCTAACGCCGATTTGTTCATATTGAAGCTGCTTGCTGACACATTAAGGCGGGGGTATTATGATAAACTTACTTCTTTTAAGTATTGTTCCCTTGTCCAAAACGAAAATTAAACTTATTAATACTGAAACATGTTAATACGTTGTTTTTGGTCAATACAGTATTTTCAAAGCAATAAAAGGAAACGTGGAGATCTAAATATGTTATGTGTTACAGTTAACGCTCCATAGAAGTAATCCTAATTCAAATAAATAATTAAAATAGATCAGCCACATCCGTTTAATTAGTGACGCTAAACTGATGCTTTTCTTTGTACCATCTATTATCTGGTGTATTTATTACCCCATGTACTGGCTACTTACATCGGTGTACATCAGTGGTGGAAAAAGTACTCCATTTTGTTACTTAAGTAAAAGTACAAGCCAAGAAATACTTAAAAAGTAAAAGCATCACATTAAAGAATCTTCTAAGGTAAAATAATTTCTACCAGATTTTGAGATTTAATAAAGCTTCAAATGTAGTGACTTTAATACAGATTTGTGCTGAATTTTGATCAGTAGAAACAGTCAAATTTGTATATATTTTCTAGCTGTTTTGCTTTGTATATTTTCAAACTACAAACGTGTTAAAGATAAACCCCTCACCCTTTTCAGCAGGTCTTACACAATAATAAAAAATACTTTTACTTTTCAGTCCTGTTCAAAAATGTAGTGAAGTAAAAAGTATCCACTGTAAAATGTACTTAAGTCAAGTACAGATACCTCAAATGTATACTTATAAGTACAGTACGTTCCTTCTTTTACTCTTGTGCGTTCCACCACTGTTGTACAAACTGTAGTACTGTTCTGTTGTAACTAACCTGTGTGTTTTTTGTGTCTCTCCACAGACATTTATAGTCCTAAACAAAGGGAAAACAATCTTCCGCTTCAGTGCCACGCCCTCCTTGTACATCATAAGCCCTTTTAATCTTCTAAGACGCATAGCTATTAAGATTTTGATACACTCATATCCTTTCACATGGACAAGTTCTTTCACTGTACTTTGGGTGACCAGTTTTTCTATGTAGTTTTGATTTGCGCATAATTTTCTCCTCAAATCCAGTGTTGCACAAACTGAGGGTGTGTCAGCACAAAAAGAATACATATTTTTCGTGAATCTGTATAGTTAAGTGATATTGACAGGTGGATTAACCAATCAGAGAAATCCACCATTCGTATCAAAACAAAGTATAAAAATAAAAAACTATTATGTGTCTGAGAGAAATAAATTCTAGATCTGGTTCTTAATGATGAAGATAATATTGGAGAGGTGACGTCATCATTTGTGGGGTTAAAATCCAGGCTACTGCCGAAATACATTTGAGACATGTGCTACAAATGGGACTATTGTGGTCAAATAAACACAAAATGTCTTCCTGGGTTTTACTTAAAGTTTCTATATTTCACAAAATGGACTCTTGTGAGCTTTTAGCTGTGTATAATGTTACCTCCTTCAAAACAGACCTGGAGTTATGTTTTCTTTTATTCACACATCTTTGAGTAACACTTTATCATTAGTCTGTCTACGTCTCCAAAGCTCAAAATGCTCTGCTCCACCTTGTGATGTCATGAAGTGGTAGTTTTTTAAGTTAACAGCTCCTTTTACCTTTAGTTCAACAGAGATTGGAAATTCCAGGGCTGAAATCATCCAAATGATTCTAGTGAAGGTGTATGGAGTTTAAAAACACAGTGGAGCACTTCTGGTATTATCACATGATGACATCACAAGGTGGAACAGAGTGTTTTCAGTTTGAGAGAGGAACTCAGCCTAAATATGCAGGTTTGTTTGTTAAACATGTGTGAATGAAACAAAACACAACTCCAGGTTTGTTTGTGATGAGGAAACATTATAACACATTAATAACATTGTTTAATTGATAAAACCTTGTCACCCTGACTTTAGTCATTAGTTTTATGTGTATTTCAAATGTCTTGTGTGAACTATTGAACTTGTTTTATGAGATATTTTCCTTAACCCTGTCTCCACATTATTCAGCATGATCATCATGTGCACCATTTTGACCAACTGTATTTTCATGACCTTTAGTGACCCTCCTGAGTGGTCCAAACAAGTAGAGTAAGTACACACATAGAGAGTAGACCCTTTAAAAACTCAGAAAGGAAGCAGCTGGATGAAAATTAAAGAACATGATGTTATTTCAGTGAAGAATTTAAAAATAGTCACAGAATATCACAACATGTAAAACCATGGTGACACAATCCTCACATTAACAAACATTATGCTATTTGTGAAAGGGACTTGTTTAACAGCACAAATCACCTCACCAGTCTACTTCTCTTTCCTCTCCAGTTGCCTCCATTTTGTAATTTTGAACAATCTCTTAAGAAAATGTTTTAATTCTGTGTTTTTGTTGTGGAATATTTTAACACTGTATTTCTGTCTCTAAGGTACACCTTCACAGGGATATATACATTTGAGTCACTCACAAAAATCGTGGCTCGAGGTTTTGCAATAGACGACTTCACTTTCCTCAGAGACCCCTGGAACTGGCTGGATTTCATGGTCATCTCTATGGCGTAAGTATTTTAGGTCATGAATTTGAAATATCTTTATATTTTTTTACTCTTATTAGTCTGAACTGAGCTCCAGTTTATCGTGTTATTTTTAGAAATTTGTGCCATTTAACCCTAACATTTCACATGGTAAAGGGCTCAATAATGAATCACAGCCCAATCAAAATCTGAAGTGGCATTTTCAAATGAAAATGATTAAATCACAAAATCCTGCAATTGTTCAGATAATATAAGGTCTGTGGCATAGACTGTATATATAAAGAGACATTGCTAACCTGCTAGCCATCGCGTTCCAAATAAGAAGTGAGCATGATTATGAATAAAACACTTAAATAAACTGCTGCTATGCACTAAGTTGCTGGCTTTAGCCACTTACTTTAGCTCAAGCTGTTAAAAGAGCAATAATTTCTACATCTTAGACAAAAAAATAAATAAATAAATACAGTCCGTTTACGTGAGATCCATCTTGACAAAAACTTGTCTGATTATTATTAGTTCATAAAGACTTGTGCCAGTCCAATCTGATCATTATTTATGACCCAAATTAGGTTTTATCAGAGTTTAGCCTTTAGACTTTTTCCACACTCAGAGTCACATGGCCTGAAAGTAGTGAGCTCTCTGTGACTGAGTCTCTATAGAGTCCACTAAAGAGTGCAGGTCTATGTGGTCAGTGTGGGTTTAGGGGTTGGAGGAGACATTTGGAAACAGCACAGATCTTAAGCTTTGTTCACAGGATTTCTGTTCTCTTCAGCTGTTTTTGGAAAACCACCTTCTCCCTCTCTCTCTCTGTGATAGCGCCCCCTGTGACTCTTGTGTACACTGTTCATTCATAGTTTGACCGCTCTCTTTTTCCGTCTCAGATACATCACGGAGTTTGTGGACCTGGGAAATGTGTCAGCGCTGAGGACGTTCAGGGTGCTCCGAGCTCTCAAAACTATTTCTGTCATTCCAGGTGAGGCTCCCGTATGTTCCACACCTGTTTACAGGTGAAGGGACTCTCATTAGCTGCTCATTAGCTGAAGAAAAAAATCTGTGTGGCCTGCAATTGTGTAGCATCTAGTACCAATATATTTCAAACTCGATTTCAATACTAAGGAATAGACTCCGTACTTGATACCGATTCCGATACCACGATGATGATAAAAACACTGTTTACTTAGAGAGTAGAGTGTGATTTTCCACATTAAATGGTAGTACTTTGTTTTCTATTCCCTTGTGTCTTATATCTGTGTAATCCCTCAGTGTCCAGGTAGGTTCGATAGAGGTCCATGGGTGTATACTAGTCTATGTATTTTATACAGCTCAAGATCATTCTAAAAATATTCAGAAAAGGCTCATTTCTGTTCTTTAGTGTCAATACCTGCTCAAAACTAGTATCTAGTTTTGATACTAGTTTTAGTATCGAGTAGTGTATGATTTTAGATAGTTTTGACAACCATAGTCTGCTTATGTTGTTGACACAGTTGACACAGGCTTTCTTTTCAATGCTGTACCGAGAAAGCAAATTCCACCAACTGTTTGTGTGGCCATTAATAAATTGTCCAATCAAAATGGTAGAATCTTGCGTTTTCTCCTCCTCCCACAGACGTTACCTCTGTTGTCTCCTTGTATCTGTCCTCAGGCCTGAAGACCATCGTTGGAGCTCTGATCCAGTCAGTGAAGAAGCTGTCGGACGTGATGATCCTCACTGTCTTCTGCCTCAGTGTCTTTGCTCTCATCGGCCTCCAGCTCTTCATGGGGAACCTCCGACAGAAGTGCGTCATCTGGCCCATCAACATGACTGAGCAGTACCTGTCCAATGGGAGCAGGGGCTTCGACTGGGGGGAGTACATCATGAACCAAAGTGAGTAGAGCTGAACCATTTGGGAAAAATATTGAGTTGTGATTTTCTCTTAGATTTGCGATTCATGTTTAATAATCGAATTCTGTTCAAAATAAAGGCGTCCAGAAGAGTACTTTACTTGAGGATACTTTGAGTGGATACTTTTTACTTTAACTTTAATACATTTGAAAGTAATATCTGTACTTTCTACTCCACTACATTTTTCAACTGGTCTGAAAAGTAAAAGTATTTTTTATTATTGTCTGAGACCTGCTGAAAAGGCTGATGATTTATTTTTAACATGTTTATAATTCGAGCAAAACAAAATATACAAATAAAAACAGCCAGAACAAAAAAAAGATTGATCCAATTGTTTCTGCTGAACAAAATGCAGCACAAATCTTCATTGAGGCGTTATAATACTCAAAATCTGCACGAAATACTTTTACCTTTTACTCTTTAGTACCTTTTTAAACAGGTTTTACTTCTACTTAAATTTTTGGTCTGAAAAATCTATAATTTGCTTAAGTAGCTTAAGTAGCCAAAACCCAACTGGACAAAAAGTTGTTGGAGTGAAATTTTTTACTTAAGTAACAAAACTGAGTACTTCTTGTACCACTGCATATAAGCTTATAAACCACAAATGAAGACGTCACAATAAAGATACACTGTGTTACTTTTCGAGTGGAAATTTCCCCAACTGCTTGTCTCAATGGAGAGGTTATTGCTTTCGCTTGAATATTCCACAAAATGGCATTAAGCTTCTGTCTATCTCCATGACACTACCAGGCCATGTTCCAGCTGTCTCTATGCCTGGAATGTTCCACTGTCTGGTATCAAACGTATCCATTTTGTAATTACACGTGTTTTATAGCTTGGGGTCACCACTTCACAGATCTGAGCTATAACATGACCTTGTGATGTCATCTGCTTGTCTCTGTGAAAATACATATGTTTAAAGACTAAGCAATAACATCTCCACTGAGACAAAAGTGAGGCGAACCCTCCACTTGAAAATGTACGTACTACACCTTCAATAGAAATTATAATCTGACTTATTTTTGTCCTATTTTTCCACAGCTAATTTCTACTTCCTTGATGGTCAGCTGGACGCTCTTCTTTGTGGGAACAGCTCAGATTCAGGGTAAGCAGCTAAACATCACAGATTCACACTTATAACGTTGTCCTATTGTTATGTCAAGGTTTTGTTCTGTTCCAGGCGGTGTCCAGAGGGATACACTTGTATGAAAGCCGGGAGGAACCCAAACTATGGCTACACCAGCTTTGACAGCTTCGGATGGGCTTTCCTCACTCTCTTCAGGCTCATGACACAGGACTTTTGGGAAAATCTATACATGCTGGTACAAGATATAGCTGCTATGTTTTTAATTCACTTGGTTTCAGAAATAGTGTTTGTATAGCAGTACAAGCATAGACTGTATATGTAAATGGACATAGCTAACCTGCTAGCCGCTTTGTTCCAAATAGGAACCGATCATGGGCGCACTTCCGGCTCCAATTCACCTTCTATTGAAAAAACATCTCCCCTCTCTACTTAAGTGCCGCTGTCAGATCCGTCATTTTGGTCTTAAAATGTTCGTATTAATCCGTTCTACATCCTGCGGTTTTTACTTTGCCATTTTGTCTTTAAATCAAGATATGAGCATTAATAACAGACAAATCAGGTACCTTCTTTCCCCGAGGTCACTCCAGTTAGTGCTAGCAACAGGTTTGATTGGCTAACCTGCTAAACCAGCGGTGCGTGCAGGAAGGGGCGTTACCTTCAACAGCCGCACTTTGGATTGGCTCTTTGGTTGCTATGATACTGGTGGTCGGAATTGCAAATATGGAACTCTGCTCCAAATTAAAACGGCTCCAGCCTCGATGAGCTTCATTTGACTGGAGCTGAACGCTGTGGGTGACGTCACACTCACTTAGGACACTTCTTTATACAGTCTAGAATACAAGTAACAGTAATAGTTGTAGCATGACCACTATTAGGGCTAATTATTGATTAATTGACAGGTCCAACCATTGTTTCTATTGTAAATTTTGATTTTCTGAACACATTTTAAACCAGATAAAGGTAAAACATGATAGTGAAGATGTATGGATAATATTTACAAATCCCAAGTGTATTCTTACATATGATATATGATTAATAATTACTTAAATTGTCAAACACTTTAATACGTGATTAGTTGTGATTATTCCAATTAGTCAGTAGTAGTCAGCAGTAGTAGTCAGCAATAATAGTTGCAGTAATGATATTTTTATTTTTTTGATCAAGAAATAATTTTGTTCTATCTTGCTTGTTGGTGTAATGTTTACAGCGTGTTTGGAAAGCCTTTATAATAATGGTCCTTCACAAGTATCAAATCAGTAATGTTCATCTAAACCTGGACTATACCTGGACTAAACCAGAACTAAAACCAGCTTAAGAAATGTTTTTACAGAAAATCAGAAGGAGACACAAACAGTGGCTCACATACAATTTGAAAACCACGGCTCTATAAATAACTTTACCTCTATTTAATCTATGTTCATTTTGATCTCTGCAATCTGAGCCTGCCTCATGAACCTCTTAACTCTGGATTGTATCATTTTCCCCCCAGATGCTGTGAGTGTTAATCCAAAACAGAATCTAAACCTGTTTTTTAAGTAGGTCTAAAACAGTCCTAAAGACTAAAATATAACAAATTTACCTATTTCAATTTTTTGTTCATTTTAAAACCACAGTATCTAACTTTTTGCCAAAAAATATTCTAAAATAAAAGCATGTTTTTTCATGAAGTATGTTTTAATAGTATTGAAAAACATAAAAAAAAACATGTGTCCTTACCATGAGTGGGCTTGTATCTCCACAAACCTGACTCCTACTTGGCCTGGAGTAAAGTTTCCTCCTGCCCGTTTCCATGGAAATGTTGTTGCTTTGTCTATATTCTTACATATTACAGCATAAAACATGTCTTTCTAGGAAGAATGTTTAACTTTTTATTTTTATGGAATCATGCAGCTGACTTTTCTCTTTCAGAAAGTTACATGCTATGACTTTAAAACCTGAAGTCTGAGCCATCTGAACCTGTGACTCTGTGTTGTATTATTTTCCATAGACTCTGCGAGCTGCGGGTAAGACGTACATGATCTTCTTCGTGCTGGTGATCTTCGTGGGCTCGTTCTATCTGGTGAACCTGATCCTGGCTGTGGTTGCCATGGCGTACGAGGAGCAGAACCAGGCCACGATGGAGGAGGCGGAGCAAAAGGAGGCGGAGTTCAAAGCCATGTTAGAGCAGCTCAAGAGGCAACAGGAGGAGACACAGGTGAGGGAGACTACTGCAGGTGGGGAAGCATTCAGAAAGCTATTGTTTTTCTCAAGCTCACGTCAAAGTGTATTAGTAAAACTGATAGACTGGAATTCAAGTATTTTATGTTCAGGTTATAAATATATGTTTCTGGATGGGTTTCATCTGGGCACTCACTCCGTTCTACCTCGTGATGTCACATGGTAATACAGGAATCATTTGGATGATTTCAGCCCTGGGATTTTCCAGTCTCTACTGAACAAAAAATAAAAGGTAGATGCTAACTTGAAAACTACCACTTCATGTCATCACAAGGTGGAACAGAGCATTTTGAGCTTTCCAGATGTAGACAGACTAATGATAAAGTGTTACTCAAACATGTGTGAATGGAACAAAACACAATTCTGGATGCTTTTTAATGAGGTAACCACATTATAACATGGCTTAAATCTCAAAGGACTTAATTTTGTGTAATATACGACCTTTTTAAAATACCCAATATACTTTTCATTACATTACCAATTCAACTAGCTTATACTGTAGCAATAGTTGCCTGAGAAACAGTAAAATAGCCTGTTCAGCCTCCACCAATGACACTGATTTCTGCAGTGTTTTTTTCTTATTTTTCTTCCTTTGCATCATGGAAATAATAAATGAACCAAACTGCACAGCTCAGTTTGAGTTTGGCCTGAGATGCCGGTGAGGGAGTAGTGAGCGTGGCATCCTCTTTATAGAATTTACTGGCTGCCGGGCTAGCTCCATTTGCTCTCAGCCCCAGAAATTGGATCTTGCGTCAGCCCTTGACCTCCAACTCGAATAAACTGTACTATCAGGCTTCCACGTTTGACCTTTTTTGCCCAGACTGGTGTTGTTTTAATGCCTGTTTTGTTTCCCCAGGCGGCTGCAATGGCCACTTCAGCGGGGACAGTGTCGGAAGCCGCTCTGGAGGACGAGGGCGGGGGGCACCTGTCGCGCAGCTCCTCTGAGGTCTCACGGCTCAGCTCCAAAAGCGCCAAAGAGCGACGCAACCGCAAGAAGAAATGGCGTCAGAAAGAACAGGAGAAGGAGAAAGGAGACAGTGAGAAAGTGGTGAAATCTGAGTCTGACGATGGGAGCAAACGAAGCACCTTAAGATTCCCAGGGACTCGACTGGGTAGGAAGACATCCATCATGAACCAGGTTTGTTTTTGTAGTTTTTTATTTTTCATATATTTACGTAACAAGTAATCGTTGGGGTGTACCTTTCATATTGGTACAGCCACCTTTAATGAGTTGATAAAGAAAAATAAACAAAATGAAAGCCGCAAGCTGCCTCGAATTCCCCTCTCAGGGCGTGCCCCTACTCCACTGCCCCGTCACTCCCTCAAGATGGCGCTCACACTCCTCCTGCCTGCGTATTATTGTAGCTTTGGGTGTACTTGAGCCTTGTTGTTTAATTACTTGGAAATTTAAGACATTTTCCCTTTAGGTTAACTTGGGCACTTTTGAGCACTGCCACGGCTAGAAATATTGAGATATACATTTTTGTCAATATTGCCCGACCCTTATTATAACTCCTGGTATTACATTACATAGTTGCACTCTCTTTCATGCTCTTCTTCCCTCTCTCGTCTCCAGTCCCTGCTGAGTATCCCCGGCTCTCCGTTCATGTCACGCCACAACAGCCGCAGCAGCATCTTCAGCTTCAAGGGCCGCTCTAAGGACATGGGCTCCGAGAACGAATTCGCCGACGATGAGCACAGCACGGTGGAGGAGAGCGAGGACCGACGAGGTTCTCTCTTTATCCCCTACAGACGCAACAGCTACAGCGGCTACAGCCAGGGCTCCTCACGCATCCACCCGCTGGCGCCCCACTCAGGAGGGAAGAGGAACAGCACCGTGGACTGCAATGGCGTGGTGTCTCTGATTGGACCAGGGCCCGGCCGACGACTCCTGCCTGAGGTGAAAATAGATAAGGCAGCCACTGACGAGAGTGTAAGAACGTCTAAGAGACACTGGTTCAGTCTAGGCATGATCAGGATCTGTTCCCTGTGCGACCTCTAACCCGCTGGCCCAGGCTGCAGACTCCCACTCTCACTGTTTATTTGGATTTTAATCATGATTTTTGGTTTTATTTTTGAAAGAGGGGGTATTATCCAAAATCTACCTTTTGTTGTAACATTGGCCCCTCATCAAAAACATGCCTGAAGAGGTTTTATATATCATCCATGCATGTTTGAGTAATCTAGTGATCTGTCCTGGGCCCTATTTGGTTAGATATATGAGCCTTTACACAAGCCTATGTAACCCATAAATATACATAAGCATGATACAAAAAATTACTCTACAACTTCACAAACCTGATGTGATGTGCAGTGTTTCATTAGCAGGATCCATGCTGATTATCTTGTTATAACACTCTGAAGGGGGAGTGACTTAGGACGGAGAGCAAGGGGAAGGGGGTTAAAGCGGCAAAAACAAAACTGAAAATTATGAAACATTTTAATGCATTGTTTTTGGCAACTTTGCGATCTAAATATGTTATGTGTTAGCAGTTAATACCCCCTCTATAACATTTCATTTAAGGTGTGTTTATTTTGATGTGTTTACTTTAATTATGCCTTAGAGACTCTGGTTCAGTTTAGGCATGATCAGGATCCGTCCCCTGTACAATCTTTAACCCGCTGACCCAGGATCTGTCCCCTGTACGACCTCTAACCTGCTGACCCAGGCTGCAGACTCCCACTCTCACTGTGTATTTGTCCTTTGTCGTGGATACCTGTATATTATTAACATTTTATTTAATTTTAACAAACATACTAATCACCTACCTGCCGAATCTACTCAATAATATTTAAAGGTGCGTAACATTTCTGGTGGAAGGTACGCCACTTGCTTTTCTCCATGGAGATGTTATTGAGTTGCCTGTAATGTTCCACAGTATGGCATTAATCATCATCAGCTATCAATCTAGCATCTACCTATCTATTCATTTCACTCCGGGTGTTTTTATAGCTAAAAATACCTTGAAAAATATTATTCTTACTGTGAGCAAGCTTGCCTCTCCACAGATATGACCTGTATGTTGGCCTAGTGATGTCACCTGATTGTCTGGGCTGTAGAATAAATTGTAGAGAGCTCAAAGAACAGGCATGACGCTGGAGTTTTAACCCAGTACAAGTTTATTTACCATCAGTACAGGACCCAACACCCGGAGACACGGAGCCTCAAGACATTGTGACAGTCTTGTCCATTCTAGCCTAGTACAGTCCAGTCTGGCTATACTTCCATTGTAGGGAGCATTATACCTCTGGTGACGTAGCCCAAGATAACACGAACTGAGCTGGCAGTGTAAGGAGATTACTTTATGCTGTACTATGGAACATCCTAGGCAAAACCAATAGTTTTCAGGTTGTTGAATGATGTTATACTCTTAGATGGGGAGCCAGTTTTCCCCATTGAAAACATTACATTGCATTTGCCCTGAAATATTGAAAAGCTAAATGTGCAAATGTTGAACCTGATTATTTCTATAATTGATTAGACCCAAGAACTCAATATGAATTTTACCTGCAGCTTATCTGTACTAAATATTATTGTCCTACATAATGTCATGGTGTCATTTAAAACACAGCAATAACATTTCAATGGACCCAAAAAGATAAAAAGATAGAGCACATTCCAATAGAAATGTTACGCAGCGCACCTTTAATAATGAAGCCCTTAGACCAAAATCAAAATAATACATTTTTGCAGGCAGGTCTTTTTTATTCTACAGTGATGGTAAAGCTAACAACAACTAGCATGCTAACACACACTTAAAACGCTTTATAGTCTTTTCATTCTTCATGATTAGTTTGACATCTTATTATTGACTTTATTTCATATTTTTAGACATAAAATCTGTTCTCTCACTGTCATAATTTGAATGTATATTATTTCTGCCTTTTCTAACTGTGTGTCTTTGTAAGCAGCCTTATAAGTGTTGTAGTCCCAAAATGAATACATTTAAGTTGCCCCCTCTTTAGCCCAAACCAGATGAATAACTCTGCATTAGCATGGTACGACTTGACCTACATGCATGCTTAAGTGCATGTGGTACAATGTCTTTTGGAAGCTCCTCGGGTGGGTATTGGTCAGGCCCTGGAACTTAATTCTCTGTAAATTCTCAAAGGACATATTGCTGGCTTTCTAACGAGGAAACCATTGTTAAAGAGGTACTATGTAATTTTTTTGTTGAAGTGTCCTTAACTTTCTTTTCTCAATGGAGATTATTATTATTATAGTTATTTTGACTCTAATGTTCCGCAGTATGGCATTAAACTGTTATACAATAAATAGTCTTAATGCCACACTGTGTAACATTCCAGGCAAAACAATAACATCTCCAAGGAGACAAGCAGATGGCCGACCCTCCACAGAAGTTACATAATGCTCTTTTATTACAAAATTGATCCATAGGCTTTGGATGTGTGGCTGCCTTGTTTCTTATAAACTGACTGGTGACTATGGCTGTGTTGTATTGTGCACACTCCACATCAAAACAGGGACTAAACTTGGACTAAACCTGGACCAGATCATAAGACTAAACCAAGTCTAAACTGTACTCAAACCAGGACTAAACCAGGATTAAACCAGGACTAAACCAGGACTAAACCCAGAACTAAATACTGACTAAACCCAAACTAAACCAGGACTAAACCTGAAACTAAACCTGAACTAAACCAGGACTAATCCAGGACTAAACCTGGAACTAAACCAGGACTAAACCTGTAACTAGGCCAAGACTAATCCAGGACTAAACCCGGAACTAAACGAGGACTAAACCAGGACCTAAACCAGGACCTAAACCCAGAAATAAATCCGGATTACACCAGGACTAAACCTGGAACTAAACCAGAACTAAACCCAGAACTAAATACTGACTAAACCCAAACTAAACCAGGACTAAACCTGAAACTAAACCTGAACTAAACCAGGACTAATCCAGGACTAAACCTGGAACTAAACCAGAAAATAATCCCGGATTAATCCAGGACTAAACCTAGAACTAAACCAGGACTAAACCTGTAACTAGGCCAAGACTAATCCAGGACTAAACCCGGAACTAAACGAGGACTAAACCAGGACCTAAACCAGGACCTAAACCCAGAAATAAATCCGGATTACACCAGGACTAAACCTGGAACTAAACCAGAACTAAACCCAGAACTAAATACTGACTAAACCCAAACTAAACCAGGACTAAACCTGAAACTAAACCTGAACTAAACCAGGACTAATCCAGGACTAAACCTGGAACTAAACCAGAAAATAATCCCGGATTAATCCAGGACTAAACCTAGAACTAAACCAGGACTAAACCCATAACTAAACCAAGACTAAATCAAGAACTAAACCCAGATCTAATCTTGGATTAAACCAAGACTAAATCAAGAACTAAACCAGGACTACACCCATAAATAGACCAGGATCAAACCAGAACTAAACAAGGACTAAACCAGAACTAAAACAGAAGCAAACTAAGTCAAGACTAAATTTAGCTCAAACCAGAATCAAACTAGAACAACACAGCCTTTTTCATACTAGTTTCAGAAATACCAAGTAAACAGTGAAAATTAAACGTGCACTATGTAACTTTTCTGGTGGAGTGCACCCGCTACCTGCTTGTTTCCATGGAGATGTAATTTTTTTTGCCTGGAATGTTCCACAGTATGGCGTTAAACTTATTCAGCTTGAACGTATTCAATTACAGGTGATTTATTGTTCTAAAAAAATACTTCTACTAAAAATGCAGCTCACCTCTCCGCAGATCTGACCTCTAAGTTGGCTTGGTGACATTAACTGCTCTTAACTTCTCCCTGGAAACAGATATGCCTAATGCTTTACTGTGGAACATCCCCGTGTTATATTACTGGAATAGTAGTAGTCAGCCAGTTATAAAGTTGTTTGAGAATTTACTCTATGGTATCTTGGTCATATTTGCATCATTGGAGCTGCAGCATTAACAACCTGCCTGCTCTTTCTCCTCATGACCACTGAGGGCGCTGTTGTTGTTTTGTGACAGACAACAGATGTGGAGCTGAAGAAGAAGCACTCGGGGTCGCTCATGGTTTCAGTCGATCAGCTCAACTCCTCGTTCAAAGAGAAAGACCACACCAAGAGCCAGATGAGCGTCGTCACCAACACTCTCATCGAGGGTCTGTCACTCAAACACTCACTCGAAAGGCGCTGCACCTGATTTTTACCGTCTTTAAACTGTGAAAAACAGAACTGTTCGCTGTGGTCCAAAGTTATTCCTCACTTACATTCTGAACATCCTAATTCTTCATCACAATGAGTTTATAAGCACTTTTCACAACTTTTAGAGACCAGAGTGGAGTTTTGTTGTGAATGCTAATAACAACTAGCATGCTAACACACACTCTTTATAGTCAAACACAGACGGCACGCTGCTGACTTTTTTTGACCTCAAGAGCTGCTGGAGCAAGACAGCTTTGTTCAAATACACAGGAAAAAATCTGGGACATCGCCTTTAAACAATTTTCTCCACCTTCTACTCAACCTAAATCACCTCAAAGGTCTTCTCTCCATTGACACTTGTTTGTTTGTCTTTGTGCAGAGCTGGAGGAGTCTCAGAGGAAATGCCCCCCCTGTTGGTACAAGTTCGCTAATGTCTTCCTGATCTGGAGCTGCTGTCCTCTGTGGCTGAAGATAAAGCACATCGTGTACCTGATCGTCATGGACCCTTTTGTGGACTTGGCCATCACCATCTGTATCGTCCTCAACACTCTCTTCATGGCCATGGAGCACTACCCCATGACCCCACACTTCCAAGACGTCCTGGCCACTGGAAATCTGGTAGGAATCAAACTAAAATCAAAATATAGAAACAATCAAGGCCGTTGACAGAATTGGGAGCGCCTGGGACCAGAGAGCTCACATAGGTCCCCCTTCAGTAGAAAGTAAAAAGCCCATATTACGCATTTCTCTGATCTCTGTTCTGTTGTTTCCTCATCACAACAACAGACCTGGAGTTGTGTTTTGTTTTATTCACACATGTTTAACACACAAACCCTGCATATTTAGAAACTGAAAACACCCTTTCCCACCTTGTGATGTCATATGGTAATACAGGAAGTGCTCCACTGTGTTTTTAAACTCCACTGTGTTTTTAAACTGTGAAGTAAACTCCTTCACTAGAATCATTTAGATGATGCTTATCTCTATTGAACTAAGGGTAAAAGGAGCTGTAAACTTGAAAACTACCACTTCATGACATCATAAGGTTGAACAGAGCATTTTGAGCTTTGGAGATGTAGACAAACTAATAATAAAGTTACTCAAACATGTGTGAATGAAACAAAACACAATTCCAGGTATGTTTTTGATGAGGTAACAACATTATAACTAGCTTAAAGCTTACAAGTGTCAATTTTGCGTCAGACATTTTAGGAAGTAGAGGTAGATAAAGCGTACCTTAAACTCAACCTTAACATTGCAAAAGCAGCTTAGTGACCTTAAGCTGGTTAAAACAGTTTAAAGTGAGGAAAGAGTTTAGATAGTTTAAACAGTTTTTATGTTTGTATGTATGTATTTATTTTTTATTAATAATTGTTTAAACTTAACTATCTCTCTCACAGTTTGAAAATGGTACTGATTTTATTTTTTTCTATTCTATGTGGGAAAAAGCAAAAATGTACTAATTTACCAGAATAAAGTTGGGTACCCCACATTTAAAGTAAAGATGCAGTCTCACCATTTATCCACACACAGAAGCGAGGCTGCCAATCTGCGCCATCAGCCTCCCCAACCACCGCCAACACTCACACACACACACACACACCCCCCCACACACACACACACACACACACACACACACCACATTCATATATAAACAAGGTGGGTGAAGTGTTTTGCCTCAGGACCATAGACAAAGAAGTAGACTGAATGGGTGTGACATCACCCACATTTAGTGAGCTCCAGTCAAATGAAGCTCATCAAGACTAACGGTTATAGCAGCCAATCTGGAGCCAAGTTCCGACCTCATCATAGCAACTAAAGAGCCAATTCGGAGTGAGGCTGTTGAAGGTAATGCCCCTTCCCACTCACACCGCTGGTTTATTTGGAGTGGGAGTTACCAACGCTGTCAATCAAACCTGTTGCTTACACTAGCGGGAGCAACCTTGGCGGAAAGAAGGCACCCGATTTATCGCTTAATGATGTTCATATTTTGAGTCATAGACACGATAGCGAAATAAGACCCCTCAGAATCATGTAGAGCGGATTAACAGGAACATTTTAAGACCAAAATGACGAGTTTGACATCAGCAGTTACAGAGAGAAGGGACACTGTTTTTCAGTGTAAAGTGACTTGGAGCCAGAGTCGATGAAGCCCAAAACGGGCCCATGATCACTTATTTGGAGCCCCGCAGCTAGCAGGTTGGCTATGTCCATTTATATATACAGTCTATGCTCAGGACACAAAACTGTGCACTAGTCCAAGTGAGGTTCAAAACACTGGTCTTTGGGTTGGTGGGCGGGCGCTGTGACACTCCATATGACCATACCGTCCGAAAATCACAAGACTTACTCATAGAAATGATGACACAGTATGGAATGTTTTTACCTGAAACAATTCAGGTTTCAGCCACAAAGCCTTTAGAGAAGAAAGAGTGACTTAGTTTGATATTTGCACTTAAGAACACACACATATACAGTCCTCATTAAAGATTTAAGCCCATTTAAAGCAGACAGCCAGCCTCGCTCTAATGCTGCGTCTTGCTTACCTCAACTCTTACCTCTTCCTCTTATACAAATCTACACGCAGCAGTTTCTATGGAGCGGTAAAGAACTGGCGCAGTCACGGCTGGGTTGTCGTCACTTTGAGGTTCTTTATGAGGAGAGGGATTCTTGTATTATGCTTCATGTGGCTCAGTTTACTGCGATGGACCTAGGAACTCTTGTGTCGCCTCAGGAAGAAAAATATGATATCAAAACTGCAGAACTGAGAGACCCTACCTCTTCACAGTGGCTTTTTACCATAACAAGTAGTAGGTTATCAAAACATTTCTCGAGTAATCACAAGTAAGTATAGAGCAGTGGGCGGGGATATGGGGCGGGGATATGGGGCAGGTGAAAACAGATTTCCAGAGTAATACACGATTGCTCAAAGATGCATGTATTAAAATTTCAAATTTTTATTTCAACCGAATTTTACATAATCCATTCCCTTTTCTTTCTAGGTCCTATATTACACAAAATTGACTATTTAGGGCTTTAAGCCATGTTACAATGTTGTTACCTCCTCAAAAACAGACCTGGAGTTGTGTTGTGTTTCATTCACACATGTTTGACTAACACTTTATTATTAGTCTGTAACATCTACAAAGATCAAAATGCTCTGTGATGTCATGAAGTGGTAGTTTTCAAGTTAAAAGCTTCTTTTATCTTTAGTTCAGTAGAGATTGGAAATTCCAGGGCTGAAATCATCGAAATGATTCTAGTGAAGGTGTGTGGAGTTTAAAAACACAGTGGAGCACTTCCTGTGACATGACATCACAAGGTGCAATAGAGTGTTTTTGGTTTGAGAGAAGAACTCAGCCTAAATATGTAGGGTTTGTGTGTTAAACGTGTGTGAATTAAACAAAACACAATAATATATTAATAATAAATAATAAACAGTTGAACAGAAGGTTTCTTAAACTTGAATCTGTGCATTTTGACCTAACTCTCGATCTTGTCATCTGTGTCGTTCAGGTATTCACTGGTATCTTTGCTGGGGAGATGTTTGCTAAGCTGATTGCCATGGACCCATACTATTACTTCCAGGAAGGGTGGAACTGCTTCGACGGCTTCATCGTGACCCTGAGTTTAGTGGAGTTGGGTTTGGCCGATGTGGAGGGTCTGTCTGTGCTCAGGTCATTCAGATTGGTGAGTCCAACAGCAGAAATCTTAATATGAATCGTCTTTGTCAGTTCAAAGTCTGATTAGTAATGTTGATCTTATGTATAAAACCTGCTTCCCCTACAAACGTGTTCTGAAATTCATCACATTCTTGTATTAGTTTGTCAGTCAAATGTTTTTGTGAATTGAATCTAGATTTTGAAATATAGCATATTTTTGCTTTGCGTGGAATGTTTCTCAGTATGGCATTAATCTTGTTGTAAAAACCCAAGCTGATGGTTGATCATTTGAAACAGTTGATTCAAGTAAAATGTGACTGCTAGATATACCTTTTTTGCCAGACATTAGAGCACTCAAAGGCATAAAAAATCATTTACAAATCGGCTATATCTGAAAGTGCACACTCTTCCTACAGGGGGCACTATTTAGGGGTCACACCATTTTTAGTGGTGTCCGAATGTCCAGTTAGCGAAAAAGTAGTGCACTCAAAATTTCCCACAATGCACCTTGAAAAGTAGTGAGCATTAGTGGTCACTAGAGTGGTCAATATAGACCACAATGCATTGTGAGAGTTAGAAAAACAACAGGGGACAGAGACAGGTCTTTAACTGGACACAACACAACGATGAAGCAGAGAGAAGCTCTGGTTTATCTCACTGTTGATCCTGATTATGAATAAAATACTCTTAAAGAGTTAGCTGCTTACTTTAGCATGAGTTGTTAAAATAGTGACAATTTCTGCATCTCAGGCAAAAATTTTAAATATTAGTTCTGTCTACGTGAGATCCAGCTTCACAAAAAACTAACTTGTTTGATTATTCTTAGTTCATAAAGACTTGTGCCAGTCCAATCAGATCATTATTTATGATATGAGTTTAGCCTTTAGAATTTGTTAACCCAGACCCAGAGTCACATGACGTGAAAGTAGTGAGCTGCGTGTTTGAATCTTTCTGTAAATGAATCTCTATAGAGTTCACTAAAGAGTACAGGGCTGTGAAGTAGGGGTGAGGGGTTGGGGGAGACATTCGGACACAGCCATCGATGCTAAAACTATTATTGAAACAATTAACTAGCTTAACTATTTACTAGCTTTACTAGCTTAATACCACATAGGAACGTCAAGAAAGTGCCATTATTTAGTGCTGAAAATTGCAGTATATTGTCTCAAGTGGAGCATTTTTAAATCACTACTGTAGTAATCGGTATCGAGTATCAAGCTTATTCCCTAGTACAGAAATCAGGCTCTCGCAGGGACACACACCCACAATTCTTGGCCTTGTTACTAATCCTTATATTTCCTGTGTTCCAGTTGAGAGTGTTCAAACTGGCAAAGTCGTGGCCCACCCTGAACATGCTGATAAAGATCATCGGGAATTCTGTGGGAGCTTTGGGAAATCTGACTTTGGTGCTGGCCATCATCGTCTTCATCTTTGCCGTGGTCGGGATGCAGCTGTTTGGGAAAAGTTACAAAGACTGCGTGTGTAAGATCGCCCCGGACTGCGAGCTGCCGCGCTGGCACATGAACGACTTCTTCCACTCCTTCCTGATTGTGTTCCGGGTGCTGTGTGGAGAATGGATTGAGACTATGTGGGACTGTATGGAAGTCGCAGGTCAAACCATGTGCCTCACGGTGTTTATGATGGTCATGGTCATCGGTAATTTGGTGGTGAGTTTGGATAGTTTATTATTAGGAAAAAAATATGAATTACTAAGAAACATTTTTTTAGTTTTAAACTTAAATACTTCATTTTTGTAAATGGAGTAATACCAGCCCCAGTATCTTTTCATTTAAATGCACTCTAAAATGCACTTTAAAATATTACCGTTACTTACTATTTATTTTTGTGTATGTATATGCAGGGCCTCACGTGTCTGGAAATTCTGGAAAACCTGGAAAATAATTGGCCTGTTTTCCAGACTTTTAAAATACAAGGAAAATGAAAAAAAGGCCCAAATGTCCTGGAAAAGATATATTTTGTCTAAATTACTTAACTCCTATTGAACTAAAGACACATCAGGATAAAAATTTTTTTTTTTTTGTTTTTTTTTATATCTCATTTTTGTGCAATCAAACAGTTTAATTGATCATTCTCTGGAACAGGTTTAAATCTGCAGTGATACTATTATAGCGGATGAGACTTGACTTTCATCAGACTCGTTATGACGTCATCAGTAATATGACAGATCGTTTATGTTAATGTTTCGGTCCATAGTCAAATCTGATCAAATTAATATTACCTGCCCCTGTCATGACATTACACATTCAAAGCCCTTCCTTTAATGTATGCATATTTTGTGCTGACATGATGCCAAAACAAATAAACTAAACTAACATATACACATATACATAACATGTATGGGCTCTTATTCCCGTCTTTCTCGTTGATATTCAGGTGCTGAATCTGTTCCTGGCTCTGCTGCTGAGCTCCTTCAGTGCTGATAACCTTGCAGCCACAGATGACGACGGAGAACCCAACAACCTGCAGCTGGCTATGGCCCGGATCCACAAAGGGATCGCCTGGTTCAAACGCAACATGAGGACTGTTGTTGCACAGGTCCTGAAAAAGGTACATGCCACGCTCCTATTGGCCATAGAAATGTGACATCACAGGTTCATAGACACAAACTGCCCACTTTTGCCTCTAAAAGCTCCAAACCGTGCACTCTTTGTGGTGGCACTTCTGGGTTAAGGAGGAATTTCATTCTTTTCAATGGCGAATTTGGGAAAAGTTTTGCCTCAAAAATATGATATAAAGTAAAAACGGCTCTGTAGTCCCTATAGAACTTATTTGCTGTCAAAATCGCTAGCCCCATGCAAAATATTACATCCCAAATGACGATTGCGGCGCCCACGGTAACTTCCAGAATAAGATGAGTAAGGACTGTTTGAGCCTCCTGATGAATTACAGATACAAAGGGAAAAAATGGTTGGTCCTCCTGTTACAGGTGACATAAAAAATCTTCATCATTCAGTTACCAGAAGAAAACGAGATTCCTCTTAACAGCACCATGTTATAATGTGCTGTTAAGCCAAATGTTCCCAAAAAAAAGTTTTGTTTTTACTCAAATATTTAAAAAATATAATTTACTTACCACTGCCGCTCACAAATCAATTTCTCATATTGTTTGATTACATTTTTTTATTTTATTTTATTTTATTATCATAAAAACTAATAAAAATGATTTTAATATTAATTACCTGAACATAAACAATTAAAACAAAAACACTTATCTTTCTTCCTTCAAAGTCTGACCTCTGAACCACATGTTTTTATGGAGAGAGAGTTGGATGTAGAGCCAAGTTAGCCTTATAACACCCACCTAAGCCTGCCACGATAACACATTTTGAAGTTTGATGTATCGCTGAAGTAAATATAGATGATAAACGATAATATTGAAACTGATTTATGTCACTGTGACAGGCCTACGGGCCACCTTTTTACAAAACCAGATCCTTACACATTTTTCCTTCCTGTTTCTTGCGTCTTTGTTTCTGTTTCTCTCTCAGCCCACGGAGGATGAACAAAAACCGCTGGACGAGATGTACGAGGAGAAGCTCAAATGCATCGCCAACCACACAGTGGATATAAACCGCGAGATGGACTACGCCAAAAACGGGAACGGCACCACCAGCGGCATTGGGAGCAGCGTGGGCAAGTACATGATCGACGAAGACTACATGTCCTTCATCCATAACCCAAACCTAACCGTGTGTGTGCCAATCGCTGTGGGAGAGTCCGACTTCGAAAACCTGAACACAGAAGACTTCAGCAGCGAGTCAGACGTGGAAAACAGCAAAGATGTGAGTACAAGGAATATATTGAGACAAAAACATGACCTAACACTATTTAAACAACACATGGTATGCAATATTCAATTGTTAATATGCAAACAATTCACTGAACAGCAAAGAGTGTTTTGTTTTGCCAATGTGTGGTCCAAGTTGTCTGTGTAATCCCTCAGTCATCCAGGTCTGATCCATAGTAAAAGCAAAAGTTACATCTGTCAACTGGACAAAATGTCCATTCAACCATGAATGGAGGTCATTCAGACTGAAACTGTAAAGAATAGCTGTTAACAGTGTAGTTAGCTCGTCCCTTCAGACAGATATAAGGCAGTGTCCAGCAGTAATCTGACCAGAACTGTAGAAGCAGCTTGGATGAGCAACGTCTTCACTCCTACAACGTTTTGTCCAGTTGACAGATTTAACTTTTACTGTGGTCCAAATTGTAATTGTTTTTAACATTTTAGACTATGGGTGCCACCAGAGATTCCTATTAATTTGAAACACTGAATTCCTAGTTTGTGAATTTTGTCCAGTGACAAAGGCAATAAAAACTATTCTGATTCTGATTATTGTAAGTGGTAGAGCAGTAGTATACTCTAGCACTAGCATACTGTGGCACAGTGTTTGTCTACAACAGGGGTGCTCAGACTTTTTCAGTATGTGAGCTACTTTTAAAATGATCGTGTCTGAAAGATCTACCACCTAATACAAAAAGGTTAAACATATATTTATTTTACTCTATGGAAACAAGTAGATAGCAGACCCTCCACCAGAAAAGTAGTCTAGTGCACCTTTAACTTAAAATAAACATATTTAAACAATAATAAAAATAGATGGCATATTATATGTAGTTTGTCTGTGTATGTGTTGCCGCAGCACAAATTACAATTCTGACAGTCTGTCTCAAACTGGGGAATGACAGGCACAAAACCAACAGGCTCGTTAAGGCATTTTTAAAGGAAAAAAAGGCATATTCACAAGTTTGTAGTGTCCATAAAATATTGCAATAAATATCGTACTGTGAGATGCATATGGTGAAAATATGGAGAGATTTGGATATCAATATATATTTGGTTGTGGTTATTTGGTGTAGCGGAGGAGTGGGGTCTGAGTGCTGTTTGCTGACTCGGGCCGACTGTAAAGTGCACGGTCATTCTCCTCCAGTGAATTAAATGAGTCTATGGCTGGATGTATAAGGCCCAGTGCTGCTGTGCTGTTAGGCCCTTGTTCAACCTCCAGCCACGAGGATTCTGTTGGTGCTTTTCAGACTCTGGAATGCAATGATGTCATAATCCCAGATGGGGGGCAAAGGTCAGATTTCCATATTGATTGCATTGTACTTTGGCACGAAATATTGAAACGGTATAAGCACAAATGTTGAACATGATCATTTCTGTTAGTGAGCCAAAAACTCACTGTGTTAGAACAAAAATCTGCATTTTAACAACATTAATTTTAGCTGCTCCCATCTTTATTGAAAATGATTGACCTATAGAATGTTTAGACCAGGTTATTCACAAACACACTACAGTAACGATTAGGTAATATCGGTGATGAGTGTTGCAGTTTGATGAAATTAATTTTAAGCATCCTTTGGTTCAAAATACAAGGATAACTCCATCACTTTAGTAGTTAAAGCCCCACCACAGAACCTTTTAGCCAAAAACTAGACTAAAATGAGAGCATGGTTTTTCATTTTGGATATTTGATTGCTATGAAAAATGTAATAAAAGATAATGATGGGAGCGGGCCCGCATCTCCACAAATCTGACTCGTATTTTGCCATTAGCTGTCGGCCTTAACTCTCCTGCCTCCGCCGACATTTGGTTTGGACTCACCAATAGCTGCATAAACCTTTATTTTAACACTGTAGTGCAATAGTGGCATTCACAATTGTATTACACAGCTCCATTATGGGAACACAGGGCTGTGGATATCCAAAAATAAATTCTATTGAAATTATTTTTCCTTATTATAGTTAAACTATGCAGAATAGTAAAATAGTATACAGTATTTATATTAGTCTGAATTTTAAATCATTTTTCTGGGCAAAATGATCAAAACTGACCCAAGATATTGGCCCAAATAATAATTTATCAACCTTCTCTAATTCTAAACTCCCAGTCTGTAACACAGTTTAAGACCAGACTGAACCACCTCTCCTCCCTGGCATTTAACACTAGACCCACCTCTCCTCCCTGGCATTTAACACTGGACCCACTTCTCCTCCCTGGCATTTAATACTAGACCCACCTCTCCTCCCTGGCATTTAACACTAGACCCACCTCTCCTCCCTGGTATTTAACACTAGACCCACTTCTCCTCCCTGGCATTTAACACTAGACCCACCTCTCCTCCCTGGCATTTAACACTAGACCCACTTCTCCTCCCTGGCATTTAACACTAGACCCACCTCTCCTCCCTGGCATTTAACACTAGACTCACCTCTCCTCCCTGGTATTTAACACTAGACCCACCTCTCCCCCCTGGCATTTAACACTAGACCCACTTCTTCTCCCTGGCTTTTAACACTACACAGGATATACAGGTGTTATTGTTCTTTTTTGTTTTGTGTTATCTGTTATCTTTTTTTGTTGACTTTTATGCAAAACACTTTGTTCAGCTGAAGTTGTTTTTAAATGTGCTGTAGAAATAAACTTGAGTTAATTTGAATGGAATAACTATTGAATACTGGCAATATAAAAGTATTGAGTTATTAAATTCTCAATACTCTCAGTTTTGTATATACATAAAAAAAACAAAAAAAACATTTTCAACTAGCAACAATTGCATTCAAAAGACCATTCAGAAACTGTTCAGGAAAGGTTATGTTTTTACCAAGTTACGTTCCATGTTTTTTCACTATCCATACTTGTTGAAATTAGTATCTAGATTACTAGTTTTACTATTAATTAATATATCTGAGTTTGTTTGTTTTTTGTTTTGTTTTTTGTTTTTTTTTATTTTTAACTCCGAGCTATTTTAACTGAGTAGGGGTTGGAAATCTTCACAGAAATCATGAAGTCACATTTTTATATCTTATCACAAAAACAATATGACAATATGATTTCAGTCCATCTTATAAACATAATTGTTATATTGTACATATAAAAATAGGTTTAAATGAAGTGGCCAAACTGGGGATGAATGTGTTAGTAGCTGAAGTCTACCAGCGTTGGCTCGTGTTAATGTTAATCACTTAATATAACCAGCTGCACATCAAAATGAGCAGCCCCTGTATTAAAGAGAAAATGCAAGGATCCTTTAAAAGTCTGTAAACAAAAACATTCTAAATACTGTAATGGAGGCGACTGCAGTCAAAAGGGAAGTGGAACATAATGCAGTTTTAATGGGGAGTTTGGGATTAGCCTCAGAATATCATAAAACATTCTAAATTAACGCAGCAGATGAAAACCACTCAGCTACAGTGAGAATGAAGATGTTAACTTTGAATTTAATTTTAGTTTTTCTTTTAGTTTTTATTTGTATTTTAGTTTTTCTTTTTCTTTTAGTTTTTATTTTTGCTTTTATTTGTATTTTAGTTTTTATTTGTATTTTTGTTTTTATTAGTATTTAGTTTTTATTTTTATTTTAGTTTTTATTAGTATTTTAGTTTTTATTTTTATTTTGTTTTTTATTTTTATTTTATTAATTTATTTTTAATCTAATTTAATAGGAGGTTATTACCCAATTCTCGACAAATCCTCAATACTTAAGAATACTTTATTTTTATGACATCCTTCGCCACAAATGATATTATATGATATTGATTTTTTTTTTTCATCCCTTGTAATAGAAAACCAAACCCATTGATATTTCTACCAATTCAAATTCAAAATTGTAGCTTTTATAAATTCTTAACATTCTCACCATTTAGCTCTGACATCTGTTAATTACAGTGGTCTCTCATTTATTGTGGGGGTTACGTTCTAAAAATAACCCACAATAAGTGAAATCCACGTAGTCAGCTTTATTTTTTACAATATTATATATGTTTTAGGGCTGTAAAACCCCTCACCACACACTTTATACACTTTTTTCAGACAGACATTAACATTTTCTCACATTTCTCTCTTTAAACACTCTCACTCTTTATTCAACAACTTAACTCATCTCATTTCATGTGCATTCACTCTTGTTACATTTTTATCTGTGCTCCTCAAATGCGCTGTACTGCAACAATAAGTAGGAGCCAATATTATTATGAAGAAAGTAAATAATGTATCCAACATAATATATTAAATAATATTCATTGTTAATAAAATAAGTACAAACAAAACACTAATGACTGAAAATAAATGTTAATACATAAAATAATATACGTCAAATAAATCAAAGGTTACATAAATTTGTCTGAACACATTCTGTACTGTACAGGAGACACGACACAGAGGAGACTGAGGGACAATGGTCTACAGTCCCTCAGCCAATCAGGACACAGAACACAATGCATGCTCATACACTGTAAAAAAGCATGTAAAACTGCACAAAAAAAAAATCTGTGAAACAGCAAGAACGCGAAAGGTGAACTGTAATATAACGAGGGACCACTGTATTCAAAATATGTTATTTGGTATTTTATTTTTTTGTGAAGATTCTGATGATGACATTTTAAAGGGTCTATCCTCACGTCTCACAGCGATACAACAATTAGGACCTTTGCCATAGTGATTATTCGTTTAAAACAGAATATTATATCTTTTATATAGGAAAAAATCCCTTAAAATGTTACTTATAAACGGAAGTAGCCACATGCAGAAACACATGGATGAGTCACCAGGCCCGGCTCTGAATCGTGAATCACATTTAAATCTAGAGTGAGGCCTGAGTAATGGCTGAGCTGGCAGTGTGCCCTGTCCCCCATACGTCTAACACAGCCAAAAGTCAAACGATCAGCTTTAAAGGGGCACTATGCAACTTTTCTGGTGGAAAGTGCGTCACCAGCTCATCTCCATGGAGATGTTATTGCTTCACCTAGAATCTTCCACAATATTACTTGTCTATCTCCATGGAGACAAGCATACAAGCAAATTTGAATTTTTCTTTTACAATGGATCATACCTGGATGGCAGAGGGATTACACAGACGCAAGAGAGATAAGTTTAATGCCATAATGTGAAACATTCCAGGCAAAGGAATTACATCTCCATGGAGACGAGCAGGTGGTGGACTATCAACCAGAAAAGTTCTGTAGTGCGGCTTTAAATGTGAAAGAAAAAGAGTTGGATACCACTGGATTTGACTGTTGAATGTTTTAGGTTGGAGTAGTTAGCACTCTCGCCTCACAGCAAGAAGGTTCAGGGTTTGACTCCTCTGCCTTTCTGTGTGGAGTTTGCATGTTCTCCTTGTGTCTGGGTTCCCTCCGGGCACTCCGGCTTGTCCTATTAACCCAAAACATGCACAATAGGTCAAATCCTCCAGCTAAGGTCCTGACCAAGACTTAAGATCTGGAGATGGGTCCGCTGCTCCTGACAGGTTGTGGATTTGAAGGATGGGTCAAATGCAGAGGACAAAGTTTCCTACAGGGACTTTTAAAGTGCACCTTAACCTTAGACCTCAATGGGTAAAGCTAGAACACTCAGAGGAATCCCATCCAGATACAGGGGGAACACCGAATATTGAGTCATACCCCTTCTACACACACATACATAAGTTATACAAGCACATATATGTCATAGCATAAACGATGATTGAACCTGTACTCTTTGTGTTTGCAGCTGGATGACACGAGCTCCTCGGAGGGCAGCACCATCGACATAAAGCCCGACGTGGAGGAGGTGGCTGTGGTGGAGGTGGTGGAGGAGTACATCGACCCAGAGCCCTGCTGGACTGATGGTGCAGAAGATAGATTTATATTTTAATTTAAAGGGACCATATTAGGCAATTGTATGATCTATGTTAAAAGGCTGTTTCCTTATCACAAACAAACCTGGAGTTGTGTTTTGTTTCATTCACACATGTTTAACACACAAACCCTGCATATTTAGGCTGAGTTTGTCTCTCAAACAGAAAAGATCCACCTTGTAATGTCATGTGGTAATACAGGAAGTGCTCTTTTTTAGCCTTGGTATTGCCAATATGCTGAACTAAAGGTAAAAAGTAGCTCTCAAATTAAACCACTTCGTGACATCACAGGGTGGAACAGAGCATTTTGAGCTTTGGAGATGTAGACAGACTAATAATAAAGGATTACTCAAACATGTGTGAATAAAATAAAACACAATTTCAGGTATGTTTTTGATGAGGTATGTCTCTGATAGGCTAATCTACCTGTCAATCATTTGAAAACAGGGGACATTCACAGATGACCAGACTCACATCTTTGTAAAGTATTGAAGAATTGTGTATTCTGGATCCCAGACAAGGGCATGGCCAAAGCTCTCAAAACTATAACTTATCTCTATGTTTCTGACTCAAACTGCACTCATAAGACTACACCTGCAGGGGGAGTTTATTCAAAAACAACTATTTATTCATAAAAAAGGACAAAGAAACAATGTATTTATATGAAGATGGATTAAGCTTGTGAGTCATGAGTTTAATTTTACTTTTTTACAGATAAATACCAAAAAATAACAAATCTTCCACTCATTCACTCACTTCTTTCTGCTGTTGTCTTTCATAAATTCTTATAGTCTAAATAGAATTAGTTCACTAAGACTCCATGGACTAAACAAGTACAGGCCTGACTCACACTTATTGTTTCAAATGAGCATCTCACTGTTTTGTGTGTGTTTGTGCAGAGTGTGTGGCTCACTGTTTTGTGTGTGTTTGTGCAGAGTGTGTGGCTGAGTACTTCTCACTGTTTTTGTGTGTCTTTGTGCAGAGTGTGTGGCTAAGTACAAGTGCTGTGACGTTCCCATCACTCACGGCTGGGGGAAGCACTGGTGGTTCCTCAGAAAAACCTGTTACCTCATCGTGGAGCACAACTGGTTTGAAACGCTCATCATCTTCATGATCCTGCTTAGCAGCGGAGCCCTGGTACACACACACACACATACACACACATACGAACACATGCGCACACTAGCAAGCTAACAGCATTTTTTTATTAGATGCAGACAGGACACAATGGTCTGGTTCTGTCTCCATTTACAATACACTATGATATTGTACTGTATAAATACATTTGAAATATCTGCAGTATATAGGGCTGGGTACCTTTTAAATAGCACCACTTTTTCCAGTGATGTCACGCTGGGGGAGTTCTACATGCCTGTCTATGACAGAATGTTCAGCTGTTACCATGGTGATACAATGCCCACTTCGGCGAACATTAACAAAAAGTTTTAAGATAGTCTGAAAACTCAAGAAAAAATACAAAATGGATCTAAACAGCACATTTTCTGGAGCCTGTGATCAATCCGAGCATTCATGTTCCTGTTTGATTTACACAAAAAGCTGACAGTGTCTGAAAAACTGTTGGCTAATGGTAGCTAGCTTGTGACTAATGTTATTTGCGAGGGACTTGTTTAACTGCACAAAATCAGATCACCTGTTGTAGTTCCAGCTAAATCAGCTCTTGGTCAGATTGTGTGAAACAAATTAAAATCTAATTTGAGAAACAGAGCTGCAGACAGAATGGAGCCAACAGTTAGCATCACACCCCCAGAGAATGTTGATAACGTCAGCTTCGAAGTATCAATACATTTAAAATAATAATAACAATAATAATACATCTGACTTATATAGTGCTTTTTTGGACACTCAATGACATTTTTGGGATCAGTAATGACTTAACTTCGTCAGTGTTGTAGTGGCACTGCCCCATAGATAATCTCAGGACATGTGGCTCACTGTGAATGTCTTTAACGCACAACCTCCCAAACCAGCTTAGACTGCAGCTTCAGGACTGAGGGAGGGTTCCTTACAATGATTTATTACAACAGGCTCATTTTCCATAATGTTAAAGACATTTTATTTCTGGTAATTAGAGTGATCACATGTAGATAAGGATTTTACACGTTGCTCATTGTAAAAGTTGATGGTGCCATTTCCCTGTAGCAAGTAGCGGATTTTAATTTATGATGTACAATTTAATATTATTATTGTTTGAAGATGGATGAACATTTTTCAACTTTTCAAATAATCTGGGCTGTGGGCAGAGATAAGGGGTAGATGAAAACAAGACATCTTCTGAACACTTGAGTATAGGACAATACTGGATTACGCAAACATGCATGGATCTCTGAAAATACAACTTTTTTTGTACACATTATGTACAATTAACTTTGAGCTTTTAATCATATTAAAACCATATTAAAATAACCATATTGCTAGGGCCTGAACGATTAAGCAAAGCACTTCACTCAGATTGCCTAGTATGAATATGGTGTGTGTGGTGTGTTGGTGGTGGTCGGAGGGGCCAGTGGCGCAGATTGACAGCCTCAATTGTATCAGTCTGCCCTGGGCAAGTGAGGGAAGGAATGTGGAGCATCTGAAAAAGTGCTGTCAGACTAATGCAGAACATTTACATCAGAATATTATTAATACAGAAATGAACTTTTATTACCTTAAGACCAACACAACCTGATTCAAATGGCCTTTGTCTCCAGGCGTTTGAAGACGTCTATATTGAACAGAGGAAAACAGTAAAGATCATTCTGGAGTACGCAGACAGAGTGTTCACATACATCTTTATCCTGGAGATGTTGCTGAAGTGGGTCGCATACGGCTTCGTCAAGTACTTCACCAACGCCTGGTGCTGGCTCGACTTCTTCATTGTGGATGTAAGTCAGATATTGTTTTAATACTTCCCGTTTGTCTGCACTGAAATACAAAATGCTACACAGGTCAAAATGGATACAAGCAATACAATACAAATACAAATACAAATACAAATACAAATACAAATACAAATACAAATACAAACACAAATACAAACACAAATACAAATACAAATACAAACACAAACACAAACACAAACACAAACACAAACACAAACACAAATACAAATACAAATACAAACACAAACACAAATACAAATACAAGCAATGTTCATTGTGTGGTAAAGTGAAATTACATTTGTTTTTATACTTTTTAATTTTAGATTTTCTCTTGTATTTCAATATTAAAGTGCTTGTATTGCACTATTTTCTGATCTATGTTATGGTGTTTCCTCATCACAAACAGACCTGGAGTTGTGTTTTGATTCATTCACATGTTTAACACACAAACCCTGCATGTTTAGGCTAAATACGTTTCTGAAACTCAAAACACCCTGTTCCACCTTGTGATGTCATACAAGAAGTGCTCCACTGTGCTTTTAAACTCCATATACATTCACTAGAATCATTTGGATAATTTCTAGAATTGACAATCTCTCCTGAACTAAAGGTAAAAGGAGCTGTTAACTTGAAAAATACCACTTCATGACATCACAAGGTGGAACAGAGCATTTTGAGCTTGGGAGATGTAGACAGACTAATAATAAAGGGTTACTCAAACACGTGTGAATGAAATAAAACACAACTCCAGATATGATTTTGAGGAGGTAACAACAGTATAAGATGTATAAATATGAGTAGATTAAATGCCATTAACAGGAGCCTATGCTTTAGCCTCTGTGGTGAGAGCTTGTGAAGTTGGGCTGCACAGTATTCAACACTATTAAAACCATGCTTTACTGAACTGTGAAAAGCATTAAAGGTGCACTATGCGAAGGGAATGCCACATGCTTGTCTCCATGGAGATGTTATCGTTTTGCCTGGAAAGTTCCACAGTATGGCATTAAATTATTCTCTCCAGGGAGACAAGCAGGTGACACCACAGGGCCAAGTATTTTTCTTAGTACAAACTTCCGTACATGAATTAATTCATGTACGGAAGTTAATTTATAATTCAGAATGCAAAATTATGCAAAATATGACTCAGGCACAGTTCACACTTAGTGTAGCACAATAGACCTAGTCAACAAACAGAAACTGTAAACAAACAGGTGTGTTAGCTTCAGTGTAGTTAGCTCCTCTCTTCAGATATAAGGCAGTGTCCAGCAGTAATCTGACCAGAACTTAACTGAATTAAATTTTTCTTTTGCTAGCATTTCTTTCTTTATATATATATATATATATATATATATATATATATATATATACACACACACACACACACTCACCTGAAGGATTATTAGGAACACCATACTAATACAGTGTTTGACCTCCTTTCGCCTTCAGAACTGCCTTAATTCTACGTGGCATTGATTCAACAAGGTGCTGATTCATTCTTTAGAAATGTTGGCCCATATTGATAGGAGCATCTTGCAGTTGATGGAGATTTGTGGGATGCACATTTAGGGCACGAAGCTCCCGTTCCACCACATACCAAAGATGCTCTATGGGGTTGAGATCTGGTGACTGTGGGGGCCATTGTAGTACAGTGAACTCATTGTCATGTTCAAGAAACCAATTTGAAATGATTCGAGCTTTATGACATGGTGCATTATCCTGCTGGAAGTAGCCATCAGAGGATGGGTACATGGTGGTCATGAAGGGATGGACATGGTCAGAAACAATGTTCAGGTAGCCTGTGGCATTTAAACAATGCCCAATTGGCACTAAGGGACCTAAAGTGTGCCAAGAAAACATCCCCCACACCATTACACCACCACCACCAGCCTGCACAGTGGTAACAAGGCAGGATGGATCCATGTTCTCATTCTGTTTACGCCAAATTCTGACTCTACCATTTGAATGTCTCAACAGAAATCGAGACTCATCAGACCAGGCAACATTTTTCCAGTCTTCAACTGTCCAATTTTGGTGAGCTCGTGCAAATTGTAGCCTCTTTTTCCTATTTGTAGTGGAGATGAGTGGTACCCGGTGGGGTCTCCTGCTGTTGTAGCCCATTCGCCTCAAGGTTGTGCGTGTTGTGGCTTCACAAATGCTTTGCTGCATTCCTCGGTTGTGACGAGTGGTTATTTCAGTCAACGTTGCTCTTCTATCAGCTTGAATCACTCGACCCATTCTCCTCTGACCTCTAGCATCAACAAGGCATTTTCGCCCACAGGACTGCCGCATACTGGATGTTTTTCCCTTTTCACACCATTCTTTGTAAACCCTAGAAATGGTTGTGCGTGAAAATCCCAGTAACTGAGCAGATTGTGAAATACTCAGACCGGCCCGTCTTGGCACCAACAACCATGCCACGCTCAGAATTGCTTAAATCACCTTTCTTTCCCATTCTGACATTCAGTTTGGAGTTCAGGAGATTGTCTTGACCAGGACCACACCCCTAAATGCATTGAAGCAACTGCCATGTGATTGGTTGATTAGATAATTGCATTAAAGAGAAATTGAACAGGTGTTCCTAATAATCCTTTAGGTGAGTGAGTGTGTGTGTGTGTGTATGTATATATATATATATATATATATATATATATATATATATATAGGACAGGGCGTGGACAAAGTTAAAATATGTTGTATATTGTGCAGTCCTGTCTAGAAGCTACTGTGTCTTTATTTTAATGGTGATTAGAGCTGCCAGGTTGATCACAATCAAATCAAAATTTTATAATTAGCCAGTCTCCCTGAATCTTGCAGCCCTACAATGCTCTACTGTACTTACACTGCAAAAATGAAACGTCTAGCCTCATTTAAAATGACTTCAATTTACTCACCTTATGCATTACGAACTTAATTATTCACCGCAATGAGTTTATAAGTGCTTTTCACAACTCTCAGAGATCAGAGTAGAGACAACTAGCATGCTGACACCGCACTTACTGATTATTATTAATAGAACGCTTTATAAGTAGATGGAGACAGCATACCAGTGGACTTATTTTTACCTCAAGAGTTGCTTATACAATCTATCTGTACTGGGGAAAGACATACTTAGCTCAGACACATGGGGAAAACCAGGTTCAGGCCCTTTAAAACCACAGTATTTAAAGGTGCAGTATTTAAAATGATTATTTTGAATTCAAGTCATTTTAACTGGTCTAGATGTTGAGTTTTGCAGTGTAGGAATTGCCTTTTGCTTGTTGTTGACACGTGCTCTGACCTGTCCCCTTCTTTTGCAGCCGGTTTGAATATAACTGTGTCTCTCTTAAAGTAGAGAGTATAGCGCCGCCTGTGAGTGCTCCTGGTGCTGCAGGGGTAAGGCTCAGTGTCGTGTTGAGACTTTCACAGGTTATGCCCTCTGACCTTTGACCCTGAAAGTGTCCTCAACCTCTGCCTTTCTCTCCCCACTTGAAGCTTTGGTGTGGACCGTGTACTGTTGTGTATCGTGACCATGTTGAATATCGTGTGTGTTTCTGTGGGTTTAGTGTTTTGTGAAGACATCTCCTCTTTCCCCTTCGTCTGACTCTCTCTTCACTTTGTCAACCACAAGTTTTTTTTCCAGGTGTGCTCACTGTGCTGTTAAGCTGGTTGTCACCTCACACTGGCTTGCCAAACTAAACCAAACGAACACAAAAGGACAAATCTGGGCCTATTTGAGCTAACCTGTAGAGGATAAGATGACGCCCCCTGGATGTAATGTGTGTGTAGTGTAACCTGTAGGTCTCTAACTGTGGCTCCTCTCTCCTCTGCCCCTCCCCTCTGTCCCATGTGTAGGTGTCTATAGTCAGCCTTATAGCTAATGCACTGGGCTACTCCGATCTAGGCCCGATTAAGTCCCTCAGGACACTGAGGGCCTTGCGGCCCCTCAGAGCCCTTTCACGTTTTGAAGGGATGAGGGTAAGACCCCAGACACCAGGCCTTCTGCATGTCCAACTATACACGCATGCTGGAGCCAACCAAGCAGAACCAACCAAAGACCTTTAAACGTCTTCAAGAGGGAATCTGGCCTTTTCTCCACAAGGAGCTTTTGCATGAATGCAGATCATCTCAGATGTTCTTAAAGCATCTGATTTGATTCACCATTTCATTTCATTTATTTTACTGAAAACAAAAGAAGCAATTTGCAATCAAAAGTAATGTCTTCTCAAACCAATGTTGAGTGCTTTAAAATGACCTCACAGAAGTGGTGAAAATGAACCAAACGATCAGAAACGCCTTTGTAGCACAGCAATCCAAGGGTCATTTGAGGATGAACAAAAAAGGAAATTGAATTGGATCCAAACGTGTGTGCAGACGTGTGTGTAGACGTGGGTGTAGACGTGTGTGCAGACGTGTGTGCAGACAGTGCATCTCTGTTGCATGTCAATGACCCCTGAGTAGCTGTGTCTCCTCTGGAGCAGCACTGAAGCATGTTCACTGTCTGAGCTGGTGCAGTCTCTGCTTGTTGCTGGGAAGAAAAACTCCTGACTGACTTCTGTTATCTGACCTACCACAGTTTGGCTTTGGCATTGTCACACTGGAAGATCTACAAACTTCTGGTTGCATTCCCCTCCCCTCCCTGCCATCCCTGCTCACCAACCTGAATCCTCATTCCATTTTGATTTACCATTTTGCAACTGTTTTATATGTCTTACTTAAATCCTCTTAAAATCTTTAACTTAGATTAATTCAGCAGTCTATAGGAGCATGCAATCTGTCTGGAAATGCACATTCACGTTCTCCTAAACCAAAACCATACATCCAAAGACAAGTACTTTTACTCTAGAGCCTGGTTTGGTCGGGATCTACATTTGGTTTGGTCCTGTTTTAGTCCTGGTCTAGTCCATATATAGAATAAGTCCACTTTTATTTACAACTAGCAGTTGTACCTATGGTACCGAGAGTTGTGGGTTTGAGTCTTGGTCTGCCGTTGTGCCCTTTGGCTCGGCATACCTTTCTAGTTGCGAGTAATGTTAGGAAAAACACGACGAAAGACACAAATATGACAAATGTTAATTAAAGGCCCTGTACATGATTTTTACTGTATTCAAAATGTGAAAAACAGAATTAGTTTGCAGTGGTAAAAAGTTATTCCTCACTTACTTTATGCATTGAGAGCATCCTAATTATTCACCATGAAGTGTTTTCACAACTTTCAGAGACCAGAGTGGAGTTTTCTTGTTTCTTAGACAATAAAACTCTTTATGACTAGATTCAGATAGTACACAGTGGACTTATTTTGACCTCAAGAGCGGCTTTTAAAATATAACTTTACCAGAGTAAGACATATGTTGCTCAAATACAGGGAAAAAAATTAGATAGTCTTTATATTGCTGTTAAGAGATAACTAAAGCCATAATTATTTGCTATGATTGGTTAAACTCGCCTGTCGTTCACTCAGAGCATGAAAACTGGCCAATGGGAGGAGTGGGAGGGATTTAGAATGTCGGTGTGGGTCCCTGTATTCTCCAGGACTGAACCAGGCTCTTCCTTAGTTTATCAAGCTTACGTATAATACCATTTTAATTAATTTGATGGAAAAATGGAGCAATCAAATATGCATTTCTGTATATGTTAACCTTTAAAGTAGCCATTGCATGTTGGGTCACTGCTCCTCTGTGTCCTCCCCCTTGCGTAGGTGGTGGTCAACGCCTTGGTGGGTGCCATCCCCTCCATCATGAACGTGCTGCTGGTGTGTTTGATCTTCTGGCTTATCTTCAGTATCATGGGAGTGAATCTGTTTGCTGGGAAGTACTACTACTGTTATAACGAGACTTCCGAGGAATCTTTTCTACCAGAGGATGTCAACAACAAAACGCAATGTTTCGCTTTGATCAATTCAAACCACAGCGAGGTTCGATGGAAGAATGTCAAGATCAACTTTGACAATGTGGGGTCGGGGTACTTGGCTCTGCTGCAAGTGGTAAGAGCAACTTTACAATTCTATTCACTATTAAAACAGACGTATTCTGCAAAATGGACTTTTCAGAGATTTTATTCATGTTCAAGTCGTTTTTCTCATTGAGCCTCTGAAGTTGTATTTGGAGTGATTCATGTTTGAGTAATCTTTAAACAATTATTTCCAAGATGCTATATTGATGATCAAACCCCATCCACCGGTACACGCCCACTGTGACGTACACACCCACTGTGACGTACGCACTTCCATCTCCAGTTTTATTTTCTTAATCGGTGATACTCGTAGGATTCGACAGCTTCACATAGTCATTTTGGTACAAATGAAAAAAATGGGCTGCTCACTAGTGTGATGTGCAGGTGTCCATAGGAGGAGGCGACAGCATGCAGTGCTTTGTTGTGATGACGTTTACAGCAACGTCAGCTCCCATTGGGCACCTCAGTTTTTTAACACAGCCAGCTGACTTGTTTCTTTTATTAAATCGTTTAAGATCAATATTGTGATTTAAAATGTGAAAATTCTGACATAATGATCCACAGGGGTCACAGATGAGAACTATAGAAACACAAGCACAATAGGACTGGTGTAAAGTTAAAGTGCATAGAACAGGTTTTCATGTTTTTCTAAGTCTGACTTTTTTGGTGGATATTACCTGTGCTAAATATTTAACATAGTTTTACGTCAGTTAAGTGTCAGTTTGTGGAAGAAATAGTTTAGAAGAAATAGTAGTAGTAGCTCTAACTCCGAAAGCTCCATCCAAAATGCAGGGACAAGTGACGCGCAAGAAAGGCATTAAACCTTCATTTAACAATTAAAGGTGTTGTCATCTATTTGTATTTGTCTACTCATAACTACTATGTAATTTAGACAGGTTTTTGCTCTTGTTAATATTATAATGATGTTAAAGGTTCTATATTACACAAAATAGACTCTTGTGAGCTTTAAACCATGTTCTAATGCTGTTACCTCATCAAAAACTGACCTGGAGTTGTGTTTTGTTTCTTTCACATGTTTGAGTCCATGTTGAGCCCTTTATTATTAGTCTGTCTACATCTCCAAAGCTCAAAATGCTCTGTTCCACCTTGTGATGTCATGAAGTGGTAGTTTTTAACAGCTTCTTTTACCTTTAGTTCAATAGAGATTGGCAATTCCAGGGTTGAAATTATCCAAATGATGAAGCACTTCTTGTATTACCACATGACATCACAGACAAAACAGAGTGATTTTCAGTTTCGGAGAAGAACTCAGCCTAAATATGCAGGATTGTATGTGAATGAAACTGAAGACAACTCCAGGTCTGTTTGTGATGAGAACACAACATTATAACATAGATTAGAAAACTGTGTGATATGGACCTTTAAAACCTGTAAAATGCATAGTCTAACCTGCCATATGCTCTTTAATGTCAGCTATTGGTTTTAAGGTGCACTACGTAACTTTTCTGGTGGGAGACCTGCTACCTGCCTGTCTCCATAGAAATGTTATTGCCTTGCCTGGAACATTAAATTTATCTGTCTTGGATTTATTCAATTATAGGTGTTTTTTTTGCTCAAAAATACCTGCTTAAAAGACTCGTGTTCTTACTCTGAGCGGGGTCACCTCTCAATAGATCTGACCTGTAACTTGTTGTTAGTGCCAACTACTTAAGACCAGAAAAAGTTATGTAGTGCATCTTTAAATGACTTGGACCCAAAATGTGAATCTGGAGGTAGTAGTTTTGAAATGGCTTTTGTAACATAATTTTTTTCTCCACAGGCAACATTCAAAGGCTGGATGGACATTATGTATGCTGCTATAGATTCTAGAAAGGTAACACTACTTACATTTGTATAAAAATTAAAGGGACTGCACCTGATTTTTACCGTCTTAAAAACATGAAAAACAAAACTAGTTCATTTTAGACGGTTTGCAGTGGTCCAAAGTGGTTCCTCACTTATCTTATGCATTCTGAGCATCCTAAGAGTTTCTAAGTTCTTTTCACAACTTCCAAAGACCAAAGCTCACAACAACTAGCATGACAACGCGCGCTGCCTGATTATCGAACAATAAAACAATTAAAATTAATTACAGACAGCACGCAGCTGACTTATTTTTACCTCGAGAGCTGCTTATACACATATCTGTGCTAGGGCAAGACACATTTAGCCAAAATACATGGGGAAAATCAGATGCAGGCCCTTAAGGTAAGAAAATAGTCAGGATTATTTTCAATGTTATTTTTGTTTTACAGGTGGAAGACCAGCCAGTGTACGAGGACAACCTGTACATGTACATCTACTTTGTCATCTTCATCATCTTTGGATCCTTCTTCACTCTGAACCTCTTCATTGGTGTTATCATTGACAACTTCAACCAGCAAAAGAAAAAGATAAGACACTATACTTCACTTTTTAGTTTTTTCCAATGTTTATAGTTTAATAATGGAAGTATTTGGGTGTCGATCTGTCCTGGTTAAAAAGCCAATCTGGAGCGAGGCTGTTGAAGGTAACGTTCCTTAGCAACGCTGTCAATCAAACCTGTTGCTAACGCTAGCAGGAGCGATCTTGGGGAAAGAAGACGCCTGATTCTTCCGTTATTAATGTTCCTATCTTGAGTTACTGACAAAATGGTGATACAAAAACACCAGGATCATGTAGAGCGGGTTAATATGAACATTTTAAGAACAAAATGACGAGACTGACAGCAGCAGTTACAGTGAGAGGGGACACAGTTTTTCAATATAAAGTGAATTGGAGCCAGAGTTGATGGAGCCGAAAGCATGTCCATGTTCACTTCTTATTTGGAGTGCGGCGGCTAGCAGGTTAGCTATGTCCATTTATATATATATAGTCTATGTGTGTAATCAATTGAATTTGAATCAAGATTAATATTCTCGATGGTCAGTGATCAGGGCGGGTCTTTTTAATGGAGACGCCTACAGCCAATCCTCTGTCAGTAAAACACTGCAGTTAGGGTTAGAAGATATGGGACTACTTTTTAAATGTTCAGTCTTTTTTTTTTTCTTTTTGCTGTTTATAAAGCAAGTTGGTTAAAAAATGAATAGTTTTCAAATGTCTTGGATTTTGAATAGATATGGGACAATATTAAAATTTGGTGTTATGATTATGATGGCCAAAATAATTACGATTAACGATTATATCACGATAATGATTAAAGTGGCTGAAAGTTTAAACATTTTATGGATATGAATAATCATAATTTAAATTTTATGAATAGCTTCCATATTTAAACAACAGTGATCTAGAAGAGAACATTATGGAGAAGTAGGTTTGTTCTGCACATTCTGGTCAGACAGACGGATTATCTTTGTTGTTCTACCCCTTTTGCCTCAATAAATAATATTCTTGTATATTGTCCCATCCCTAATCCTGCATTCTGTCTATCTGTTTTAGTTTTTTCCATTAGTTAATTTAATTTATGGGTCTAGTCTTAACTGTTTATCGAGTATCATTTTTCCTTAAACTATCAACTGACTCAGAAACTCCACAAAAATTTGAACTGAAACAAAAACGAAACCCAGTCAGATCTTTAGGCAGATCTCCAGTTTGTGCAGTGTTTGTGATTGTAACCAGGTCGTATTGTGCCTTTACTTTGGAGGTCAGGACATCTTCATGACAGAAGAGCAGAAGAAATACTACAACGCCATGAAAAAGCTCGGCTCCAAGAAACCACAAAAGCCGATCCCAAGGCCTCAGGTTTGGTTTACATCTGTTTATTTTAATTTCAGTAGTATGAAGAAATGTAAAAGGCTTAACACAAAAAATGCTGTGAACTATATAACTTTTCTGATATGGGGTCAGCCACCTGCTTGTCTCCATGGAGATGTTATTGCCCTACCCAGAATGTTCCAGTTTTGTTTCCTCATCACACACAGACCTGGAGTTGTGTTTTGTTTCATTCACACATGTTTAACACACAAACCCTGCATATTTAACCTGAGTTCTTCTTTCAAACTAAAAACACTTTGTTCCATCTTCAACTCCACACACCTTCACTAGAATCATTAGAACAATTTCAGACCTGGAATTGCCAATCTCTGCTGAACTAAAGGTAAAAGGAGCTGTTAACTTGAAAACTACCACTTTGTGAGGTGAAACAGAGCATTTTTAGCTTTGGAGATGTGGACAGACTAATAATAAAGTGTTACCCAAACATCTGAGAATGACGCAAAACACAACTCCAGGTCTGTTTTTGATGAAGTAACAGCATTAGAACATTAAAGCTCATGAGAGTTTATTTTGTGTAATATTGGACCTTTAACATTTGTTACAGTGACTGGTCTAATGTTAAACCTTTCTTGTTTTTTTCTGCAGAACAATATCCAGGGCATGGTGTTTGACTTTGTGACGCAACAGGTCTTTGACATCTCCATCATGATGCTGATCTGCCTGAACATGGTGACGATGATGGTGGAGACGGACGACCAATCAGAGGAGACTGAGAATGTTCTGTACTGGATCAACTTCATCTTCATCGTGGTATTCACCGGAGAGTTCCTCCTCAAACTGTTCGCTCTGAGGCACTACTACTTCACCAACGGCTGGAACATCTTCGACGTGGTAGTGGTCATTCTTTCCATCGTCGGTAAGAACCTGGAACAGAGTTTGTGTGTTTTATTTGCCTGAGAGAATGTTTTTTATGAGGTGTAGGTAATAGGGTTGTCAAGTAATGAAAACCAATGAAAACCAATCAGTACTCATTGTTCGCAGGTATCGATACTAAAAAAGTCCCATTCACAGGACAGAAATGAACCTTTCCTGAAGCTTTAGAATGATCTTGAGCTGTATCATTCACAAGTATAAGACACATAGACTAGTACACACCATGGACCACTATGAACCTACTGGACACTGAGGGATTATTTTCTGCTATAAAATTGTAATCCATGACACCTGTGAATTATTGTGTTATAATTTGGACATTTTAAATAAGTAATATTGATCTAGAATGACTTATGAATAAAAATAAACTACAACTTCCATGTTGAAAAGTTGTTGGGCCCAGTGGGAGCCAATGTTCTCCAATGTAATTTTCTTAATCAGTGATGCATGTAGGTTTTAGATATGGAGATTTAAAATGTCCAAAACATTAAATAATGATCCACAGATTATAACTATATACTAGCCAAAAGCATGGTATATTCTTTAAGTCAGGCGATACAGGGAAAATTACTGAGAAAATTGCGATATTTTAGTAACAAAATAATGTTTTTTTCAGGTATGTTCCTGGCTGACCTGATCGAAAAGTATTTTGTGTCCCCGACTCTGTTCCGAGTGATCCGATTGGCTCGTATCGGTCGAATCCTGCGTCTCATCAAAGGTGCTAAAGGCATTCGGACGCTGCTCTTTGCTCTGATGATGTCCCTTCCTGCTCTCTTCAACATCGGCCTCCTTCTCTTCTTGGTCATGTTCATCTTCTCCATATTTGGCATGTCCAACTTTGGATACGTAAAACACGGCGCTGGAATTGACGACTTGTACAACTTTGAAACATTTGGGAACAGTATGATTATCTTGTTCATGATCACCACTTCCGCGGGCTGGGACGGTCTTCTGTTGCCTATTCTGAACTACCCTCCCGACTGTGATCCGTTCTTGGAAAACGCCGGGACCCCCGCTACCGGAGACTGCGGAAATCCATCCGTCGGAATCTTCTTCTTCGTCATGTACATTATCATCTCTTTCCTGATCGTCGTCAACATGTACATCGCCATCATCTTGGAAAACTTTAGCGTAGCCACGGAGGAGAGCGCCGATCCTCTCAGCGAAGACGATTTTGAAACCTTCTACGAGATCTGGGAGAAGTTCGATCCGGATGCGTCGCAGTTTATCAGCTATGCTAAGCTTGAGGACTTTGCCGACGCTCTAGAGCATCCCTTGCGCGTTCCCAAACCCAACACAATCGAACTCATCGCCATGGATATGCCGATGGTGAGTGGTGACCGCATCCACTGCCTAGATATTCTTTTTGCCTTTACCAAGCGCGTCCTAGGAGACAGCGGCGAACTGGACATGCTTAGACAACAAATGGAGGAGCGATTCGTAGCCGCCAATCCTTCCAAAGTGTCTTACGAACCGATTACGACAACTTTGAGAAGAAAGCAGGAAGACGTATCGGCTAGGGTCATCCAGAGAGCGTACCGCGCATATCTAGCTAGGCGTGGTTTCGTATGCAAGCGCAAGCCGGTGAAAAACAAGCCCGAAAACGAGGACAATCGCGAGCAAGACAAGAAAGAAGGAACTCCGTCAACTGCCTCCCTGCCTTCGTACGACAGCGTGACCAAACCGGAGAAGGAGAAGCAGGAAGACAACATGGACGGCAAGGGAGGGCGCAAGGAGAAAGGCAGAAACCCCAAAGACATCAGGGAATCGAAATGCTAAAAGGATTCACGAATGACACTTATAATAACACTGGAAATTATTAAACTATATTAACTCCAAGCAAGAGGAAACTCACTCACACAGATGTACAGATTTCATTTGCAAGTCCGAGAAAATAATATTCAAGAAATTTTGTTTACGATTCTTGTATTTATGCAAGGGGGAACGCAACTCGGAACACTCTTTAGCATTCTGTGTGGCCATGAGGTTCCTAGACTATTAACTATTACTAGAGGGATATACCTACTATATAGAGGAACATGGGAGGATTGCTAACTCGCCACTACGCAAACGATCACGCAAGGACTTTGACCAGGAAAAAAAACATATATATGTTTGGCTGTGAGTAATGGATTCCTATGGAAGACAACGGCATGTATGGGGACTTTGGCTGCGTCTTGTTGCTAGCCTAAAGCGAGTGGTGCGTTTGGATAGATGGACATGTGGTTGGTGAGCGGAGGATGCGATGGAGAGAGCTTTTGATTTCGTAGTGCTAGATGTTAATTTATGCAGCAAAATGCAATGAAAAAAGAACTACAACTCTGCCCATGTTACTGTTATAGCCATTCGATATTTGTTACACCCACATCCGAGCGCTTTTTTACATGGGCTTTTACACCAATTGGTTTAAAAGGGTCTGTTTCATTTATTATTATTATTAATGTTGATAATAATAACATAGGGGTCAACACGGGCCAAGGGCTTCAACCTCACATTTATTCAGAACGGTTTCCAAACATAAATAATTGTGCTTGTTCAAATGCATAGAAATGACTTTGCATGATGGCATGTTTTTGATCAAACGAAAAAAATAAAAAACTTGCATGAATTATCATAGTCCACAACAAGACACTAATACTCGAGATCGGGCAAAATTTTGAGGAAGTTGAGAATTTTTGAAGTGCTAACTAAGTGGGTCCGTAACACAAAACGATATTTTTTATGTTATTAACACATTTCAAATAACTGTATGCTAAAATGTTGACATAAGAATGAACTATGGAGCAATGGGTAAGATTTAAAGACTAATTTGCTGCTTTGAAAATATATATTATTCATTTGTTTATTTTTCTACGCACCAATGTTAAGACCATACCATTTTTGCCTTTAGTTGCTTATAAAGGGGCATTGTAGACAGGCTAACTATCCAACAGGCTAACTCCATCCGTATGTTTTTCTGGTGGTTAACAAAAAGGGCTGCTATGACGACGCTATAATGAATTTAATTGTAATTTTGGAGAGCGCCTTATTTTAATTTCGGGAATGTTTTTTTCACAAGCGGGAAAAAATATATGTTCGGAGAAGCCAAAGAGTTCTGCCTTTTTTGGAAATTTTGTCCATGCAAGACACAGAAGGATGCTATAGACATGTATGCAAACGCTTGAAAATCACCATCCCTTTTTCTCAGGAGATATTAATAGATGTACTATTAAGAAGCTCTACGACAAAATGCAAGTGAATGTGGAGGCAGATTTCATAGATTTTGTGTTTTGTCTCACGATGTTGTTTAAATATTGGCTGTTGAATTGTCCAGGGGGCATTTTTCCTGCTTAGAAATAGGGCTAGAGTCATCTCAAAACAGCCATTTACATTATAATACTTCTAGATGTATTTTAGTTCATATGATTGTAGACAAAATCAGAGAAATTGTAACGTCCCGATATTTAACTGAGCCTCGGCAAACAGTTTTTATCGTAGTTCTGTTGATTAACCAAACACAAGCTTTTGCACTTCCTGTTGTGCGATGATGTCACTTCCTCTGAGCTTCCTGGTCCAGTAGCTGCATGTGGGTCTGCGTGTGGGTCTTCGAAAAAAACAAATCGAAATCACAAAAGCTACTAAAGCAGTCAAACCACATGGAAGATGGAACATCCAACATTTGAGGCTAAACAAACTAGATCACAAACTGCAGAAGCGATGAAGGAACTTTTTAGAAATAAGTACTGTAAGATAGGAGTTTCTTTGACGGCATGTGCGATTTTTGTAAATACAGATTAATTAACGCTACTGCTATATAACTCTGAGTATTAATGACATTAGAATGACTTGAGCAGATTGTGTGTTCAAAGCAGGCAGGCGCTTCTTGAATCACTGTTCATAAATTTGGGGAGCGAACTAAACAAATCTGTCAAAGCAAAAGTCTTATGAAATGATCCAAATCAGTGTGCACATGCACTTCACAGTATGTGGCCACACCCCCCAAGCCCTGAGTAGTACTTGGTCCTGGCTAAGGCTGCTACTAACAATTGTTAATCGATTAGTCTAGAGATTGTTCTTTCAAGTAGGGCTGTAGCCGCCTTAAGAAATTCTTGTTGGACTAAAGACACGTGCTAGCGTTCAATTGGTCGACTAAAAAGGGGGCATGGCAAAAGCTCTTGATACTATTGGATATCTTTGTGTATCTGACCCAAACTGCACTCACAGGACTACACCTGCAGGGGGAGCTCATGCAGAAAAAAGAAGGAAATTATGTATTTATATAAAGACAGATTAAACTTGAATCCTGAGTTTAATGAGTTTACTTTCCACAGATAAATACCAAAAAATACCAAATCACTTCTGTTTTCTGCTGTCATCCCATAGAAATCCTGATAATCTAAATAAAACTATTAATTGGCGAAAACAAATCTTGGGTAACTATGACTCCAACTATGATTAATTGATCTAGAGACTAAACGGCTAAATCGATTGATTATTCGTTATTTAAAAGCAAATGAATACAAGATTTGTATTAAACTTGACCCAGATGAAGCTAACGTGATCCTGCATGGGGCGTCCGATCTTGATAAGTTCTATACGGATTCCATACCTCGCGTACCACAGTTTGAGAAGCACTGGACTAGACGACCAAAGGCCTACAGCCCTGTTAGCTGCAAATAATCGATTAACTTGTTTCAGCCCTAGTCCCAGTCCTGGTGCTGGTCTAGTCCTGGTCTGATCCTGGTCTGAGTCCTGGTCTAGTCCTGGTCTAGTCCTGGTCTGATCCTGGTCTAGTCCTGGTCTTTTCCAGGTATTTTTCAGGTCTAGTCCTGGTCTAGTCCTGGTCTAGTCCTGGTCCAGTCCTGGTCCAGTCCATCCCCTGCATGGTGAGGCCTGCTTTGGTGGGAGGATTGCACTACCAGCATACCCTTTTGTACAGTGTCTTGGTTACAAAGCCCTAGTCCTGGTTTGGTCCTGGTCTACAGATGAGACTAGTCCCTGTTTAAAGCTCCCCTCTGGCACATTGCTACAGTTTCTACTATTGTTTTTCATGATTTCTGTCCTGATGTTTATTTATTTAAGCTGCAAAATCACTTTGGGCACGTGCCTTTAGCTTGTGATCTGTCTAAAAGAGGTCAAAGTTGAAAGATTATAGATTATAGAAGAAGTATAGATTGATGTGTGATGTCACTGCCCGATTTGGAACCTTAACCAATTTGGCGCTGAAGTTGTTATAGTAACCGTACTTTGGACAAACCTAATTTTCGAGATTTGTGTGATCAAAATTACTGTTGGAATATAAACCGTTTTACTGATAAATACTTGCTCAAAGTTGGTGAAAATTCTGTATTTAAACATCTTAAAACATTAAAACACAGCTGAGCTGAGTTAAGTCTGACTTCAGTAAAACAGTGAACTGTCAAATATGATCAGTTTTGTTTCTGTTTTGAAGAATAACCTTGGTGAAATTGTCAAACTTTGATATGAACGCGTTTAAGTTTAGCAATACTTATGGCTACAGCAGACAGAGCATATAGTACATAACACATTTAAAAGAGTTAAACGAGTTACATTAAAAAGGTTCCAAATCGCACCGGGTGCCAGATTGGGTAATGACATTTGGACTTCTCTGTTGCTGAAGTCCGCTGTGTCTCGGGGTCATATTTGGGTTTCATTTGGGTTTCTTGTTTTAGCAGTAATGGGTGAAGTCAGCCATTTTAGTTGCATGGATGCAAGACTGAGCTGTTGATTTTGCTGTTCACTGGATGTTTTTGTGTTGCCGCTGCAGTCGGGAGGGAGACTGGGCAATACATGAATCAGAGGAATGTCTTCATTTGAGCACGAACCTATTTCCAACAATAAAGCAGCCTTCCAGTTACACCAGCGCCTCCTGTGGTTATTCTGTGCACTTTCAAGCATGTTTACGTTATATTTAAAGTGGAACTAGACACTAAATCCATCATTTTCACTACTAAATTGTGTATATGGTGTTTGAATAGCATTATCCACTATGCCTAGTCCTTTTTTGGGCAATTTTAGTGCAACCTAGGTAAATTTGCAGCTTTCTGGTCAAAAACACTTGAAGTGTGTGCTGCCTTCAATGGTCTCTGCAATTTCAAGTAGTTGGTGACATCACAAAAGACTGCTCTGATTAAAGCCAGGTGTTTCTGATCACAAACACCTGGTTGCAGGGGCGGAGTTTGACCTGTGGATACCTGTTAGACCAATCACAATGTTCCTTATACCTCCAGACCCCACCTCTCCTCACTCTCCCCTTTAGTCCTCCAGACCTCGCCCCTCCTCCCCCCTCACTCTCCCCTTTAGTCCTCCAGACCTCGCCCCTCCTCCCCCCTCACTCTCCCCTTTAGTCCTCCAGACCTCGCCCCCCCACCACCACCAAACTCCCCCCTTGGTTGTGGGTGGAGTTTCTAGTGTCATATTGTTTAACTTCATTATTGGAGCGAGATTATTACGATTACGATGTACGTACATTTAGTATCTTTAAGTCTCTGTACCTGATTTTTACTGTCTTAAAAATGTGAGAAACAGAACTACTTTAGACCACTGTGTCAGTGGTCTAAGGTTATTCCTCATTTAACTTATGTATTCAGAACATCCTAATTTTTCACCATGATTAGTTTATAAGCACACTGCACAACTCTGAGACTAAAGAAGAGCATGCTAACAGTGCACTTCCTCATTATCAGACAGTAAAATGCTTTCTAATTAGATGCAGACAGTACGCGGTTCACACGTCACTGTGATTGGTTAAATCCACGTGTCACTCACTCAGGGATATGGCACAGCCTAATTCAGTTTTATAGTGTGTTCCTGCCAGCATAATGGGAGTGGGTATTATTCCTGTTTCTCTTTGTTCTCTCTTCTTTTTTTTTCAAATTTTGGGAAAAATTTTGCTGCGTGGAGACTCTCTCCAACACCTAGGTTCATCCTGACCCTAAACCAAGTGAAGACCTGGAGAAAGTTTGCACCCACATCTCCTGACATTTTGCCCCAGTGGCTCTAAAGAATGGGTCAAATGCAACAGACACATTTTCTTTATGAGAATAATTGAGCTCAACAACCTTGTCCATTTCAAAGTCCGCTGTGGTTCCAGAAGTGCATTTGACATAATTTTTTCCCATAGACTTTTCAAAAAAATTCAAAGACATCACGGAGGCTAACCAGCTAAGTGCAAACTAGCTACCTGCAAACAAACTATGTGCAAATGAGCTACGTGCTGACTAATATCTATAACATGGTTGTTTTAAGTCCAAAAAGCTTTTACTGGAAAACGTCCTTCCAGAATCAGAGAGTGGGCAGTCACTGTTGAGGTCAATATGGTTTACTTTTGCTTTTGAGTGAGTGACAGGTGGATTTAACCAATCACAGTGAAGCGTGACCATTCAGAAGAAGCAGGTGACTTCATTTATCTTTTTAAATTGACAAATACTATAAATTTGCATTAATCATAATCAAAATGAAATTGTGATCTAGCTCTAAGAACCTTTTGCTGTACCACGTTAACGATTGCGTATAGTGTTTATGTTTATTTGTTTATTTAAGTCTGTGCTTGTGTTGATTGCGTGAAGCGGCTCTGTCTGGTCGTCTTGTTGACATCGTACAGTGTTTGGGTGTGTCCTGGTGCAGCTGCTCTGGGCAGCCTGTGTGTGGAGGGGAAAAGAGAGGAAAGAGGAGGAAGAGAAAGAAGTGCAGGGAAGAGCAGCCTGTGTGTGGAGGGGAAAAGAGAGGAAAGAGGAGGAAGAGAAAGAAGTGCAGGGAAGAGCAGCCTGTGTGTGGAGGGGAAAAGAGAGGAAAGAGGAGAGAAAGAAAGAGGGAGGAAAGAGCAGCCTGTGTGTGCCTCTACAAGACAGAAAAAGAGAGGGGGAAAGGGAAGAAAGAAGGAGGGAGAGAAGGAGGAGAGATGGAAAGAAGAGAGAGTGCAGGGAGGAGCAGCCTGTGTGTGGAGGGAGAGAGGAAAGGAAGAATGAGAGAGTGAGAGGAGGAGGAGAGAGAGAGGCCTGCGTGTGCCTCTACAAGACAGAGAGAGGGAAGAAGAACGGGGAGGAAAGAGAGAGGAGAGGGAACGGAAGGGGAGTGGAAAGAGAGAAGGGAGTGCAGGGAAAAGCAGCCTGTCTGTTTCTACAAGAGAGAGAGAGGAAGGAGAGAAAGAGTAGGGAAGAACGGAGAGAGTGAGAGAAGAAGGATGGGGAGAGAGATGGGGCAAGGAAAAGGAGAGATGGAGAAAAAAGGAAGGAGTGCAGGGAAGAGCAGGCTGTGTGTACCTCTCCTGTGAGGAAGAGAAGGTGGGGGGTGGAGGAGGAAAGAGCAGGAGAAGGGGGGATCTGGAGTTAAGATGGAGAGAGAAAGGAAACAAGAAAGACTGAAAGAAAAAAGTGACTTGGGACATAAAGGGAAGATGAGAGAGAGGAGAGGGAATTAAACAAAGAGAGGGACAAAGAATCAAAACTAAGGGAAAGGGAGAGGATAAAAGTGTATGAAAAGAAGAAAGGACTTGAAATAAACAGATGATGAAGGAGAGGGAGGAGAAAAGAGTGTAAACAAACAGGGAAAGGGGGTAGAGGAGAGAGAGAAAGTGTTGGGTAAAAGGGAGAGAGAGGAGAGGGAGGATGAAAAGGAAATGAAAGAGGAGAGGGAGAGATGATAAAAAGGAGCGAGAGTGTGGGGAAGGAGAAAAAGCAGATAGAGAAAGGAGAGGGAGAGAGTAGAAAAGAGGAGAAAGAAAGTGTAGAGGAGGGGGAGCACTGCAGTGCAGATAGACGAATGCAGAGGATGTGGCTGAGTCAGCAGCTGCTCCTCACAGACTGAACACAGCAGACAGGAGCACAGCGCCCCCTACAGCCTCACACAGGGGGGACATAAACAATACAGTTATATTTGAAGACAACTAACAGAACCTTTATTTGTCCCACAGTGGGGAAATTCTAATGCAAAGTTCAAGAACAACAAGGAAATAGAAATGTGGGATCAAAAAACAAGATACAAAATATTCTATAAAAACTCTAACCACAATATTTATAAATATTTAATAATAATAATAATAATAATAATAATAATAATAATAATAATAATAATAATAATAATAATAATAATAATAATAATATATTTTATTTATATAGCGCTTTTCAAGACACTCAAAGTCGCTTCACAATACATAAAAGAATAAAATATCACAAAATTTACAACATAAAATCAAACATTAAAAGGTGAGTTTTGAGTTCTTTTTTGAAGGTGGGGAGGTCAGAGCAGTCACGGAGGGGTTTGGGCAGTGATTTATAAATACTTTTAAAAGAGTTCAAATGAGAACAGTATCACTCGAGTTCATGTACTGGATTATTAAATAGCAACAGTAAACCAGAGTTGTTGCCTTGAATATTCCACACTATGGCATTACACTGATCTACATTGCATTTATTTACTTTGGTGCTTTTAATTGTGGTGAGTGGTGTTGCCTCTCCACAGATCTGACCTGCTTGTCTCCATGGAGACATATGCGTTTAATAGACCTATGTGTAACACCAAACTGTGGATCATTCTGTGTAAGGTAAGAAAAACACAATGGAGACAATGATGTTACACAATGTATCATTAACTGAAGCAAATTTAAAGGGCCCGTTTAACACTATTTTTCTGATCTATGTTATAGTGTTGTCTCCTCATCACAAACAGACCTGGAGTCGTGTTTTGTTTCATTCACACATGTTTAACACACAAACACTGCATATTTCTTCTCTCAAACTGAAAACACTCTGTTCCATCTAGTGGTAAAACAGGAAGTGCTTCACTGTGTTTTTAAACTCCATACACTTTCACTAGAATCATTTTGATGATTTCAGACCTGGAATTACCAATCTCTACTGAACCCTCCCTGAACCCTCCCTGAACCACCATCTTAACGTGGTGGAGGGGTTTGATCACCCGAATGATCCTGGGAGCTATGTTGTCGGGGGCTTCATGCCCCTGGTAGGGTCACCCATGGCAAACAGGTCCAGGGGGACGGGTCAGACTAAGAGTGGTTCAGAAGCCCTTTACAAGAAAAGAAAGAACAAGGTCAGCTATGTCGCCCAGATCTGCGTCACCGGGACCCCACCCTGGAGCCAGGCCTGGGGTGGGTGCTTCGGGCCCAGTCGGGCTCAGCCCGAAGGAGCGACGTGGGGCCGTCCTCACGTGGACCCACCACCCACGGGAGGATCCGTAAGGGGCTGGTGCATGGAGATCTGGGCAGTAGTCGAAGGCAGGGGCCTTGATGACTGGATCTCCGGACATGGAGACTGGCTCTGGGGACATGTAACGTCATTTCGCTGGGGGGAAAGGAGCCTGAGCTTACATGGGAGGTTGAGCGTTAACGGCTAGATATAGTCGGCCTCACCTCCAAGTACAGCTTGGGCTCTGGAACCCAGCTCCTTGAGAGGGGCTGACGGTCTATTTCTCTGGCTTTGCCCATGGGGAGCGACAACGAGCTGGTGTGGGCTTGCTCATTGCCCCACAGCTCAGCCGCCACGTGTTGGAGTTCACCCTGGTGAACAATAAGCAGCAATGTAGAGTACTGTTGTTCTCGTGGGGGACTTCAATGTCCATGACGGTGCCACCTGGAGGGGCATTGGGAAGAATGGCCTCCCTGATCTGAACTCCAGTGGGGTTTTGTTATTGGACTTCTGTGCTAGCCACAGTTTGTCCATAACGAACACCATGTTCTTGCACAAGGGTGTCCATCGGTGTACGTGGCACCAGGACACCCTAGGTCGGAGGTCGATGATTGACTTTGTTGTCGTGTCATCTGATCTGCGGCTGTGTGTCTTGGACACAGGTGAAGAGAGGGGCAGAGTTTGGGGAGGCCATGGAGGAGGACTATCAGACGGCGTCAAAGAAATTCTGGCAAACCGTCCGACACCTCAAGAGGGGGAAGTGTGTGCTTCACCAAGATTGTTTACAGTGTAGATGGAGAGCTGCTGACCTTGACTGAGGATGTTGTCAGGCGGTGGAAGGAATACTTTGAGGATCTCCTCAATCCCACTGTCACGTCTTCCACAGGGAACCACAGGATTTCATCTCAGCTGTTTGCAGATGACGTTGCTTCATCGAGCCAGGACCTGCAGCATGCAATGGGGCGGTTTGCAGCCGAGTGTGAAGCGGCAGGGATGAGAATCTGCTCCTTCAAATGCGAGGCCATGGTTCGGGCACTCTCTTAGAAATAAAGTGAGGAGCTCGGTCTCATGGGAGGAGCTTGGAGGAGAGACACTGCTCCACAACGTCCAGAGGAGCCAGCTCAGACAGCTACACAGGATGCCTCCTGGACACCTTCCTAGGGAGGTGTTCCGAGCATGTCCCACCGGGAGGAGGCCCCAGGGAAGACCCAAGGAGGGACCATATCTCTCGGCTGGCCTGGGAATGCCTTGGGGTCCCACCGGAAGAGCTAGAGGATGTGTCTGGGGTGAGGGAAGTCTGGGAGTCCCTGCTTAGATTGCTACCCCCGTGACCCGGCCTCAGATAAGCAGAAAAAAATGGATGGATGGATGGATGGATGGATACTGAACTATAGGTAAAAAGAGCTGTTAACATGAAAACTACCACTTCATGACATCACAAGGTGGAACAGAGCATTTTGAGCTTTGGAGATCTATCAGACTAATAATAAAGTGTTACTCAAACATGTGTGAATGAAGCAAAACACAACTCCAGGTCTGTTTGTGAGGAGAGAACAACATTATGACATGGCTAAAAGCTTATTAGTGTCAATTTTCTATAATAAAGAGTCTACATGCTTTATAGACAACTCAAGGACAATATACAAATGTGCCTATCCAGAGTTATAGCCTGTGCAAATGCATGTGTTGGTGTAGGCCGATATGGCTGCAGCTGCACAATTTCACTATTTATAAAATCTCTAGGACTATAAAGAACACGTTTGGGTAAATCCAGTTTCACTATGACTTCTTAAGCTCTGGCGCCCCCTTGTGGAGCTAATCACTTTTTTTTTTTTCTTTTTTTAATTATTATTGGTTCAACTACAGTATACAATAGTTTAAACAATAACATTGCAAGAGGCTTAAGCTTTTACATTCACGGGGCATGTGGATTAAACAAATAAATAAATAAATACAATATTACATAAAATTTGTATTTCAAATTCTGCACGTAGCGCTTTTGTTTTCAAGGCTTTTGGGTTTGTGCAATAATTTAAAGAATTTGTATAACGAGAAAAAGGATTAAAATACAACAAATTTGGGTTTCTGGCTAGAAAATGTACAACAAAGTATATGATATTTTGAAAGGATTAGGTTCAAGACATTTTTTTTTTAATTTATTTATTTTATTTTATTTTATTTTTTTTGCTGCAGTATCTTTATTGAAAATACCAAAAGTACATGTTTTGCATTAAATTGTAGGTTTGTATCAAGCTTTCTGTTTACAAACAAAAGTATGTAATTAAAGGAGCTCATCACTTCAGACATGAGAGACGAGACCTGAGTCACGTACGCATTCTCCTCACTGTGCTCAAGTAGCTCGAGCTCAAAATGTATTTTCAAATTCAGTTTAGATTATTTTTTATCAACAATTGTAATAAGTGCATCAAATCGTTCAGGATTTTGTGTTTGTGTTCAGTACGCTAAAAAGCTAATTCACGTTTGCTAGCTTTATCCGGGCCCTGGCGGCGGTTGGGCACAGAGCTGGTTAAGTTTGGAATAATACATTTCTGAAGGATTCTGCTAGATTTTTTTAATTTTTTTCCCTAACATTGTTTAAATATGTTCAAGTCAGATTTATCAGCTATACACTACCTGTCAAATGTTTGAACACACCCTCTCATTCAAATAGGTTTAAATGGATTTATTTATTTATTTATTTTACTAATTTCTACATTTTATACACACAGAAGAAAGCAAATATATATATAGCAAGATATACGAATGATGTAGCAAAAAACGTAAATATCTCTACTAAATATTTTATGTTATGTTGTTTTCAATTTTAATTTAAATTTTTAAATCCCAAAGTATCCACCCTTTGCTTTGTGGAAAAATATTTTGTAGAGCTATTTTACTGTTTTTCTTTACTACATAATTCCATATATCTTGGTTCATATATTTGATGTCTTCAAATATACTGAACATGTGTGTCCAAACTGACTGGTTTTGTATTTTGTTGCCGGTCACGCCACAGGCAGAGCTCAGAACAGCCGCATGGGGGCGCCACTCTCATCGTCTCAGCTCATCCTTCCTCTTCACCACGTGGAGGTAAGATACTTCATTTGGCCCTTTACGTTTATTTTTACATATTAATTTTGTCCAAACCTGAGGATTTACAAGTTGTTGACATTGTCAGAAATTGTTGCTGTATTAATAAAAGGTGGAGTAGTGCCCATTAACTGGAGAGTTTGAGGTTTAATTCCCATTCTGAGCCAGTATATAATTTAATGGGAAAGGCACATAGGCCTATGAATATCTTACCTTAATCATGGTATCTTTTACTGTAAAATGTAACCTGCTGTAATGTAAACATGTCAAAATTTGGTGAGTGATTGAAAAAACTAACCTTTTAAAATAATTATAGTGATTTTCCATTGCATTTTTAATTAAGATTGCCCTTTACACTTAGGTCCTGGTTTTGTTTTGTTTTAATCCTAGTTTAATCCTGAAGTAGACTTGGTTTGGTCCTGTTGTAGCTCTGGTCTAGTTCAGGTTTAGTCCCAAGTTTTATGTGTTTAAATGTGAATGCAGCCTAAATGGTCTTAAATAGTCGACCATAATCACTTCCCATAAATATAAATATTTGAAAATACTTGTGTAGTACCTGTGCTAGATATTTATCATAGTTTTACAACAGTTAAGTGGCAGTTTGTGGACAAGAAGTTGAAAAGAAAGGAGCAAAAATACAGGAAGTGGCGCTAAGTTCTTAAACAGAATCCCTCAGCCTCTGTCATCAACATCTATAATATATCAACAATTTGTGCAAGGAAGGTATTTTTTTTGATAGTTTAAACCTTCTTTTAACAAAATAAAGATCTTGTCATTTATTTTGATTAGTTTAATCATAACTGTTTTGTAATTTAGACAAGTTTTGGCTCTTGTTCACATTATGGTTGCTAGGTAACAGTTACTATGGAGTCACTTATACAACCAGGAAGTAAAATTATTAACTTGACCAAAACTAGGCAAGAGTTTTAGTGAATCTTAAAAATAATGTTTATAATTTTTACTATAAGCTTTAGTGAAATGAGTGGTGTAACCTGTCACATGCACTTTAAATCTTAATTATTTAAACAAAATATATGTAATGGACCATAAATCGTATTTTCTGGTGTTATAATGTCGTTTCCTCATCACAAACAGACCTGGAGTTTTGTTTTGTTTCATTTACACATATTTAACACACAAACCCTGCATATTTAGGCTGTGTTTTTCTCTCAAACAGAAAGCACTCTTTTCCACCTTGTGATGTCATCAAGTGTTAATACAGGAAGTGATTTACTCTGTTTTTAAACGGCATTCAACTTCTCTAGAAGCATTTGGATCATTTCAGCCCTAGAAATGCCAATCTCTACTGAACTAAAGGTAAAAGGAGCTGTTAACTTGAAAACTACCACTTCATGACATCACAAGGTGGAACAGAGCATTTTGAGCTTTCGAGATGTAGCCAGACTAATAATAAAGTGTTACTCAAACATGTGTGAATGAAACAAAACACAACTCCAGGTCTGTTTTAGAGGGGGTAACAGTGTTATAGCATGACTTAAAGCTCACAAGAGTCAGTTTAGTGTAATATCGGACCTTGAAATAAAGACACAGAGACACATTTTGGTTGGATATCTTCATTTTTCAGGACAACAACAGTCTTTTTGTGAGGTAGGCTAAACACTCTTAACTCAAAAACTGGCAACTGAAACATATGAAATAAATATCGTCCATGAGCGGCATCTTCTACATAATGAGGTAGAGATGGTCACACAAATGTACAGTTTAAAATGTACAAATATGATTCCATAGGCTGAACACTTCAAATACAAAAATGATTTGATCCAAGCACAATCTGCGTCTGGCTTTGAACAAGAGCTTTGGACGTTTGCTAAGCGCTGGATTTCAAAATATGGGGCCAATTTTCAATAGATTTTTTTTGTTTTAGTGAAAGATTAAAAAAAAAAATGTTCTCACAATTTGATATTGGGGAAAATATTTTATGTTGTTAAAAGATTCAATTTGAGATAAAATAAGTTGATTTTACTCAAAAATGTCACGTTCTGGTGTAAACACTGCCTGGCCGCTTCATTAGGAACACCTGGAACCATGCTTTTAGACTACTCCTGTATTTAGTCCTAGTCTTTTTCTGTTTTAGTCCTGGTTTAGACCTGGTTTAGACCTGGTTTATTCCTGGTTTATTCCTGGTTTAGACCTAGTTAAGTCCTGGTTTAGACCTGATTTAGTTCTGGTTTAGTCCTGGTGTAGTCCTGGTTTAGACCTGGTTTAGACCTGGTGTAGTCCTGGTTTAGACCTGGTTTAGACCTGGTTTAGACCTGGTTTAGACCTGGTTTAGACGTAGGTTAGACCTGGGTTAGACCTGGTTTAGACGTAGGTTAGACCTGGGTTAGGTTAGGTCTTAATCATGATCTGTAATGATGTGACTAGTAGCAGGTTCGTCGTGGCTGGGTGTTCATAATGACCAGGCCGTGTGTGTGTGTGTGTGTGTGTGTGTATACATGCACACATATCGTCCTGTTGTTGAACCTATGGCACAAGTTGTAAATGAAAATAGTTGGTGTCATTGTGAAGAACGCGCATGTAAAAATACTGACAAACACTGAACATCATATATATATATTTATATATATTTAAGACATTTGTTCGTTTGATATGTTTTGGAGTGCTTTGCTTCCACATCCACAAAACCTTGTTCTCCCCACTGTTTACTATAGACTAACACGTAATATAGCATTCAATTTAATTTCATTTCTCAAAACAAAAACAAAAAAACTAAGAATTACATCTCTACACGAAGAAAATAGGTTTTGTTTCTCTACAAACCTCACTGATGAAAATTATGGCATGAAAATTACCCATAAAAAACATGTGATACATTCATCGTTTCAGGCCGTGGTTTTCCCCACAGAAAAGCAGCGTGTTTGGGTGTGTGTGAGCGGTTCTCAAGCGGTGGTCCGGGTCCTAGTTCTAGTCTTGGTTTAGTTCTAGTGTAGTCCTAGGTTTTGCAACAAGTTAGTTCGTCATAGTCTAGTTTTAGTCCTAGTTAGGTCCTAATTTGTAGAGTTGCCTGGTTTAGCCGTGGATGTATTTTTGGATAAGCTCAGTCTTAAACTTGTTGTAGTCCTGGTTTAGACTGAGGTTTAGTCAGAGTTTACACCTAGCTTAGTCTTTAACTGCATGTGATCTCGGTTTAGTCTTTGGTTAGTCTTCATCATGGTTTAGCCCTTTTTTGCTCTGGTTTAGTCCCTAACAAGTCCCAGTTTAGACTTTGTTTAGTCCTTAATAAATTCTTCTGGCTTAGTCCTAGTTTGATAATCACTTGTCTATTCATATGTGCTTATAATATAATATGTATGTAAAGTCTAGCATGCATTAAAAAGTAGTCCCTGTTCAGTCCTGGTTCAGTCCTGGTTTAGTCCTGGTTCAGTCCTGGTTCAGTCCTGGTTCAGTCCTGGTTCAGTCCTGGTTCAGTCCTGGTTTAGCCCTCGTTTAGTCCTACAGTTGGTGGTACAAGTCTGAGAACCACTTGTGTTCATATGTGCGTATATAATGTATAATGTAAATGTATGTAAAGTCTAGCATTCATTAAAAGGCCTTATAATTTCCCTGAAGACTTTAAAGTTTGATTCCTCTTCCTTGGGCCCCTAAAGCTCATAGAACCCCACATTCCTAAACTGCACCAACAAAGCCATATCATACATTCGATTTTCATTTTGAGGTAACAAAATTCTTCCTGAGTATTCATTTAAACAACAAAAAATCAACCATTTTCAGAGGGAAATTAATGCAAAAGATTATAATATAAGCAAGAGTTAGAATCGTAATCTGCATGAATTTGAATCTTAAATTTGGAGACTTTAGTTTTAAAACAATGTTTTTTGAATTGAGATTTGGCCAAAAAAAAAAAAATGTTGTAAATAGTGACCGTTTTGCCCAATTAATACAGTTTTGTTCTGTATGTGGAATAACAATAGAAATAATTCAGATAAAAAGAAAACTGGACACATTCAAACTAGTTGAACCATTGCTTACACATAGAGGTAGGTGTACACTTCATTCTATATCAGAATCAGAACATGAAAATGGAAATACTGGTTAAAGATGTATTCTGTAACTTTTCTGTGCCATCTAGCTAACATTTATTTCATTACGGCTGTTTATACTGCTCAAAAATACCTTTAAGTAAAATTACAGTGACTGGGCTTGCCTCTCTACAGATATGACCGATAACTCCCTGGGCACTGGTAAGCTCAATGCCCAAAGCCCAAAGCAATTATGTGGCCATGAAGAAAGTGGAAGACGGTCCACTTGAAAAGTTACATAGTACACCTTTAAGTCTGGAAACAGCATAATCTGCAGGTTGACTTGAACTGAAGCACAACCCATTAAAATTAGAGATGCACCGATCCAGCAGTTTCTGTTATTATAATTTTAAGTGTTTGCCCGATACCAGAGCAGAGACTGAAAATAGCATTTATTTAATTAAAAGTAAAATAAAATGAGACAAAACTACAGACTATATAAAAAAGTGGACTAAGTGAGTGTGACGTCACCCGCAGCGTTCAGCTCCAGTCAAATGAAGCTCATCGAGGCTAGGAGTTATAGCGGCTAATCTGGAGTTGAGCCCCATATTTGGAATTCTGACCACAAGTATCATAGCAACCAAAGAGCCAATCCAGAGTGAGGCTGTTGAAGGTAACGCCCCTTTCCGCCAGCACCACTGGTTTAGCAGGGAGCGGGCGCTTAGCAACACTGTCAATCAAACCTGTTTCTAATGCAAGCGGGAGAAAGAAAGTGCCTGATTTGTCTGTTATTAATGTTCATATCTTGAGTTACGGACACAATGGCGAAATAAAAACTCCAGGATCATGTAGAGCGGGTTAACACAAACATTTTAAGACCAAATTGACGAGTCTGACAGAAGTTTTTCAATAGTAAGTGAATTGGAGCCTTATGTTAGAACGTGGCAGCTAGCAGGTTAGCTACATCCATTTCCATAAACAGTCTATAGACAAAACTGATCTAAATGTGTTGTGTAGCTGTTCTTCATGCCTCAAGTAACAACAGAACAACTTTGTATGAATAAAAATTCAAACATGAGACTTTCTGGGCCGACTACGACCAGGAAATAGTTCAAATACATCAATTCATATTTCCAACCAAGATATCGACTGAACCGATTTTTTTTAAGCTGATATCTGATCCACGAACTTTTTCAGTATCGGTGCATCCCTAATTAAACAATAAGCGGGGGCATTAACACACATAAGAAAAGAGTTCTTCAACAAACTGAAAAATGAGGTAGAAATTTGGAAAACACAAAAATCTGTAAATACTAAAATGTCAAAGCCAAACTGGGCCCTGACCTGAGCGTCGAGGTAAAGTGGTGAATGTGCTAAAGTTGTCCCTCCTATAGTTATTGCTTTCATATTTTTGGTCAGAAATGCTTTTGAGGTATGGTTGAGTATAGTAAAATTTTATCTGTCTTGTCTCCTAGCAGCCAAAATCTTAAAAAAAAAAAACCAACAACAACTGTTAAATCGGTTCATGTGATGTCGTAATTTCATAAACTGCCCATAGTTTAAAATAGAGCTGGAGGACAGGGGGGTATTTTACATTGGTGGGGTATTAAAGGGGGGGTAGTTTTAGTTGTATGGGCTATTTACTGCAGCACATAACATATTTCGATCACTGTTTCCTTTTATTGTTTTGAAAATGCTATATTCAATACAAATTTAGTAACATCTTTAACTCGCCCCTCCCGTTGCTTTCTGCACTAAGTTACTTCCCATTCAGAATGCTATCACAACACAATCAGCGTTCATTTCACGACCAAAACTACTGCACATCACATCAGGTTTGTGAAGTTGTAGTGTGTTGTTTTGTATCATGCTTGTATTTATGGAGAATTGGCTCGGGAGAGATCGCCAAATCACTTAAACATGTATGAATGAGATTTAAAACCTCTTCAGACATGTTTTTGATGAGAGAACAGTGTTATAAATTTGCATAATACCCCCTCTTTAAGGTAAAACATTTTTGCACTATAGTATTAAAACCTAGTGCTATAGGATGAACTGGGCCCAATTCAGTAAGCAATCTAATGATGAGGTTTAACATTTGTGTGTTTTCAGTTTGGATATTTCTTTCAGTGATATCATCAACATTCCCTGGGGGTGTGAAGCTAACCGGAGGCACTGCTCTATCTGAAGCTCCAACTACAACAGGTGAGCTGATTTGTGCAGTTAAACAAGTCCCTCTCAAGTAACATTACAATCACAAGCTAGCTAGCATTAGCCAGCGGGTTTTTCAGTTAGTTACTTTCACCTTTTTGTAGAATATCAAACTCCTAAACTGAACCATGAACGCTCGGACTGATCACAGGCTCCTGAAAATGTGCTGGTTAAATCCATTTAGAATTTTTTCGCTGAGTTTTCAGACTCTTAAAACTCTTTGGCAGTGTTTGCATTGTGTGTGCTTTGTGTCATCATGGTAACTGATAAACATTCGGCCACAGTCAGACATGTAGAACACCCCCAGCATGATGTCACTGCAGAGTATCGTATCAGGTCCCTGCCCTCCATCTGAAATTAGGACATCATATTTGACAATATCGTGAACCTTAACCTGGAAATAAATAGACAAACCTGAGAAAAGACATTTTGACTGTCTTAACGCTAACTGTGTCCAACTAGCATTCCCTGATCATCCCTACAGGGTAAAACACAACCCTGGACCTCTTTGGAAAATACAGGAATAGTGAAAAACATTGCAATAGTAATTCCCTCGTCTCTTGCTACTAAAATTGAATACATCAACATCGTTAAATCTTTTTTTCAGTCACTTTCATTGGTGCTCTAAACACAACCTGAGGTAAGTTTCAATCATAGTGTGTCGAGTTAGTGCCCTCCAGTGGTGTCGTCGGGCCTCGCGTGCGTTGCTGGTATCTTCATGGGCATTCGCTGCTGTGGAAAGCTGTGGTCACCTGATACATTCTCTCCTTGCATTCCTGGCGGTGGGCTGTAGTCCCCTGCCCCGCCATAAGGGGGAGACATCACCGTTTTTGTCAGGTCATACCCATTTCCTTTGCTGTGACCATTCCCGTACTTCCTGTATCTGGAATTCTCTCCATCTGCTGCTCCTTGACCCTCTTCGGACATCTCGAAAGCTTTGCGTTTTACCGGTACGCCCGGATCGGAGGTACCCGCAAGGCTATGAGAGGGGTAACTATAGCTCCCTCCGATGGTGGGTCTAGGCGCCAGGGGGGTCGGAGCACCGATCCCAGAGGGTAGATATGAGGCACTGGGATGGCTGTAACTACTAGACAAGCCCGACTGAGGATAGCATCCGGGGGGGTAGTTGTAAACCGGAGCGCTGGCACTGTAGCTGGGCACGAGGGCAGGTGAAGGCTGGAGAGAGTGGAGAGGCGCGGGGGGCAAAGACGTTCCAGGTTGAGGGCAGTATCCAGACGACAGATAGGTGGCGCTGTTGTAAGCTGGGGGGTATTCCTGAGTGGGGGGCGCGGTGCATGATCCGCTGTACGCCGTATCAGAGGTTAGGTTACTCACGACAGTCACGCTACCAGTCGCGGGGATCCCAACAGCAGGGGAGCCGACCTTACCGCTACTCAAGCCCTCCAGACCGGGGTAGCACTCCACCCCCTGCCCCAGTGCCCACGGCTCGGGTTCAGTCTTTAGGAAAGTCCCAGGCTCCGTGTAGGCCCCAGCTGGAGGAGGCCGGTCGTAAGAAAGCTCCAAACCTACAGGGCAGAGGAAAGGGTAGAAATGGAGGTGAGTAGGATATAAGTGAATTTATCTGCCTGGTGGTACGAACAAGCACTGTGATTGTGATGAGATGTGTGATTTATGTTTTAATAATGGGATTCTGATCAAAGTTCACATTTTAAACAAAATATGAAATGTGAATGATAAGCTAATACAAGAATCACATTTCAGAACATGTTTGTGTTTGTACAGATCTAAACTACAGGGTGGGCAGTTTTTATGGAGAATAAGATGGGAAGTTTGTTGTTTAAGGAGTAAATGATGGTACTTTAAAATTTTCAGCATTTGAAATTTGCTAATTGCGTTCACTCAAATTGTGCTTCTGATTTGATTTATATGACGAATAAGTGTCACATTAAAAAACAAAATTATGCGGCGCTATAAGAATAAATTTGTAACATTTCAACATTAAAATCGCAGTTTAATGAGATAAAAGTCGTACTATTTTTAAATTAAGGTTGGTATTTGAATCGGCGTCAACCCCTAAATAATTAAAGTGAACAGATACTGCAAAAGGCTGGCGCTTGGATGAGTTGAAGCTTTATTTAAATGCCCATTTTACCCATTTTACACGTCCCACATGTTTGTAAGTTATTATTATTATTAGGCAGATCACCACCGGAGATGAGCTGCCACCTCTCCACTCGTACACATCCATCACAAATTGAATGAAGTAGGCTACACTTGTCCCCATGGAGTGACCCAACTCTTCCTTGTAAAAAGCCTGCAGAGTGTGGCGCCCCCTGAGGTTCAATGGGCAGGACACAGGCTGTGCTCCGAGCTGCAAACAGGTGGAGGAGTCTTTACCCATACTCCGCTCCACTCAGCTCCATTTCTCTACTGTTCTAAACGTGGGCATCTTGCACCATCGCCATGTTCAAAGATGTGCTCATTGTGGGTAACGTCAGCCCCTTGTTATGGGCTTGTGGAGCCGTGTGCATTGGGCAGACCTGGTTTTACACATCGATTATAATGTAGCCTAATCTCTGTTGTCACTGTGGATGTTCCAGGTACAATGTGTAAACATGAGTTGCCACTGCCGGACTCCACAAGCCCGTAAACAAGTGTAAACAAGCCCGTAAACAAGTGTAAACAAGTGTAAACAGCTCAAAGCCAAGGGGACGGATTAATGGTGAAAATCGTGCCAAGGCTCCTTTACCTGGCTGTGATGCATGGCCGGTGTCCTGCCCAGGAGCACTCCGCTACAGAGGTGCATGGGGGTCACTCCCAGGAAATACTTCAATAGTTTTATCATTTAAGGCCAGAAATATATATAATGATATGATACGTCCATCATCCATCACAGGTTTTTATTTAAGCTTTTAACTGAAATAAGCGAAATAAGTCTTTATTTTGACTACAACTTTATTCTCGTACAATTATGACTTTAATGTTGAAATGTTAAAGCATTATTCTTTTGGTGCCCACCTTTTTTTTTTTTTTTTTATGTGATTCCTACACTTCATCGTAAATTTATCTTGCAGCCCTATATTTACCTCTGAATTTTGATTTTTGTTTTGTATCTATTGATAACCATGTATTGATTTACTGATGACCAGTGTTACCTGTAATAAACATAAAGCATGATTAGATTTAGACCTGGAATAGTTCTGTTATAGACCTGGTTTAGATCTGGTGGTACTCAGAAAGCCAAATCTTTTGTTTGGTGAAACTGAAAGAGCCAGGGTGTGTTGGTGCTATATTTATGTATTATTTCACAACTTAAAATCAAAGTTCCAAACCTGAATATTTCTCTGCATATCTTTTGAGCAGAGAGGAGGCAGTGAGGGCAGAGATGTCGTCGCTGGCCCAAGGGTAGCCGGGCTGGCCGTATCCACGTCGGGCTGCGGTGGAGTAGGGCTCGTGTTTGTGGGCGGAGGGGGGGGAGGTGGTGGAGCTCACGTCCAGGTGCTGTTCGGGCCACTGGGACAGAGAGGCAGCGTGCTCCGGGGACCAGTGCATCTTCAACAGACCTGGACACAGATAAACACAGGCTTATTAAGTACGCAGAGTGAAAAAAACGTTTGCATTGTTGCCATAGGAATTAACAATAAGTGGTTTTCAGATTTTAGGATGTGATGATGTCATACCAAATGGGAGGCAAGAGACAGATTTTCCTATTGGTTATAATCATGGACTGTATATATAAATGGATATAGCTAACCCGCTAGCCGCCAAATAGTAAGTGATCATGGGCGCGCTTCCAACTCCATTGACAAAAACTGTGTCCCCTCTCTCTGTAACTGCTGCTGTCAGACTCTTCATTTTGGTCTTGAAATGTTTGTATTAACCTGCTCTACACGATCCTGGGGTTTTTATTTTGGTATTTTGTCTGTGAATAAAAAATCATGAGCATTAATAATGACAGCGTCAAATCCAAGCGCCAAGCGCTAGTTTTAGCAAGGTTTGAGTGACAGTTTTGCTCTGTATGTACTGTATGTGTGTGAGTGACTGACTAGTATTGAAATTATATTTGTGACTTTGTTTTTTTAAATCGAGATTCGGTTCACTAACAAATAGTCTCGAAACTCAATAACGATTCCGAGGCCATGATGATAATTAAAACACACACTTTTTCGGTATCGATTCCTGCTCAACTGAGTATCTAGTTTCAAGACTAGTTTTGGTATCGATTAGTATCTGATTTTCGATGCTTTTGACAAACTTAGTCTAAACTACAGGGTTAGCATGTTTGATATATGTGCATAATAAGACCTCATAGAGGCTGAATATTTTGTTGTTTGCAAACTATAGGATTAGCCTTTTCTAATTGAGAAGATTGAAATCACTCGAGCAATTTCTGATTTGGTTGTAATTCATCTTGTAGCCAGAGTAACATGGTTTATTTGGATCCTAATGATTATGTAATACAGGCAGAACCTCCTCTTCTCAGCGGGACAGAGCTTTCTAAAGAAGCTCACACTGCCTCCAGCTCGGACTCCGTGGCGCTAAGCCAAATCACCCTGTGTGTCTGCCATCATCACATTGGGGCTATTGTAGTGGCTCTTAAGTCCACAAAAACACCCCCACTGAGCGTGTCATGTGATTCTGCCCCTATCCCCCAGGAACTGCACCGCCGGGGGGGGGGGGGGGGGCTTTTACTCCATACAAGATAAGTCGCGACAAAAAAATACTTTGAGATTGTCTTTAATAGGTGCAAGTTTGGTCAGCTAAGTAAACATCTATATGTAGGTTCTATTAACTAAGAATGGAAGATGTGTCACTACTAAATCAAAATACAATGTAATTTTATATTAAAATTATAAACAAAAACACACATAACCCATCTTTATCCCATTTTATGTAAACGCATTCTCTTCCCTTGAATTAGCACCATAGACCATATAAATGGACATAGCTAACTTGCTAGCCGTCGCATTCCAAATAGGAAGAAAGTGAATGGAGTTTAAAAACACAGTGGATCACCTGTATTACCTCATGACATAACAAGGTGGAAGTGTGTTTTTTATTTGAGAAAAAAAGTCTTATCTTAAATATGCAGGGTTTGTGTGTTAAACATGTGTGAATGAAACAAAACACAACTCCAGGTTTGTAACATGGATCAGAAAATAGCGTGATATGGCCCCTTTAATTTGTACTGTCACAGAAGAAAAGCCATTTTGTTTTTGCTTGTAGCTTTATATAAAACTAAGAACCCAACCAATTCAGAATCGCACCTTTAGCTAAAATGAGGAAGTGCTTTTCAACTGTGTGAGGCTGAAGTGTCACATGTCCAGAACCAGCAGATGGAGCTCCACACGGGCCTTATGTTTATCCTTAAATTAAATGATCCTCAAAACCAATAATCCCGCTCATCTAATCCAGGGATCGCAGTGAACTCGACCGAGACAAGCTCCACCCTCCTCGCCACGTCCCACCCCTGGACTCGAGGACCACTATGAACCTACCTGGATGACTGAGGGATTACACAGATATAAGGCCACATGGGGATATAAAAGAAAGTATTAGCATTTAATGTGGGAAATCACATTCTGTTATTTACAGAAGCAGTGTTTTTTATTATCAGCGTGGTATCCGTATCGAGTATCGACTACAACCCTTGGTATCGTAATCAAGTGTGAAATTTTAGTACCGTGACAACACCGGGAGCAAACCAAGTCTACATCAGAACTAAATGGGGACTAAACAGGGACTAGAACAGGACTAGACTAGGACAAAACCTGGTCTAGAACCAGACTAAACCAAGTTTACATCATAACTAAACAGGGACTAAACCAGGACTCAGTGTGGACACAGTCATAACGAAACACTTTACAACTACACTAAAAATTGTGTTACAGCACACTGCAAAAAATGAAATGTTTTAAATTAAAACAGCCAAAATTCAAAATATTAATATGTATTTTTTTGTTTATAGTTTTTTTTTTTTTTTTTTTTAAAGATGTTTAATGTTTAAGGTCTTGTTTAATGTTTAAGATGTTGCTTTCCAAAACTTACTTAATACATAATTCATAAATACAAGTCCCAAGTCTAAATGAATTGATGATTGATTGATGATTCAAATAAAATAAAAAAGCAAGCCATTTTAAGGTTACTGTTCTAGATTTTTGCAGTTTTAAAATTGTGAAAAGCTCCCAATGATTCACACTCCCTGTATATATAAAGACAAATGAAAACTCACAGCAATGAGTTTAGTAACTAATGTTCACAATTTGCAGAGACCAGAGCGGAGTTTTTCTGTCACGGTAACGCTAACAATGCAAAAGCCTTACTTCTGGTTCGTGGTAAAAAAAAAAAAAAAAGCTTTACAATTGGATGCAGACTTTCATTTGACCCAAAAAGTTGCTTATACAATATATCTGTACTGAGGAAAACAAACTAAAGAAAACAAAAAAATGGGTACCGTCCCTTTAACTCATGTAGATGTATATTTGACGGCGCATTGTCTAATCACTCCCATAGCCTTCAAATGAACCTCAGCTCTTGTCTCAGAACCACTCCACTAATCCAGACTTGATTTGTAAGATTGACAGAACTTAAAGTGTCATGATCCGATACTTCCCAGTGCAAAAAACTCAACGTCTGCCAAAGCCTTATTCCTCCGACAGTGATAAAGATACAAGGCCTGTACTTGAACCATACGGATACTACTATAAGTATCACAATCCCCACGCCTCCCTTGTTTTGTCTGTCATTACTCTGAATCGATTTAGCATGTCAGTTTCGCAGGTATCGCTCACAGCTAACTTAATGCTCACTGCCCAAGCACTGGCACGATGTTTTCAGATATTATCAGATCTCAAACCACATTGGCAACAAACTCTGTTCAATCTGACATTCTGTCAGGGTTAGGGTTCATAGTTGCACCATTCACACTAGCTGAGTTGGTAGAGTGTTTGCAATCCGAAGGTTGGCGGTTCGACTCCCACTCTCGACATAAACATTAGTAGGGCGGTGACATCCTCTGACCCACAGGTTGGTGGTGCAAATATTTTAGCAATGGAGGCATCCTAGGACCACCTGAATAAACTCATGTACCACTACTTGTACACGCAGCACAGTTTGAGAAGTACTGGTCTAAATACAGTCTTTCCCTTCCACATCTTATTTCAGACATGAAACAATAGTTCAGCAGATGGTCCTTAATCTATAGGATGTATATGCCACAGTAATCTACAGCTTCGTCTGGGTTTCTCATTAAAATTGGTGCAGGAATGTGATAACGGCAGAGGGAGGAGGAGGAGAAGGAGCAGGAGGACGAGGCGGCAGAGGCTGTGGACCGGTTCAAGACCAGACTAAAACCAGACTAATGAAGGATTAGAGTGAGAGCTTACAGGAGTGACAGCGTGGTGACTATTTGACCACCAATGGCCCAGCTCTGACCACGGCTCTCACACATTGTGTTTGTAAACATCTTAAGACTATAGTCACTGAAGTAGGGCTCAAAGATTTGAGATCAAATCTAATTGGGATTTTTCTGACAGGCACAGAGATTGTGATTAGATAAATGATTTTTAAAATAATGTGATATTTGAGTTGTTGTTTTTTTTTTAGATTTTGTTATTGGCCTCAATAAATTTAATAAATATTCTTCCCTCCTGCTTTAGGGAAAGGTTTTTTATTATTAATTTGAGCGACAGTAGCTCAGTGTTTGTCCACTGATTCAAAGGTTGGTGGTTTTAATTCCGCTCTCGACATAAACATCATTGGTTGAGTGGTCAGATCCACCGACCCACAGGCTGGCAGTGCAATTCCAGGTCCCACAGATGAATGCTGTCATTGTGTCCTTGGGCAAGACACTTAACCCACCTCTCCCCCAGTGTATGTGTACACTGGTGTAGAATGTGTGTGTGAATGGGTGAGTGGTTCCTTGATGTAAAGTGCTTTGAGCCTTGAAGGTGGAAAAGAGCTATATAAAAAATTGACCATTTATCATGGTCAATTTTTTTTTTTTTTAATTTTTAAAGAAATTAATTCTCGTCACATTTGACCCAATCTTCAAACAGCTGTTAGCCTATGAACCCGGAACCTTCTTGAGGCAAGTCCTAACTTCACTCTACTCCCAAAACTCAAACATGTAAATACTGGTGAAAATTATACAGATAAAAAATCTCCTGAAAATCTCTTGAAAATGAGGAACACCCGCTGTAAGACTCTATTTAAGACTCCGCTTTAAGACTATTTAAAAGGCTGAGTAACTATATTGTATATGCTCAAAAGATGCCTTGCCTTGTGTCTAACCTCTTTGTTAAGTAATGGGGTATGTAATGGGGTTTGTGGGTCTATGGCATTATCAGAGATGAGTGGGACCCCTTCTATAATCTTCCTCTGTGTGGGACCCTCAGTCTCTGCTCGGGGCTTTAGATCAGACTCAGAGCTCAGCCTCAGCTTCTTAACCGTCATTACCACAGACACTGTTCATTTCCTATGTGTCTTAATCAGAGACTGTATATATAAATGGACATGGCTAACCTGCTAGCCGCCGCAGTGATCATGGGCGCACTTCCAGCTCCATCGAATCTGGCTCCTATTCACTTTCCCCTCTCTCTGTAACTGCTGCTGTCAGACTCATCAATATGGTCTAAAAATGTTAGTATTAACCTGCTCTACATGATCCTGGTGTTTTTATTTTACTATTTTGTCTGTAACTCAAGATATGAACATTAATAACAGACAAATCCAGATCTCTCTTCCAGATTGGCCCCTATATCTGCTCTAGCCTCGATGAGCCTCATTTGACTGAAGCCAAACGCTGTGGGTGACGTCACACTCACTTAGTCCACTTCTTTATACGGTCTGTGGTTTTAATGCAACTAAACCAGGACTAAAAGAGGATCAAACAAGGGCTAGACCAGGACTAAATCTGGTCTAAAATAATCTAAGGACACTATATACACTATGTACACTATATAAAAAGAAGTTCTGGCATGACTTTTGTTGATACTGTGTTACTGTTTTGATTACTTAAAAAGTCTATTTCATAAACAGCTTCTGCAGGTGGAAGTTTAACAAAGAAACACGGTTGTAAGAACAGTGAGTCACGTTTCACATTTAGCCAGTTTTGGTTGAAATACTGAATGTGCTAAAATGTACCTAGATAAAATAAAGTACAGTACTGTACTACTTGTAAGGTACTGCTTTTAACTATGGAGCTCAACAGTAACCGCCCATAGATTAAAAAAAAAAAAAAAAAAAAAAATTAAGTTTGAAAGCTCAGCTGTGTAATTAATGACCACAAGACCTAGAATTTTATTTAAAATCTGTTTCTGAATCTACTGAGTCATTAAAACATTTCGCAGAACCTTGTGTTGTAAATGTGCTTTTTGGACTTAAAACAACCGTGTTATGGATATTAGTAAATGATCACATTTTTATACAGCACTTTTTCACCGTCAAGCCTCAAAGCTCTTTACATCAAAGAACCACTCACCCATTCACACACACATCATACACCAGTGTACACAGACCAGGGGGCCAGGGGGTTAAGTGTCTTGCCCAAGGACAAAACAGCAGCATTCATCTGTGTGAGCTGGAATCGTGCCGCCAAATGTTTTTGTAGAGGTAACATTATAACATGGCAAAAATCTCAATTTTGCGTAATATAGGACCTTCAAGTTACATTTTGTCTCAGTTTTAAAGCAATTTCAATAGAAGGTTACACATACACTGTACGTTTACATCAGATGCCCTTCCTGACACAACCATCAGACCTCCATCACCACCACAGAGTAAAACATATTACTTTAAAACTGCCCATAATCAAATAAAGTCAAATTATGCTTCTGTGACTGCATTCTGGTATTGAATTTCCTCAGTCTAAGGTCTTCCTTCACATAAGTCATGCCTGTTAGCGTTAGCCACAGTTAGCTGGTGAGTGCATGGTCCATTGCCTGTTCAGTTTGAGTAATTAGGGGTTAATTAGATGAAAGTCTCAGTGGGGGAGGGGTCCAGGGCACAGGGATTTGGGGGTCGAGTGAAGCAAGCAACAAAATCTGCATGTATTGTAACTATTTGGGGTGATAGCTGCAGACCAGGACTAAAACCAGGACTAAACCAGAACCAAACTAGGACTAAACCAGGACTAAACTAGGTTCAAATTCTGAATTAAATGTGGTTAGGCCTGTACATCATCTCACTAGGGCTAAGCCATGTCAAAGCCAGAAATAAACCAGAACTCAACCAGGTCTTGGACAGATCTAAAACAGGGCTTAAGCAGGTCTTAACCAGAACTAAACCAGGTCTAAACTAAAACAAGAATCAGGAATTTAGCTACACTTTGTCTCACTAGGGTGGTTCATGTCAAAACCAAAACTAAACCAGAGCCAAACCTTGTTTTGCTAGTTTGACCATGTCAAAACTGGGACTAAACCAGAACTCAACCCGGTCTAAACCAGGAATAGTGTCACAATATATAAAAAAATTCATACTCGATTTTGATACTAAATAATAAACTTGATGCACAAAACCGATTCTGATACCACAGTGATAATAAAAACACTCTTTCTTTAGACAATAGAATGTGATTTTTAACATTAAATGGTAGTACTTTCTTTTCTATTCCCATGTGTCTTATATTTGTGTAATCCCTCAGTCGTCGTTAACTATGAGTAAATAGGAATAGGCCTACACTAGCTCTATACCTGGTGTAAAACGTGTCAAAACCAGGACGAGGACCAGAATAAACATACTAAACCAGGATATGTATATCAACATAGGCTTCAGTATTTTGACAGCAACTATTATATACTATACTACTGCGACTACTGTCACCACCACTACTACTACTGCTATTTGAAAGCTTTGATGTATTGGTTCTTGCTGTCCGGCAGGCAGACACTGGTCACTTATCGGATGAGTCAGTTGTGTGGAATGCCAAGAATCTAACCTGAGATCTATTTACAAAGCACATGTCAGCCCCAGGCGCCTCACACTGTCCACTCTTCAGGCTAAAGCAGAAGAAGACCTGTATGGAGAAGGATTATGCAACAAAAGATTTAAAAGATCAAAATATCCAAAATCAGATTCTAATCGATACTAAATCCAATACTGAAAAAAGATGCTCAGTTTAACAAGTATTGATACTGAACAATCTCATAAACATGAACAGTTAGAACAGTTTAGTGTAATCTTGAACTTTCTCAACACCTAAACCATGACTAAACTGTGACTAAACCAGGATTAAACCAGGATTAAACCAGGACTAAATCAGTACTGAACCAGGACTAGATCAAGACAAAATCAGGACTAAATCAGGACTAAATCAGGACTAAATCAGGACTAAACCGGGACTAAACCAGGACTAAACCAGGCCTGAACCAGGACTGAACCATGATTAAACAAGGACTAAATCAAGACAAAACAAGGACTAAATCACAAGGACTAAATCAGGACTAAACTGGGACTTTCTTGAACAGATTTAGAATAATCTTGAACTTCGCTAGCACCAGTTTAGAACCACATTTGCTGTAATGATTGATAAAATTAGGTTAGAAACGATAGAAACGATAGAAGATAAATATATGTATCATCGTGTAAGTATTTTTATACTGCTGAAAAGGGGTTTAACACATTCAAAATTTGAGGGAAAAAAAATACAAATGAAACTAGATGAAGCTTTATTAGATCTGAAAATCTGCGTGAAATACTTTTACTTCTTACTCTTTAAGTATATTTTTAAACGGGGATTTTAATTGTTTTACTTAAATAGATTTCTTCATGTGATACTTTTACTTGAGTATTTTTGGCTCCAGTATCTGTACTTTTATTTAAGTAACACAATTACTTCTTCGACCACTTCGAGTTTGAAATTTTAGTATCATGACAACACGACTACTGTTACTACTAATACTACAGCCGATACTGCTACTAGTGCCACTTGTATCAGCCCTCACTATTAGCACCATTTGTACTACTTTACTGCTTACCCACTGTACCAAACATTTCGAAACACTTCTTCAGGAAACTATTTAGGAATTGATCATTCTCACAAATACATTCAAAATTGTTTCATTTTGTTGCCATGTTTAAGCAATTTTTCTTATTATCGCTTTAGCAAATCAGCCCAAACAGCCACTTTACCTCCAGCTCTGATGAATGACCCCTGTATCAACACATCGTCATTTATAACAGTTAGTCCCATTTACACCAAAGATCCACCCCTGAGCTTTGTGAAATAGCTCTGCCATTTTGTTCTATATTTCCCGTGTTTGTTATGCTCATAATGTAAATGCAGGCGAGGCTGTTATGTAAGCACTGCCAGAGGTGGGTACAGAAGCCAAAAAATTGTACTTAAATGAGAGTAACATTACGATACTAAAATTTCAGACTCAAGTTCAGCACAAAGGAATAGACTCAATACGCGATTGCTAATAGAAACTCTCTTTTAGACAATATACTGTGATTTTCTTCTTTGTTTTCTTTTCCCATGTGTCTTATATCTGTGTAATCCCTCAGTGTCCAGTAGGTTCATAGTGGTCCATGGTGTGTACCTGTCTATGTGTCTTATACTTGTGAAAAATACAGCTCTACATCATTATAAAGATATTCAGCAAAGGTTCATTTCTGTCCTGCAAATGGGACTTTTTTAATATCAATATCTGCTCAAATGAGAATCTAGTTTTGATACTAGTTTTAGTATCGATTAGAAGCTGATTTTCTATGCTTTTGGCAGCTCTACTTCTTAATAATATTACTAGTACATAGTAGTGGTCCAAGTATTTAGGGAATCTACTACACTAGTTTAACTGTCGTAAATTCTGATTTATAATTTGAAGTGAATGTTTGAACAAAACATGAAACAAAAATGAGACAAACTAAATCATATCTGAAGGAGCAGCAGGAGACACAAACATAAGTACTATACTCATATTGTCAACATAAAGCTTTTGTCACCAAGGTCACAACAGGACTCAACCAGGACTAAAGTAGGACTAAAGTAGGACTAAATCAGAACTGAACCAGGACTAAAGTAGGACTAAAGTAGGACTAAATCAGAAGTGAACCAGGACTAAAGTAGGACTAAACCTAAACTAAAGTAGGACTAAAGTAGGATTAAATCAGGACCAGGACTAAAGTAGGACTAAACTGGGCCAAAGTAGGACTAAACCAGGACTGAACCACGACTCAACCAGGACTAAAGTAGGATTAAATCAAGACTAAACCAGGACTAAACTAGGACTAGGACTGGACTAGAACGGGACTAAAATGGGACTCGTGTGTGGCTTGTAGACTTGCTCACATTGGAAAGTTTAACCTAAATGTTTATATTTACCTAAGAGTACTGTTACACTGTAAAAATATTATTCCTCAAGTACTAGTACTAGTACTTAAGTAACTATGTACTTTTTATGCATAGTTACTTAAGTAAAATCAATGGAGTAAATGTAACTACTCCATTGCAGTACTACTATCTACCTGCAGGCCAAAGCTGCTAGTGCTTTCATAATCACAGGCCAATAAAACCATCAGTGAAGAATTAGAAATAAAATAAAGATTAGTTTTTGCTGATCAAGAAAATCGACTATGCATTAGAGCGGCTAGCTTAATAAAACTGAATCAATATCACAATTTGAATGGACGCAACACAGCAGCACCCCCAGCCTCACTGTTAGCGTCACTACTTCCAGTCCAGTTGAATCTCTACGAGGTTTTTGCCGAGTCACACTAAAATAAACATTTAAGGCAGTGGACAGGGAGCTGCGGGTGGATGTGACTGACAACATGTTAAACACTACACAAATAAAATGAATACTTCACCTGAGACACTTTTGAGACATGTTTGTGTCTCAATCCTAACGCTAATTTTGAGGCATAATAAATATTTGAACAACACCACAAACTGACGTATTCTTTATTTAATTGTTTATTTTATGTTTTCAAATTTTAATCAAAGCAAGCTTTGAGACACAGTGAGCTAGCTAGCGTGCTAAGGTCCGTTCATGTTTAGTCCTGGGTTAGTCCTAGTTTTGTCCAGGGCTAAACCAGGTCTGAACTAGAACTAAATCAGGACTAAACCAGGACATATGAGTACTACGAAGTCTAAAGTCCATTATTATTTAGTCTTAGATAAGTAAGGAACTAAACCAGGTATAAACCAGGACGAAACCTGGACAGATTACTGCGAAATCCATTAATATTTAGTCTTAGGTTAGCTCTAGTTTTGTCCAGGACTAAACATTGTCAAAACTAGGACTAAACCAGGACTAAACTGGGTCTCAACCAGGTCTAAACCAGGAAAGACAAGTAATGCTAAATCTAATTCTAAAGTCCCTTCATGTTTAGTCCTGGTTTAGTCCTGGTTTAGTCCCAGTTTTTGCTCTTTTTTCAAACATGCCCCTCCCCTTCTCACACTGAATCCAGTCCATAGTCCTGTCTGTGTGGTCAACCTGCCTCCCCTCCCCCAAGCCTTTAGCCATTTAGCTCGCGCACACATGTTAGCGCTTATTGTGTCCGCTCATATATCAGGCTAGCTCAGCAGCTGACCAGCACACTGCCCAAAGCCCTCCCATCTGCCCTTCAGCGCTGCTCTTTCCATGTCATTATACCGCTACCGCAGGCACTAGCCAGCCAACCATGTCCATGAATGGTGTTGACTACTATAATGGGGACGTGAGCAGCGCTACATTTAGCCTAACAAGCTTTTATGACAGCTAATGTGAGTGTGGGGCTGCACTATTAGCTTTTGACACTGGGTTGATAATGATATGAGTTGCACACAATCACTTCTCCTTAGCAACACCTAGCTAACATCCCTAAAATACGCGTTTAGTTCACTAGAATGCAGGACATAATAAGGCAGAGCTCTGATCACGCATATCTCATGTGTTAGACCTATTTTAGTCCTAGTGTAGTCCATGGTTTGGTCTCCATGGAGATTGCTTTGTCTGGAATGTTCCTCATTATGGCTTTTAACTTGCTTTTAGTCAACTGTAGGTGTAAGAAAAATGGTAGAAATATACCTTGAAAAACATGGATTCTTATTGTGAGCTGGCTTGTCTCCCCACAGATCTGACTTGTAACCTGACTTGGGGAGGGGGGGCTCTATTGGAGCTGCAAGATTATGGTCAATTTTTCTGGACACGTTAAAAATGTGAAGTTTGAAAAGATTCCTATTTTTAACCATAAATCACAAATCTATGCGATCACCATTGCTATGTTAGTCTGAAAAATCACAACTGGACATTTGTAGCACAAGACAAAGTTTAAATCTGTCACGTGGACAAATCAGGATGTTTCGCTGCTTCTTGAGCAGTGAAACGTCTTCACTCGAGCGATTTGTCCAGTTGACAGATTTAAACTTCTTTTTTTTGCTATGGATCAGACCTGGATGACTGAGGGATTACACAGACAACTGGATATTTGTCTAAACTGGGACTAAACCAGGACAAAACCAAGACTAAACCAAGACTAACCCAGGACTAACCGAAGACTAAACCAGTGCTAAACCAGGAGTAAACCAGGAAAGCCCAGTGCTGCTAAATCAGTAATAGGACAAAACAAATACATCTCTAACTAGTTCTGAGTTGTACTAGTTTTGTTCAGGACTAAAACTTGTCAAAACCAGGTCTAGGTCAGATCTAACCCAGGTCTAAACTAGAACAGAACAGTACTACTACACCAGTAATACTCGCAAGAAGTTCATTCATGCTTAGTCCTGGGTTAGTCCGTTTTTCCAGGACTAAACTTTGTAAAGACTAGGACTAAACCAGGACTGTTTTATCCTGCATAAAAACTGCTAACCATGTAGTCTTTACAAACAGGTTCTTAAATCGTTCCACCCTAATTTCACCTGACCCAACCAAACTGTCCCATCGTCCCTACATGTCCAGTCCGCTCCCATATTCCCAGGTCCAAACACGGGACAGTTGTGAGTTTGGAGGAGCAAGCAGGAGCACGTAGCTTATGTCCCTGTGGGAAAAACAGCAGCATGTGAGTCTTTGTAATGTCAAGAATGTAACGCTGATGTGATGGAGACTGCAGTTTGCTCAGAAACCTCAACAATAAACCGGGTCAAGTCTTGGTTTAGTTCTAGTTTAGATCTGGGTAAGTCCTGGGCCTGGTCTTAAGTGGTATGTATGATTTTGATTTGAAATATCACAAAACCTGACCTATTTATATCCCCAGATACAAGGTAGACACGTTCACATCAAATATGTTTTTTTACTAAAGCTGATTTATTCTTAATTACAAAAACACTGGACATGATGAACAAATTATTTCTGTTATAATTTAGTGTTTTGAAAGCATGACTCTAGTTGAAATCCAGTTGGGTTAAACCTAAAATGACTCACTCTTATCTGAACGGTCACTGCCTAAACCTCAGCACCTGCAGCTAATCATGACTCAGTGCTAGTAGTCCTAGTTTAGTGTAGTCCTGGTTTAGACCTGGTTTAGTTCTGTTTTAATCCAGATTCCCCCCGATTAGACCTGGTTCAGTCCTTGTTCAGACCTGTTTTTGTGTTTGTCTGTGTCTTTGAATGTGCTCGTAAATCCCTCTTTCATTATTCCGATCAGGTGACGCCGTAATCCCGTTAAAGCCTCGTCTAATCAATATGGCCCTCGTCAATAAAAGCAGATTAATCACACGATAGGGGCCTGTTCTTCTAGGGTTTACCCACGCACACCGCTAGGGACCTGTTCTGGAGCGGAGGGTTTACGCACGCACACCGCTCTGGAGAAGCTTCAAATTATCAACACATTTAAGGCTGGAGGCTGCACAAGTAACCGTAATCAAATCGAAATAATTGCTTTAAAGGTGCACTATGTAACTTTTCTGGTTGAGGGTCTGCCAGCTGCTTGTCTCCATGCCGATGTAATAGCTTTGCCTGGAATTAAATGTGATCCATCTTCATAGAGACAACTACGCCAGGTTACAAGTCAGGCCTGTGGATGTGCGATTCCGCTCATGGTGAAAATGCATGTTTTTCTAGGTTTTATTTTTAGCGATTAAGGCGAGATAAGGTTAATGCCACACTGTGGAAGATTCAAGCCAAAGCAGTTACTATTAAATATCTCCATGGAGACAAACAAAAAGTTACATAGTGTGCCTTTAAACAGCAATGGCTGCAGTGATTTAATTATCTGCAAACAGGAAAAAATCTGCTAATTTTGTAGTTTGGATTTAATTTTACTATGATAATATCATCCATTTTTTTCCAAATTTTAAGTCATCAATGATTAGATTTTCGTGTTATGTTTTAGAATTAAGTTTAATTTCAAAACATTTATAGAAGCAAGACAAAAATATAAACAGCAAAAATAATCTGAGAATCACCAATAAGAAAATATTTCAGGAAATGCCAGAGTTCTTACTTTGGAGAACTGAGTAACTCCAGTGCAGTGGGTGTGCAGGAGGGAGAGGGAAAGGCTCATTTTCAGTGTCATGGCGTCTTGACTGCAGGAGGATAAAGATTACTCAAACATTCACAAATCTCTTTAAATACTTGAATACTACTATATTCTAATCTCAAATTTGATTGCAATGAATCTTGCAGTGTGGTGTAGGGTTTTTTATGATACTAAAATTTCAAACTTGATTTCAATACAACCAATTCTGATTCCACTGTGATAATAAAAGCACTCTTTCTTCAGACAACAGAATGTGATTAAACATTAAATGTTGGTACTTTGTTTTCTATTCCCATGTGTCTTATATCTGTGTAATCCCTCAGTGTCCAGTAGGTTCATAGTGGTCCATGGTGTGTACTCGTCTATGTGTCTTATACTTGTGAAAGAAACAGAGACATCATTATAAACACATTCAGGAAAGGTTCATTTCTGTCCTGAGAATGGGACTTTTTTAGTATCGATATCTGCTCAAAGGAGAATTTAGTTTCGATACTAGTTTTAGTGCGATCAGTATCTGAGTTTTGATACTTTTGACAACCCTAGCCTATGTACATGTAATTGTACACAAACTACTGCTCAGCTTTGCCAAAAAGAAGCAAAAACAGTAGAAGTTGTGTGAAATTCCAAAGTCGGAGCCTGGAGACTGCACTGGTAAAGCCATTAACATTTCTGCCTTTTGACACAACTCCTCCAGGAACAGCTGCTCCTGTCTGTGCTCCTGTCTGTGCTCCTGTCTGTGCTCCTGTCTGTGCTCCTGTCTGTGTGCTCCTGTCTGTGTGCTCCTGTCTGTGCTCCTGTCTGTGTGCTCCTGTCTGTGTGCTCCTGTCTGTGCTCCTGTCTGTGCTCCTGTCTGTGTGCTTCTGTCTGTGTGCTCCTGTCTGTGCTCCTGTCTGTGTGCTCCTGTCTGTGCTCCTGTCTGTGTGCTCCTGTCTGTGCTCCTGTCTGTGCTCCTGTCTGTGTGCTCCTGTCTGTGTGCTCCTGTTGGTGTGGACCTGCGTGTGGATAATTGGATAATTTCAATCAAGTCGGCACCTTTAATCATATCTACCAGCCTTTTTAAATCTACTTGCAAGTTGGTGGACCATGTTCAGCTGTTTTTTAGTCCAGGTTTAGTTCTGACTGTCTTGGGTTTGCGACTTATATTTATCCCATGTTTAGTCTTGAGTATGTTCTAATTACAGCCATCACATGTTTTGGGTCTGTGCTTAGTCCTGGTTTAGTTCTCGTTTGAGTTCAGCTGAGTCCTTGAAATAGCCCTGGGATCGTCCTGGTTCAGTTCTGGTTTAATCCTTGTTTAGTCCTGGTTTAGTCCTGGTTTAGTCCTGGTTTAATCCTTGTTTAGTCCTGGTTTAGTCCTGGTTTAATCCTTGTTTAGTCCTGCTCTAGTCCTATTTTTAACTCTGGGTTAGTCTTCGGAAAATATCCTAAATTTAATTGTAAGTTAAAGCTGCACACAGATTTTCGGGTGGAAGGTCTGCCACTTGCTGGTCTCCATGGAGATGCTATTGTTTTCTCTGGAATGTTCCACAGAATGGCATTAGGCATATCTTCCTGCATTTATTCTATTACCGGGGTTTTTTTTTTGCTAACAAAATGATTGCAATAATACTGTAAGCGGGAACGCCTCTCCACAGATTTGACCTGTAACATGGCCTGGTGGCTTCGCTTGTCTCCATGGCGATAGATAAAGTTTAATGCCATACTGGGAAACATTGCAGGCAAAGCAATAACATCTCCACGGAGACAAATGGCATAGCAGTTTATCCATTAGTATGTTTTTGCTATATTTATTTTTGATAGGGCTGAATAATTTGGGAAAAATATTGAATTTTTCAGAGCATTGAGATTAGATTTTTGATTTTTGTTTTAATAAAAGGGAGAGAGGTGCATCTGACACACAGGGAGGGCATCTGACACACAGGGAGGGCATCTGACACACAGGGACATTTCAGAACATAATTGTACAGATCTAAACTACAGGGTTAGCAGTTTTGATGCAGAATAACACAGGAGATTTTGTTGTTTATGGGGGAACTGCTAAATGCGTTCATTCAAATTGTGATTTTTCAATTTGACAAATTAAGACCCATCATGTTCTCCATAAGTGAAGTAGGTCAGGAAACCGTTTTCAGACCTACTTGGACGGGCGTTTTGTAATGATAATGTGACGTTTCTCTATTGGCTGCATGTCCAACCAATTTCTGCCAGCTAAGCCAATTTGTTCCATCCCCATTCAAACGAAACACATTCATAGAAAAGTTTCACAGATCTTAACTAAAAGCATTGGACTATCCCAGGTTATATCTTTATTCAGAAAGCTTGTGTTTTTGAGTAGTTCTTGAAATTTAAACAAAACAAATACATCATATCACGGATTATATTAGCAGTATCAAATATAAACATCGCCTCACATCCATAGACTTTATAACAGAAGTGGACGTCACCCGTAACGTTCGGTTGCAACAAATAAAGCTCATCGAGGTTAGCAGTTATAGCAGCTAATCTGCAACCACGGACCATATTTGGAAATCCGAGTGCGAAAACAAAGAGCCAAACAGGAGCGAGGCCGTTAAAGGTACACGCTCCTTCGCTGCTAACCACAACTAGCATGCTAACACTAAATCAGCTGTTAAGTCCTGGTTCGAGGATAGTAAAAGTGCTTTGTAATTAGATGCAGACAACAAACAGCAGTCTTATTTTGACACTAAAAACTGCTTTTGCGATATAGCTACACTCTGGCAAAACAAATTCAACTTTACAACACGAAATAAATGTGTACCGCCTCTTTAAGTGCATGTTTTTGTTATTTTTGCAGTTCTGGAGGTGTGTACTCACTGTATGGGGCGAGGGGACTGAGCATTCTGCAGGCCTGGCCCCAGAGGAAGAGGGAGGACTAGCTCCACTCGCTGCTACTGAGGGGCCAGGCTCCTGCTCCTCTTGCCTCGGCCGAAGGTGCTGCTCGTCGAGTACGTTCGCTCACAGTCCGGCCTTCTGCTCTGCTCCATGGTTCATCTCCGACACGATGCAACACGACGCCAACTGCTGAGAAAGATACAGACAAAAATGACAAATTAGTTTGGATGTTGCTGTTAAAGTTGGGTCATATTTATTTAATGCAAGACAAACATAGTGTCCAGTCATATACAGTAACAAGAAGTGAAAAATCGGCTCAAAAATATCGGCAGATCTTATCAGCCGTCAGTTGCTCTGGATTCTACACAATCAATATCGGCCTCAGCCATAAAAAAAACCCTTATCGATCAATCTCTAGTGAAAATGGATTTCAAACTTTCCACACCAGGTACCACCAAAGAAAACATTTGACTTTCTGAGTACCACCAGATCTAAACCAGGTCTATAACAGAACTATTCCAGGTCTATAACAGGACTATTCCAGGTCTAATCTAGGACTAAACCAGGTCTAAATGTGGACTATATCATTTCTACTGTAGTTCTAAACAAAAAATTATCCAAACGAGGACAGAAAAATAGACGAGTTGCAGAATAGAACCATTACAACTGCACTTATCTTTCTTTTATTTCTTCTTTTGCAGCACAACGGCTAACTAACTGCTGTATAATGATACAAACAAGCAACATTTAAATACTGGATAACATTATAATGACAAAACTGTTTGAATATGTTTGTATCTGTTCTGTTTTGGTCTTTTTCAGAAAACTCAACACAAAAGAAGAAATCCACACATCCAAAGTCTGAAGTGAGGTTAGTAATTTGAGTTAAAACAACAGTTAAACAAAAGTAACGCGTGATGAGAGAGAGCGACAGAGAGAGAGAGAGTGAAAGAAAGAAAATGAGAGAGAGGGAACTTTGCACTGTTGGCCAACCTCACGGACACGCCGGAGAGAGAGTGGACGTGGGGTAGTAATGCTAACAACTCACAACCAAGAGCCAAAAGGAGAAACATTATAGACTTTTCCTGCATTTTTATATAGTAAAGAGCGAATATAAATAGTGAAACAATTAAAGATGTCGATGCTCCGATAATAACACAGAAAACAAGGGACAAGAGTGGACATGTGGAGTAGTAATGCTATCTAGTCACAACTAATAGACAATACAAGAAAGATGATAGACTTTTTTGCTTTTTTTTTTTACATAAATTCATCTTAATATCATACTAGTGCTGTAGAAATTGTGAAAAAATCAGATCCACCAATGCACCAATAGTAAAAAGTTACAAATGCCACTCCAGAAAACATGTGGTGTAGTAATGCTAACTACACTAGTCCAATAGGAAAAACATACTCTTCCCTTATCATTAGCATAAACACGAGCTAATACCATAAAAGGCAAATGGAAATAGTAAAAAATATGAGCTGTTATTTGACATAGCAACAAAAAGCATAATTATACTTGCTTTAAATTGCTGTTTTGCTATACAGAATAATTGCTATCGATGCTCAATGTACCAATAGTAACTTAAATGCATGTACAAATCAAAGTGACTAGTGTTGTCTCGATACTAACGAATAGACTCTATACTGTTTTTGATCCAGATATTGTTAGACTTTATTATAATTTGGGTTGATTTTTAAGATTCTGTTGGTGTTTTCTTCCTCTCTCTGAGCTTCTGTCTGTCCATGTTTCCAGCAGAATGTTGAGATCAGTAAACCAGGTGATGGGAAGACTGATGGGTAATAGAACAGCCCAATCTTTAAATATTTTGAAATCTTTGTTGAAAACTCATTTGTTTTAACACGAGCTGAGCAGGACACTTGTATTTCATGGTTTTATCGTGTTTTTTGCAGGTTTTGTTCGGAGAGACTGCACTTTATGTCGCCTTTGCACAGCACTTTGGTTTTTAAATGTGCTTTATAAATACATTTGACTTTAACACAGAATAATAGTATTTCTTCATTGAACCATGTCGTTTTGCACTAGTTCTGATCAAACTCAAGATGAAACTGTTCAGGAAAGATCCAGTTTCATCCAGTTAATATGATTTTGTTTCAGTATCGATACCTGCTCAAATGAGTCTAGTTTCGATACTGGTTTTAGTATCGATAACTATCTGATTTTCAGTACTTTTGACAGCTCTACTAGTGACATAAAAAGGTTTGGTCATTTGTGGGGGTGTGCAAAAATATCAAAATATCAATATATTGTATAGTTTAATTTAATGATACAGTATCGATATCCTGGGCTGCTGTATCAATTTATATTGTTTTATATTTTACCCAATTATTCTGTCACAGCTCTATTGTGTGGCTTGTTCACAGGAAAGAAACTTGTTTATGCAGAACATTTGACATTTGATTCACTGTTTTGATTAAAATAGATGTATTTCTTATTAGATTTGCACAGATAGTAGTTTAACAGAAACTTTTAGTATCACAGTAGTTTCAGTCGATATGTTGTGATCCTTCAGAGCTGTTAAACTCCACATGTCCCTGTGTAAATGTAAATGTGGAGCTCGTATAAGCTGTGGATGAATAATATTGACCAATGAAACAGTTTGATGTGTTCTTCTAGTTTGTCACATGCACTGAACAAAATGCACTTTATGTTCATTCATCTTCAGTAAACGGAAGATGAAAGCACCATTGATGTTTATTTTTTGTGAAAATGAGCTTGGTCACGGTCATGAAATCCTATATTCTTCACTGAATCGAATCGATTTGAAATATATCATATCGTATTGTAGAGGATCAAAAAAGTACTGTATCGAGGTGTGTATCGTATCAGCAAAATCTTAATGATAACAAAATGCATTTGTATTTGATACCAGTTTCAGATTCTTAAAAAATAGTAAATAGTTAGAAGTGACACTACAGAAAACAAGGGGAAAGGGTGAACATGAGGCGTCAGTAATAAAATTTAAACTTGTTTTTTTTTTTTGCTAAACACAGTACAGTAAAACATTTGGTAGCTTACGAATAATAATAACAAACAATATACACTCATTTCTGTTTTGTTTTCTGCTATCAGTTCTCAATGATTTTTGATTATTTGTTTATTTCGAGCATTGAATTAATCACATACAAAAATAGTCAGATAGTACAAATTTAAGAAAACCATTATGGACAACTTTTTCCATGCATTTTTACATTTTTATGGTTGCTAATATGTGATAAGTAGTACAACTTTAAGCATGTTTTGTTGTGAAATATCATGTAGTAAGACTTGGGAGTAGGTTACTAATGTGTAAACTGCTCTGTAAACCACATACTTCAGAATTGCTGTTTACTAGTTTTAAATAAATGCTAATTCTGTTTTTAATTAATTCTGGACATTATTCCCGCCTTTTCTCAATATCTTCTTAGGTTTCAGAGATTTGAAGGACTTTGTGAGGAGCTTTCCCCATTCAAAAGATATAATATTTTCATTTTAATTCTTTAATTGCTACGCTAGTTGAAATGGACTCTCTGGAAAATAACATGGAAAAAACGTGTGAACATGTGGTGTAGTGATGCTAGCTAACGACAACTAGCACATATAGCAACCATAATGAACTTTATACATTTATTTTTACACAAATGCTTGTTAATATGACCTTCATAGTACAAATTTAAGCGTGTTTTGTTGTGAAAAAGACTTGAGACATTGCGTAGGATACTAATGTGTTAAAAAAACTAGCATATGAGCTACATACAAGAGTAACTGTAAACAAATAATGGTTTCTTTTATCTGTTTACTAGTTTTAAATAAATGTTGATTCAGTTTTTAAAATACATTTTGCAACAATAATAATCATTTATATTTATTCTCAATCAAGCAATAGTAAATAGTTGGAAATAGACAGAAGAAAACAAGGGAAAAGCGCGTGAACATGAGGTGTAATGATGCAGTACATTTATTTTTACATTAAAGCAGGCCAATATAATATATTTCAAACTGATTTTATTTTATAACTTTGTGAAATAACTTATATATATATATATATATATATATATATATATATATATATATAAAACATACATATAATTAAAATATTAGCAATATTTATAATTTTGAAAATGCGTTTTGTTACTCATTTTGAATAAATATTAATTTTGTTTTAAATACATTTTGCAACCACGAAATATGATCTGTTTTTAGTTAATAGGACAATAATAAACAGTAGTAATAGTTATGTCATAAAACAGAAACACTAAGACTTTGTAGGAGCAGCATAATGCACATTTTGAAAGAGTTTTTTTTCTAGTTTTCCAGTAGTCAAATTTAGTTATTGTACATTTAAAACTTACAAAAATAGCTTGTATATGTTTTCTAAATATGCAAAATAGTCCATAGTAAATGTTTTGTAATTAAATGGCTGGTAGTAGGCAGTGGAATTGGCAACAACGTGCAAAAAAGGTGTTATAAGTTTGCAAATGCATTCATATACGCGGTTTTTTTTTTGTTTTTTTTTTCTGCAGTTACCAGATTGTGCTGAGGTATTTTAAACATGCAAAACAACTTAAGCACATACATGGGCAGTGCAGTGTCATGAACAGTCACAGTGGACATTGGAACAGAGCAGCAGCAGTGGAGGTTTGAATGCGCTCAAATTTTAACAACTTTTCAACTCACTTTGCATTCACCAGTTTAGTCCAGTGTGTCCAAAACATGCAAATGATTAAAATGTCTTTAAAATGTCACGAAACAGCCACAGTGGACATAGGAACAGCACATTAACAGCACATTAACAGCACACGCGCAGGTTGGAAAACACAAAATTCCTGTTTAGTTATAAAAAAAAAATAAAACCTTTGCACTCACCAGTTTAACCCAGTGTGTCCAAAACGTGCAAATAATTCTTAAATTCTTAAAAACTAGTCTTAAAAATGCCATGAAACAGCCACGGTGGACACAAGAGCATAGGAAAACTCAAAATTCCTATTGCGTTATAAACAAACTTTGCACTCACCAGTTTAACCCAGTGCGTTCAAAACATGCAAAACAATCCTTAAATTCTTCAAAAAATACTCTTTAAAATGTCATGAAACAGCCGTAGTGGACATAGGAACAGCACAGCAACGCGCAGGTTGGAGAAAACACAATTCCTGTTAAGTTATAAACAAACTTTGCACTCACCAGTTTAGTCCAGTGCGTTCAGAACATGCAAAATAATCCTTAAATCCCCCCCAAAATATCCCCCAAAAAATGCTTCCTCTGTTAGAATGAGGCTCGTGTGACCAGGACCCTGCTCTCTCCTCGCCTTTCGCTTCGTCCGCTGGCTCAGTGGCCTGGGTATGGCTGGTCCGTGCTGCGCTCCTCCCCCCCTCCTGCAGATTAAACCCGAATAGTGACAACAGAGCCTCCCCTCCCCCAGCCGCTCCAGCAGCCGCTCCTCCAGCCGCTCCTCCCCTCCCCCGCGCGCTCCACTGCCCCGGAGCCTCCTCTTTTGCCTCCTCTTTTGTTAAAACCATTTCAGCAGGAAGAGGTTGAGAGCGGAGGAAAAAAGTGGCCAATCGTGCAGAGTCAAAGCAAAAGAAGAAACAGGGGACGTGTTTTTTGTGCGTTGAAGAATGTATTGATTAAAGGGGAAATATGACACAAAATGGATTCTCATGAGCTTTAAGTCATGTTCTAATGCTGTTTCCTCATCATAAACAGACCTGGAGTTGTGTTTTGTTTCGTTCACACATGTTTGAGTAACACTTTATTATTAGTCTGTAACATCTCCAAAGCTCAAAATGCTCTGTTCCACCTCGTGATGTCATGAAGTGGTAGTTTTCATGTTAACAGCTCCTTTTACCTTCAGTTCAGTAAAGATCGAGAATTCCAGGGGTGAAATTATCCAAATGATTCTAGTGAAGGTGTGTGGAGTTTAAAAACGCAGTGGAGCACTTCCTGTATTATCACATGATGACATCACAAGGTGGAATGGAGTGTTTTCAGTTTGAGAGAATATATGCAGGGTTTGTGTGTTAAACATGTGTGAATGAAACAAAACACAACTCCAGGTCTGTTTGGGATGAGGAAACAACATTAGAACAGATCAGAAAATTGTAAAAGTGCTACTATTTAATGTTGAAAATCACATTCTATTGTGTAAAGAAAGAGTGTTTGTATTATCATAATTGGTATCGAGTATCAAGTCTATTCCTTAGTATCGAAATTGAATAGCACTACAAATAATCCAGTTTGATCTCTCTGTATTTTTGGAGTGTATTTTGGATCACAGGAAAAGAGTAAAACGTGCTAACCCTGTTGTTTAACTCAGTCCTATTGAGCTTGTGTCTCTATGGTTCTCATCTCTGTGGATCATTATGTTATAATTGACACATTTTAAATTACAATATTCATCTAAAACCACTTCCTAAAAGACACAAGTCCACTGGCCGTGTTAGAAAACTACAGTTCCCAGTCGTAGCTGACGTCGCCGTAAACGTCATCACAACAAAGCGCCCCATGCTGTCAGCGCCCCCTATGGACACCTGCACATCACACTAGAGCAGCACATTTTTATCATTTGTGCCAAAATGACTACTCGACGCTGCTGAATCCTACGAGTATCAGCGATTAAGAGAATAAAACTGGAGAAGGAAGTGTGTACGTCACAGTGGGCGTGTACAAGTGGAGGTTAAACAGGGGTTGATCGACAAAATAGCGTCTTGAAAATAGTGGATTAAAGATGACTCAAACATGAATCACTCCAAATACAACTTCAGAGGCTCAATGAGAAGAAACGACTACAACATGGTTAAACATCTGAAAAGTCCAGTTTGCAGAATAGGTCTGATTAAAACGTTTACAAACATGTTTTAAAATGCACAGGATGAATTTGTTAGTTCAGATTTCATCCTTTTCTGAAATATTAATGCTACTGGATGTGTTTAAAATGTGAAAACATTGAAAACATAAATTGCAAATCTAATCATGATACTCGGCAGAAAAATAGTAATGGCTTCTGTCCAAAATTGTGCTGCTCCAGCGTAAATCTATTACAAAAGTATTGATTGTGATCAGATGTTTTCTGCTGGTGTATGGACAGTCCGATGGACGGAGCATGAGGGAAACACCAAAGTGAAGAGAAAGAAAATCACCAGTTATACAGAAAATAAATACACATTCAATTATGAGATATGATGTTTTTGCAAGATCAACAAAATAACTGCATTTTGATGTTTTTGACATCTATAGTTTAAAGGTTCACTTTGGAATCTTTCTGTTACCTCTTTGTCTACATAAATATCTCATTGCTTTGCTTACAATGTTCCACAGTAGGGCTTTAAACATATTTCTCTATGGAGACAAGGCAAGTTTATTTGTACAGCACGATTGGTACACAAAGTAATTCAAAGTGCTTTACAGAATAAGAAAGACATTAAAATCACAAGACAAATCAGAACATGAATAATAGACAAGCATGTGGCGTCACCAGGCTGTTACTGGTCAAATCAGTGGAGAGGCGAGGCCACTTACAACACGACTATCTGTTTTTCAGGGTATTTTTAATGCAATATAAACATCCATCCATCTATCCATTTTGGGGGCTGGGTCATGGGGGCAGGAGTCTAAGCAGGGACTCCCAGACTTCCTTCACCCCAGACACTTCCTCCAGCTCCTCAGGTGGGACCCCAAGGCGTTCCCAGGCCAGCCAAGAGACATAGTCCCTCCAGCGTGTCGAGGTCTTCCCCGGGGCACTCAGAATTAAATGAACGCTAAATAGGTGTTTAATGCCTACTGTGGAACATTCTAGGCAAAGTAATAACATCTCCATGGAGACAGCTGTCAGATTCTCCATTAAGAAAGTTACGCAGTGCTCCTTTAATTCGATTGTTGGTGATAGAGATTAGAAATGACCATGAATCATGTAATGAACTAATAGAAGAGGAGATTTTTTTCCATTTTTTCATGTATTAAAATCCACATTTGAGAGATAATAAATTTACACAGGGCGATAGTGGCTCAGTTGGTAGAGCGTTTGGCCATTGATCTGTCGGTTGGTGGTTCAAATCCTTCTCTCAATCTTAAACCTCATTGGTTGAGTGGTCAGATCCACTGCCCCACAGGTTGGCGGTGTGATTCCAGCTCCACAGATGAATACTGTCGTTGCGTCCTTGGGCAAGACACTTCCGCCTCGCCCCCAGTGTATGAATCCCCAATTATTTCAGAACATGTTTGTAGAGGTTTAAACTACAGGGTGAGCAGGTTTAATTATTCGCAATTAATATATTTTTTTCTCCAATTCAGCATTTGTGGTTGAGAGCGATAATTGTAATCTTAAAATTAAACGCTGTGATTTTTACCCATGTATTTGACCAAAATGTGTCCAACCCCTGTACAGATATAATGTATGAGCAGCTCCTGAGGTCAAAATAAATCCACTGTGTACTGTCTGCATCTAACTAGAAAGCGTTTTATTGATTGTTTTATCAGAAAGTGCACGCTAACATGCTAGTTGTTGTTAGCTTTACTCTGCTCTGGTCTCAGGGTTGTGAAAAGCGCTTATAAACTCATCATGGTGAATAATTAGGGTGTTCAGAATGCATAAAGTAAGTGATGGATAACCCTGGACCCCTGCAAACCTTTTAAAATGAACTAGTTCTGTGTTTTTCATGTCAAAATCAGGTTCAGTGCCTTTAAAGTGGAATTTGATAGAGGTTCGATGGGAGATACGTCAAGGTCAATAGTGAAATAGAGTTACTCATGCAGATTTGTTCATATAATGTTTAAAATTACATCATATATTGTTCCAAATTGTACTGGAGCTGTATCACTGCTGTATACTGCGATAGTTTTAGCGTCAAACTAATAACAATGATGCGTTTCCTCCTTCAGTGCTCACATGGGAAGTTCAGTGATTGTCAGTGACTTGTATTGATCAGGTCCTATTGATCTGAGTGTCGAGGTGAGGGAGGGGCCAAAACAGCCGTGTCAATATTTCCTAATTCTGATGCCCCCCTCCCCCTGTACACACACACAGCACACATAAAATGACCTCTACACTGGCCCAAACCTGCAGCTGAAGCCGGGTTAATGTCTGTAACCTGTAATTCAAATGCATGGAGTGTGTTTGCGTCATTCAACACTGCAGCACGTCTCAAACCGGGGGGGCGGGGCTCACTGGTGGAATGCAAGCACCCATTTGTGTAAGCTTAAATCCATATAGGGTTCTCAAAAGTATCGAAAAGCTGATCCTAATCGATGCCAGATACTCATTTGAGCAGGTATCAATACTGAAAAAGTCCCATTCACACGACAGAAATGAACCTTTCCTGAATATCTTTATCGTAGAACTTGAACACAACCTATCCATCGGTGTCAAAATGATCAAAATTTCGTAGCGATTAACAATTTAAAACAAAATATGCCATCGTATGACAGGTTAAAGGTCATATATTACACAAAATTGACTCTTGTGAGCTTTAAGTCATGTTCTAATGTTGTTTGCTCCTCAAAAACAGACCTGGAGTTGTGTTTTGTTTCATTCATACATGTTTGAGTCACACTTTATTATTAGTCTGTCTACATCTCCAAAGCTCAAAATGCTCTGTTCCACCTTGTGATGTCATGAAGTGGTTCCAGCGATTCCAGGGCTGAATTTATCCAAATGATTCTAGTGAAGGTGTGTGGAGTTTAAAAACACAGTGGAGCACTTCCTGTAGAGAATAGTGTAATATGGGCCCTTTAAAAATGTATAACAGGAAGCTAAAACTCATGAGTTCTTCCTTTAGTTTTGTATAAAAAAGGAGCAGTAGAACATAGTGTGTATAGTGTTGTGTGTTGCTTTGTACCTGTATCTATCTGAGTGAGTGAGTGTGTGAGTGAATCATGAGCCTGCAGTGTGTTTGCGCCTCATTCACTCGTAATAGCTCCGTGCACACACACAGACACAGCTGCAGTGCTGCTTTTAGAGTGAAAGAGGAGGGGACGTGATCAGGTTACCCTGCCGTAAACGGGCGACGCAGACAACTAGGAGCTCGTGTGAAAGAGAGGACAGAGGAGCAGGCTATGTACTGGAAGGGTTTAGGTTAAATACTGGAAAAAACAACTGGTTTTGGAGATATGGAAACGTAGAACATCAAGTACATCAGCTGTACTAAAAAATAAAGAGACTAAGATATTTTACAAACACATTTTAATCATAATAAAATTTTAAAAATGTAAAAATTCTAAGATAATAGCCCACCCCTAATATAAGATAAACCATAATCGCTTAAAATCAAACCTAAAAAATGCAAAAATAACAAAAGTCTTATTCTACTGCTGACCCTGTAGTTTAGATCTATACAAACGTCCTGAAATGTGCCTGTGTGTGTCAGATGCCCTCCCTTTGTCTTCATAGTGTCTTATTCTGCATAAAAACATCTAACCCTGTTGTTTAGACCTGTACAATGTGTAAAATATGGTTCTTGTATTAATTTGTCTGTTCATATTTCAGCCTTTTTGACAGTTCGTCTGAATGAGTTTAAAACATGAACTTTGAACAAAATCTTATCATCAAAACATAGATCACAAATCTAATCACACAATTTCAATGCTCGTCTAAAACATCTCAGATATAATTCCTAATGAGTTCAGCCCTTCTGTCTGTCTGTCTGGTTGGACTCAGATATTTGTGAAAAATATCTAGTTGCATTTTTGTCGGACGAACACAGAGAATCGTGATTAGATTTGTGGTTTATGTTTTAATAAGTGACAAATTAGTACAAGAATCATATTTCAGAACACACAGGGAGGGCATCTGACACACAGGGACATTTTAGAACATGTTTGTACAGATCTAAACTCCAGGTCAGCAGTTTTTTATTGTGATGTGATTATGGTTCATCTTGCAGCTCTATTCAGACCCTGTCATTGGCCTCGACTGAGACCCTGTGGATGCTGTTCTCAGAGGACTGGCCCTGCTCTGCTCAGCTCTTTCCTCTTCACCTGCGTTTGCTGACCCACAAAAACTATAAAAACACAAAACACAAAGTAATCACAATGAGTCCCATGTGCTGCAGAGGCAGGTCTATTCAGCCGAGCAGGTACACAGCCTCCATCACAGAGGAGAAGGACAAGAGTGAACGCTAAAAGGGGAACCATTTTTCACTTGGCGCTTTTTAAAGGTCCCATATTATACAGACTCTTATGAGCTTTAAGTCATGTTATAACACTGTTACCTCCTCGAAAACAGACCTGGAGTTGTGTTTTGTTTTATTCACACATGTTTGAGTAACACTTTATTATTCGTCTGTTACATCTCCAAAGCTCAAAATGCTCTGTTCCACCTTGTGATGTCATGAAGTGGTAGTTTTCAAGTTAACAGCTCCTTTTACCTTTAATTCAGTAGAGATGGACAATTCCAGGAGCTGAAATGATCCAAATGATTCTAGTGAAGGTGTGTGGAGTTAAAAAAAAACATAGTGGTGCACTTCCTGTTTTACCACATGATGACATCACAAGGTGGAACAGAGTGTTTTCAGTTTGAGAGAAGAACTCATCTTAAATCTGCAGGGTTTGTGTGTTAAACATGTGTGAATGAAACAAAACACAACTCCAGGTCTGTTTGTGATGAGCATAGATCTGAGAATAGAGTAATATTTGTTCTTTAAAGGAGCGGTCCACTCGTCTGTCTGTAAAAACATGTGAAGCAGACGCAAAACTTAGGAGGAAGAAACTGGACAATTATTTAGTGTTAAATGGCCTTAATTACAAGTGTGTTTTGCCTATGTTCAGGAAATTAAAGTTTGTGTATCTGGTTTTACTGTTTTTCTGTCTTAAAATATGAAAAAAACAGAACAAGTTCATTTTAAATAGTTAGCAGTGGTCCAAAGTTACTCCTCACTCACATTATGCAATCAGAACATGCTAATTATTCACGATGATGAGTTTATAAACACTTTTCACGACTCTTTTTGCCGTGACCGTAAAGTTAAAAAGAACTGGCATGCTAACGGCACACTTCCTAGTTTGCGGACATTAAAAACGTCTTATAATTAGAGCAGACAGCACACAGCAGGCTCTAGTGTTGACATCCTGGTACTTTTCTGTAGAGTCACATGATCCACCCCCACAAGGACCTCAGCTGTTTTCTTTAAACTCTAATTCTGTCCCGAGCAGCTGAGGCCTCTCTCCCTTCTCTCGCCAATCCCCCTCTGTCTCTTTTCTCTCTCACTTACCCCCTCCTCTATACCTCTCCCTTTCTCTTCTCCCTCTCTCTCTCTTCTCTCTCCAATCCTCCTCTTTCTCCCTTGCCTACTCTCTCTCTCACTCACCCCTTCTTCTATCTCTCTCTTCCCTCTCCCTTCTCTCTCGTTTGCTCTCCTCTCTCCTGTCCCCCTCTTTCTCCCTTGCCTCTCTCTCTCTCTCACACTCCCACTTCCTCTGTCTCTCTCTTCCCTCTCCTTTTTCTCTCCCCCTCTCTCTTCTCTCTCTCTTACTCTCTATTTTTCTCTTTTCTCTCTCTAATTCTGTCCCAGGCAGCTGAGCCCCCTCCTCCCCCTTCTCCCTTGTTCCCTCTCTTTCCCTCACTCTCCCTTGCACTCCTGTCTCTCCCGCTCTTTTCTTTCTCTCACTCTGTAAATTTTTCCTTCTTCTCTCTCTAAATCTGTCCTGAGCAGCTGAGGTCTTCTCTCTCACCCTTCCTCTCTCTGTCTGTCTCCCTCCATCTATTTCTCTTCCTCACACCCTCTCTTCTCTCTCTCCCTTTCTCTCCCTTACCCCCTCTCTCTTTATCCCCATCTTTCTCTCTCATCCTCCCTCTCCCATACCCTCCCCTCTCTTCTCTCTCTCCCTCTCTTTCACATACTCCCCCTTTCCCCCCTCTACCATCCTCTCTTTTCCTTGTTCTTCCTATCCGCCTCTTTCTCCCCCTTTCTCTCTTTCTCTCCCCTTTTCTTATCTCTCTCTCCTCTCCCTTCGCTCTCTCTTCTCTCCAGTCCCCCTCTTTCTCCCTTGCCTCTCTCTCTACTCGCTCTCTCTCTCTTACTTTCTATTTTTCTCTTTTCTCTCTCTAATTCTGTCCCAGGCAGCTGATCCCCCCTCCCCCTTCTCCCTCATTCACTCTCTTTTCCTCACTCTCCGTTGCTCCCTTATGCTCTCCCTTGCGCTTCACCCTTTTTTTTTACCTCTATCTTCTGCCAGTCTCTCCTTCTCTTTTTTTTCTCTCACTCTCTCACTTTTCACTTTTCCTTCTTCTCTCTAAATCTGTCCAGAGCAGCTGAGGCCTTCTCTCTCACCCTCCCTCGCTCTGTCTCCCTCTGTCTCTCTTTCACTTCCTTACCCTAGTCTCTTTCTCTCCCTCACCCCCTCTTTTCTTTCTCTCTCTCTTTTTCTCTCTCGCCTTCTTTCTCTCTCACCTTCCCTCATGTCCACACCCTCCTCTCTCTTCTCTCTCTCTCCCCCTCTCTGTCCCATACGCTCCTCTCACCCCTTTCTCTCCTTCACCCCCTCTTTCTTTGCCCCTCTCTACCATCATCTCTCTACCTTTTTCTTTCCCTCCCTCTTTCTCTCCCCTTTTCTCATCCTAGTGACTCACCACGATGAGTTTATAAGAGGTTTAAGTACAGATTATATGTAGTGATATAGATTCAAAATGATCGACAGCAATATAACACTGGCTTACTTTTTTTTTTTTTTTTTTTTTTACGTATTTTGTGTATTTATTTGTGTTGTGCTCAAAGCCCAAGCTTGAACTCAAAAACTTTAGTCAGGATGTTACATGAAAATGGTAAAAATAACCTCTAAAAATCATATTAATAGTACTTTATTCTTTTGAGTCCAGTTCACAAATGTAGAGGAGTAGAAAGTACAGATAGTGCTCTCAAATGTAGTGTAGTAAAAGTCAAAAGCACTCCCTGTAAAATGTACAGAAGTCTAAAAATTCTACTTAAGTACAGTACTTCCACCTCTGGTCATAGTGTCCTGTGTGTGAAGGGCAGAAGGGCGCTACAGTGTCAGGGCTTTGTCAACCCTGGCCTGATATTTGATAAGAAATTGCCACTGTCACATTGGAGATAAATGTTTTGGTCCCATTTTAAACTGCAGGGGGCGCTGGAGAGACATTTCTAAAATACAAGTTTAATTCACACATCATTATGTCCAGGTCATCAAATTACACAAACGCTGTTTTAGTTTAAATCCCATGATCTTTGCAAAAGTTACCAGGATATTTATACTTTCAAAATGGCCGCTTCGTTAAGAGCTCGTCATGACCACACCCTGAGACTCATGTAAACTCTTGTGTAATTTGTGTAAAGTTCATTCATCCTATTTTGCAGGGGGCGCTGGAGAGCTTTTTTAAAGATATAAGTTTAATTCACACATCATCATGTCCAGGTCATGAAAACACACAAGTGTCACATTGATGAAGAGCCTCTCTGTAAAGTCCACCACAAATGATTGGCTTTTATTCATTTATTTAAATACAATTTTAAGGGGGCGCTATAGAGCCATCTTAAAAGGTAGAGCCCTTCTGAGCTACTGAGCCGTCTTTCAATATTATTTTCGGGGTCTTCACTCATTACAGCTGACTGAACTCTAATGTTCGACTGCAGCTACTTGTCTTTACATCATTGTTTACTGCTTGATTTTTGTGATTTTCCTCAAAATTGTACAAATACAACAGGGCTCTCGCACATTCATGCTCGGGCCTTAATGAACAACTAATTACAGTTTAAAAGAGTTTTATATGTGGATTAGTTCAGTTTGTAAGGCAAGGCACGTTTATTTGTATAGCACAATTCCTACACAAAGTAACTCAAAGTGTAGGGTTATTGTAAAATGTGTTATGCCTAAAAATTAGCATTAGCATTAGCATTGAGACACAGAAACTGAGCTGAAAGATGAGAGAGAGAAGCCAGAGTCTGCAAGACGAGGTGGACAAGCTTCAAAAGGAGATGCATCTTCTAAGGAGGTCTGCAGAGGAGGAGAAGGTTCAGTCTGAAATGAACATAATGGAGATGAGAAAGCAGACCTCTGCTCTTCAAAATCAAACGAGAGAGGAGCAAGAGAGGAACCAGGCCCTGCAAGAAAAAGTGAGGCTTCTTCATGAAAATGTCCGAATCACCATCAAGGAGTTTAAGCAAACTTTGGCAACATTGGAGACAAAAATCAAAACAAAAACAAGCTCTGAAGTCCATTACGAGACATCTGCAACGAAGGCTAAAATTCTGGCTCAAAAAAAAAATGGAGGAGCTGAGAAAAGAGATCATCACTCTTCAAAATGAGCTAAAGGAGGAGAGAAAGATTAACCAGGAGCTGAGAAGTTGGTCAACTGCAGACCAACTATGCAAGTTCAGAGGAAGCAAGGATGAAAGCTGAGAAGAACATGGAGGAGCTCAGAGAAGAGAACTAGAGGAGCAAAGACCTGGAGAATGCCGTCTCTACCATTCAGGAGGAGAAGCACTCTCCAAAGATGAAGTATGAGAGATTATCAGAGGAAGAAAGGGTTCAAGTTAAGAAGGACATGGAGGAGCTGAGAGCAAAGGTCCAAGTTCTTCAAAATTGCCTACAAAAAGAGCAAGAGAGGAGCAATGAACTGGAATAAGATCTCTTCAAGCTCTGGCAAAGAAGGTTCACTTTGAAATGGACATGGAGGAGAAGAGAAAAAAGATCTCTGCTCTTTAATCTCAAATGAGAGAGGATCACGAGAGGAACCAGGCTCTGCAAGAAGAAGTGAAGCTTCATTATGAAAATGTCCAGGGTTAAAGCAAAGGAGTTCAAGCAAATTTTAGCAACATTGGAAACAAAATTCAAAACTCTGGAGCAGGAAAAAAAGCCCTGAAGATCAAGTATGAGAGGTTTACAGAGGAGGCAAGGGTTTTGGTTTAAAACTAGATGAAGGTGCTGAGAAAGGAGACCACCAGTCTTCAAAATGAGCTAAAGGATGAGAGAAAAATCAAAGCTGTAGACCAACTATTAGAGGTCAAAGAAGGCAAGAGTGAAAGCTAAGAAGAACACAGAGTTTAAGAAAGACATTCAAGTTCTTCAGAATTAGCTCAGAGAAGAGAAACAGAGGAGCAAAAACCTGGGGAATGCTGTCTCCAAAATTTAGGAATAGCAAGCTCTGATCAAGTCTGCAAAGAAGACAAAGGTTTATTTATGTATGTATTTATTTGATTGGGACAATGCTATTGAACAGACGTGATACAACATGAATGTAAACACACTGGATTATAGCCAAAGGATAATTTCCACCTGTTGTTCCAAGGGCTGGCGTCACAAAAGGGCCAAATAAAAATTGCACACTACACTCATTGCACAGTTCCCATAATTGCAAGGTTGAACTGGCAAAGAACTCAAAGTGATTCAAGTTCTTCAAAATGGGATCAGAGAGGAGCAGCAGAGGAGCAAAGACCTGGCGGAGGATGTTTCCAAACTCCAGCAGAAGAGTGTGAGAGATTGGCAGAGGAGGCAAAGGTCAAAGTTGAGATGAACATGGAGGAGCTTAAGAAAAACATTCAAGTTCTTCAAAAAGAGCTCATAGAGAAACGAGACAGGTGCAAAAACCAGGAGGAAGACATGTTGAATATTCAGACTGAGAGCAGACACTGAGATCGTCCTCAACACTTAAACCTGACACTCCCAACACCAGCCTCCAAACACACCATAACTGCGCTGAAAAATATATATTAAAAATGTAAATTTAATGCTGTTTTATGTGGCGCTGTAAATTTCATAATGTCCAGTGTTGGTGTTATTGTTAAAGGAAACGTACAGATTTAGCTACATTTATTTCAAAAATCAAGACACAAAAAAACACACACGGAGTAGGAAGAAACCATATGTGGACCCAGCTCCTTTCCATACTTACACAGCCTAACCCCCCCATCTGCTTGTGATCATTAAAAAGGACAAAACAGGAAAGTGAAATCACCAGGAAGTGTAGGTGCAGTTCCCAAAGGCAGAGTCAGCACAAACGTTTGACTGTTCTGTTATAACCCGGGCCAGTCCATTACAATACTGTCTATAACTATACAAGATTTCTACAAAACGATCTCTATATGTCCCACACAGGGGAATTTCAGTGTTGCAACAGTAAAGTGTAAGAACAGCAGCAGTAGAAAAGATTGCCAAGACTATCATGAATGGCTTTTATTCATTTCCAAAGGGATCTATAAGAATTCAGATGAGTTTATATAGGCTGTGTTTGAATGTAAGAGCTCTGTGGAAGATGGTTTTAAAAGAATAAAAAATCTTAACCATCTGAAGGCTCCTAGACACAACCACAGACTTATAAAGAAGTGGACTGACGGAGTGTGACGTCACCCACAGAGTCTGGCTTCAGTCAAATGAAGCTCATTGAGGCTGGAGCAGTTATAGGGGCCAATTTGGAGCCAAGTACCGACCGCGAGTATCATAGCAACCAAAGAGCCAATCTGAAGTGAGGCTGTTGAAGGTAACGGCCCTTTCAGCTGCTCCCTGCTAAACTAGCGCTGCAGGCAGGAAGGACCTTCAAGCTTAGCAACGCTGCCAATCAAATCTGTTGCTAACGGTAGCGGGAGCGGCCTCGGGGAAAGAAGGTGACTGATTTGTCTGTTATTAATGTTCATATCTTAAATTATGGACACACAAGTGAAATAAATCACGTAGAGCGGGTTAATATGAACATTCTAAGTCCAAAATGACAAGCCGATGGAGTTAGAGTTGCACATGATCACTTCTTATTTGGAACGCGGTGGCTAGCTGGTTAGCTATGTCCATTTACATAAACAGTCTAGGGACAGACATATATCTGAAAGTGAGCTGTTGATGAAAAGAAGGAATAGTTGATTACTCTTTGATATTTTGATTTAATACTGCCGCTGTATTGTTATAAAAAGGTCTTTTCGTGTGTGTTTGTAAAACAATAAGATTACGATGATCAAGATACGATTAATGATTATTTGAACAGGCTCTATGCACAGCTGCACACGAGCGCACTGTGTCTCAAACAGTACAAATATGTTTATATTTTATATTCGAATAGTATAGTATCCACCTTTTGTTTTGTCAAAAAATATAAGTTAAAAATAAGTTCATATTATTTCACTTTTGTCTTTACTATATAATTTCATACATCATACTTCATACATTTGATGTGTTCTGTTTGTGTATAAAATATAAAAAAGTCAAAATAAAGCCCTCTGCTCCATCTCCCCTCTCCTCCCCATGTCCCTTTCCTCCATCCCCCTCCACTACATCTCCTCCTCCTGTGCCTCTTCCGTCTCCCCTCTCCACCCCCGTCCTCTGTCCCTCCCCTCCTCCCCTTTCCTCTGTCCTCAGTCCTCCCCTCCACCCCTGTCTTCCATCTCCCCCCTCTCCTCTCTCCTCCCCCTGTCGCTCCCCTCGTCCCCTCTGCCCCTCTCCTCCCCCCTGTCCCTCCCCTCTCCCCTCTCCCCCTGTCCCTCCCCTGTCCCTCCCTCCTCCCCTCTCCCCCTGTCCCTCCCTCTGCCCTTCATCATGGTCTTTGTTGGGACTCAGTCTGTGGATGTGGTAATAGTGAGAGGAGATTAATTGCTGACAAACGTGAGTTCAGCGTTTCTTTTCTGCTCTAGTGACATATTTATGACAGAGATGGATGGAGGGGAGGAACGCTCTGTTTCTATATAAAAGAGGACAAGAGGAAAGAGAGAGGAGGAGAGATAAACGAGAAGTCAAATCACTTTTAAAAGCTGTAAAATCAGACTGAACCTTGTCCTTATTAAACTGTGTGATTACAGACAATAAATATTAAGTGTTATAAAAGTCCTCCCTGTGGATCTGACCATTTAGGCTGAATGTACTGTGGTTTGGTCCTGGTCTAGTCCTAGTTTAGTCTTGATCTAGTCCTGGTTTAGTTTTGGTCTAGTCTTGGTCTAGTCCAGGTCTAGTTCCGGGTTTAGTCCCAGTTTAGTTGCAGTTTTGACGTAGTTTGTCAATCTCTCATCAACACTGGGACTTGATCAAACTTGGACCCTGATCTGGACTAGACCAGGACTAGAACAGGACCAAACCAAGTCTACTTCGGAGGTAGAGGCATGTTACCTAGCAACCATCATGTAAACAAGGCCCCAGACTTATCCAATTTACACAACAGTTCTGATTTGAATAATACAGACATGAGCTTTATTTAGTTAATTAAATGTTTAAACTGTCAGAAAAATGCTTCTTTCTGCATTTTGGAGGGATTTTGTTTTAAAACTCACTTTTACTTCCTGTATTTTCAACCTTTTTATTCTCTGCTTTGCTTCACAAACTGACACATAACTGATGTAAAATATTTAGCACTGGGACTATCACCAAACCAGCCAAGTACTTAAGTACATTATTTTAAATGTTGCTTGTATTTTCGTTCCTTCCACTCCTGTTAAAGACTCTTACTATTGATCTAAATTTACTTCAAGTATTTAGTTCAGTTAAGAGCAGCCATTTTGTCTGAAATACTTGACATTCTTGTCATTCAGCTCCTCTCTGTTCATAAGATGCTCACATGAGCACAATGAGGTCCTTTCACAGTCCCAGTCCTGGTTTGAATCCTGGTTTGAGTCCTGGTTTGAGTCCTGGTTTGAGTCCTGGTTTGAGTCCTGGTTTGAGTCCTGGTTTGAGTCCTGGTTTGAGTCCTGGTTTGAGTCCTGGTTTGAGTCCCAGTCTGAATCCTGTTCTGAGTAATGTTCCATGTCCTGGTCCATGTCCTGTTTAGTCCTGACCTGAGTCCTGGCCTGAGACCTGATCTGGGTCCTGCCCACTCCTAGTCTATGAGTCCTCGTCCTGGTCCTGATCTGAGTCCTGATCTGAGTCCTGGTCCCAGTCCTGGTTCACTCCTGGTCTAATCCTGGTCTGAGTCTTGGTCCGAGTCTTTTTCCGAGTTCCGGTCTGGTCCTGATCTGAGTCCTGGTCTAAGTCTTGGTCTAAGTCCTGGTCCCAGTCTTGGTTCACTCCTGGTCTAAGCCTGGTCTAAGTCCTAGTCTGAGTCTTGGTCTGAATCCTAGTCCCAGTCCTGGTCCCAGTCTAATTTTGGTCTAGTCCTGATATGAGTCCTGGTCCAGACTCCAGACTTCAGGACTGGGCTCCTCATGAGTGACACATGATGAGAGCGTTGGTCTGTGGTCACAGACAGAGACACTGGTCTAGTTCTTGTCTAGTCCTGGTCTAGTTCTTATCTAGTTCTGGTCTAGTCCTGGTCTAATCCTGGTCTAGTCCTGGTCTAGTCCTGGTCCATTCATGGTCCAGTCCTTGTCCAGACTCCAGGACTGGGCTCCTCATGAAGGACACATGATGTGACCCTCTTCATTGGACAGTTTTAATGTTTTTCTGATTTGGTTTGATTATTTGTGTAAAATGGCCGTATTCTGTCCTGAGCGTAGGACAGAACCGTACACCAAACCGTAAGGGGGAGACACAATGATACTTTGCAGGTGATGTCATCAACATTCTCTTGGCGTGTGAAGCTAACCATGGAAACTGCTGAACATTCTGCCAATAGAGATGCACATAGAGCCACTAGAGTCACTGCAGAGTATCAGTGGTGCCAGGAGAGATCTCTAGATTACTCAAACATGGATGACATTTAAAACCTCTTCAGACATGTTTCTGATGAAGGAACAACTTTATAACATGGGAGAAAGCCCCCAAACATATACACAATACCTCCTCTTTAAGATGAACTAAAAACAGTCCAGCTCCTCCACATGTTTGAATGAAGCTCCGCCTCCTTTTGGGATCATGTCCAGATGTGCTCCAGGACTAAACCAGGACTAAACCAGCACTAAACCAGGACTAAACCAGCACTAAACCAGGACTAAACCAGGACTAAACCAGGACTAAACCAGGACTAAACCAGCACTAAACCAGGACTAAACCAGGACTAAACCAGGACTAAACCAGGACTAAACCAGCACTAAACCAGCACTAAACCAGGACTAAACCAGGACTAAACCAGGACTAAACCAGCACTAAACCAGGACTAAACCAGGACTAAACCAGGACTAAACCAGCACTAAACCAGGACTAAACCAGGACTAAACCAGCACTAAACCAGGACTAAACCAGGACTAAACCAGCACTAAACCAGCACTAAACCAGCACTAAACCAGGACTAAACCAGGACTAAACCAGGACTAAACCAGCACTAAACCAGGACTAAACCAGGAGTAAACCAGCACTAAACCAGGAGTAAACCAGCACTAAACCAGGACTAAAACAGGACTAAACCAGCACTAAACCAGGACTAAACCAGGACTAAACCAGGACTAAACCAGCACTAAACCAGCACTAAACCAGGACTAAACCAGGACTAAACCAGGACTAAACCAGGACTAAAACAGGACTTAACAAGGACTAAACCAGGACTAAACCAGGAATAAAACAGGCCTAAACCAGCACTAAACCAGGAGTAAACCAGGACTAAACCAGAACTAAACCAGGACTAAACCAGGAGTAAACCAGGACTAAACCAGGACTAAACCAGCACTAAACCAGGACTAAACCAGCACTAAACCAGGACTAAACCAGCATTAAACCAGGACTAAACCAGCACTAAACCAGGACTAAACCAGGACTAAACCAGGACTAAAACAGGACTTAACAAGGACTAAACCAGGACCAAACCAGGACTAAACCAGGACTAAAACAGGACTTAACAAGGACTAAACCAGGACTAAACCAGGACTAAACCAGGACTAAAACAGGACTAAACAAAGACTAAACAAGGACTAAACCAGGACTAAATAAGGACTACACTAGGACTGTTGATAGTAGTAGTAGTAGTAGTAGTGGTGGTAGTAGTAGTGGTAGTAGTAGTAGTAGTAGTAGTAGTAGTAGTAGTGGTAGTAGTAGTGGTAGTAGTAGTAATGGTAATAGTAGTAGTAGTAGTAGTAGTAATTGTAGTGGTAGTAGTCTTGAAAGTGCTGCCATCTAATGGAAACTCTTCTTCATTACATTATGGACAAGCTGCAGTTTTCATTAATTCTTGGTGTAGTTTTGAGTTTTGAGTTGGTTCTATTTTAAACCCCAGGTCAGTCCAAGATGATCATATTCACATCATACTCATCATACTCATCATACACATCATACTCATCATACTCATCATACACATCATACTCATCATACTCATCATACACATCATACTCATCATACTCATCATACTCATCATACTCATCATACACATCATACACATCATACACATCATACTCATCATACTCATCATACTCATTATACTCATCATACACATCATACTCATCATACTCATCATACACATCATACTCATCATACTCATCATACACATCATACTCATCATACTTATCATACTCATCATACACATCATACTCATCATACACATCATACACATCATACACATCATACTCATCATACACATCATACTCATCATACTCATCATACACATCATACACATCATACTCATCATACTCATCATACACATCATACTCATCATACACATCATACTCATCATACTCATCATACTCATCATACTCATCATACACATCATACACATCATACACATCATACTCATCATACTCATCATACTCATCATACACATCATACTCATCATACACATCATACACATCATACTCATCATACTCATCATACTCATCATACTCATCATACACATCATACTCATCATACTCATCATACACATCATACTCATCATACTCATCATACTCATCATACACATCATACTCATCATACACATCATACTCATCATACTCATCATACACATCATACTCATCATACACATCATACTCATACTCATCATACTCATTATACTCATACTCATCATACTCATCATACACATCATACTCATCATACACATCATACTCATCATACTCATCATACTCATCATACACATCATACTCATCATATTCATCATACTCATCATACTCATCATACTCATCATACGTGATCTTGAAGTGACCTTTGTTCTGTCTTTAGAACTGTTTTTATCCCTGTTTAAACTTCTATATGGTTAAAGCCACACTGCGTAACTTTCTGCATGTGAAACCTCTCCTGTGTGATTCCATGGAAACAGAAAGTTAAAACTATACTTCAGGACTCTACTATTTCTTTTTGCACACAGATATGTTTAATTCCATACTTTGGAATATTACAGCCATAGGAACAACATTTCCATGGAAACAAGCAGGAGGTCAAATAAGAGTCAGGTTTGTGGAAATGCGAGCCCACACACGTTTTCATATGGTTTTGGTTCAAAAACAACCTACTTTTATTTTTGTCCATTTCTTTGGCTAAAAAAGTTACATACTGAGGCTTTAAATCATCAAAAATGCCATAATCCTAATCAGGACATTATTTTAAAAGTTTAATTTGTGTTTTTACTCTTAAAAAAAATCAAAAAATGTCCGTAGTTTTTAAGATAATAGTTTTATTGTCATTTATAATCAAAAGTGACATTACATAGACATATAAAACAGTATTTGAGACTCGTCCAGTGGAGGCAGGTCCTGTAGGACTGAGGTCACTGCAGTTCACGTGGTGTCCCTGAACGCCCCATTCTCCTGCCGACGCTCACATTACCCACGATGCACTTTGCCTTTGAACTAACACAGATACACATCCCATAAAGACACACACGGTCTACACAGAACAACCAATCAGGGAGCTCCACAAGTATTGGCTTTTTATAGATGTTTTTTCCAGATATATTTTCTAGAACAGGGATAAAAGGTGATGTACACAAAGAGGACACGTTATGAGGTACAGTCAGAAACCAGAAGAAACACAGAATTAAAAAAAAAAAAAAAACATCTTTGCTTACAGCTACATGAACTCATTAAAGATTTTTACACATTTGGAGCCAAAAACAGCCCAAAAATCATCCTGTTTTTAAACTTTTGATTTAGTTTATTCCTTGTCTCCACAAACCTGCAGTTGTGGAAGTACATTTTACATATACTTTTTATTTTTACTTCACTACATTTGAGAGCAATATTTATACTTTGTACTCTATTTAACTAAAAGTAAAAGTATCTCATGAAAAAATCTACTTGAGTATTTTTTGCTCCAGTATCTGTACTTTTACTTAAGTAACAGAATTAAGTACTTCTTCTGGTTGGTGATTCTAATATTCATGGGTTTTGAGCAAATGATTCTCTTCTGATGTGAAGGATTTTGTATTTTTTGTGGTGAAGTACTCTGTCTGTAGACAGTTGGACAGTTAAAGAGCACACGACAGATTCAGTGGTGGAAGGTGGTGAAGTTAAAGTAGTAAAGTACTGTTCTTAAGTATACATGTGAGGTACCTGTACTTTACTTAAGTACATTTTACAGTCGATACTTTGTACTTTTACTTCACTACATTTGAGAGCAGTATCTGTTCTTTCTACTCCACTACATTTTTGAACTGGACTGAAAAGTAAAAGTATTTTTATTATTGTGTGAGACCTGCAGAATTTGAACAAAACAAAAATATACAAATAAAAACAGCCAGAAAAAAAAACGATCGATTCAATTGTTTCTGTTGAACAAAATTCAGCTCAAATCTTTATCAAAATCACCACATGTGAAGCTTTTTAAGACTCAAAATCTGTGTGAAATACTTTTACTTTTGATTCTTCAACTACATTTTTAAACAGTTTAATATTTTTACTTAAGTAGATTTTTTCATGTGATTCTTTTACTTTAACTTGACTTTTTTTCTTTTCTTTTTTTTGTTGCTGTTTCCATGGAATTGCTGTTCCTTTGACTATAATATATGACAGAAAACTTCTATCTCCACTGAGGTTTTAGGGCTATGAAGTTACATATGTTTTCTCTTAAAGGTCCTATATTACACGAAATGGAGTTTTAAGTCATGTTATAATGTCAAAAACAAAAACAATATAAAATACCTCAAAATGCTCTGTTCCACCTTGTGATGTCATGAAGTGGTAGTTTTCAAGTTAACAGCTCCTTTTACATTTAGTTCCGTAGAGATTGGAAATTCCAGGAGTGAAATGATCCAGATGATTCTAGTGAAAGTTTATGGAGTTTAAAAACACAGTGGAGCACTTCTTCCTGTTTTACCACACGATGACATCACAAGGTGGAACAGAGTGTTTTCAGTTTGAGAGAAGAACTCAGTCTAAATATTCAGGGTTTGTGTGTTAAACATGTGTGAATGAAACAAAACACAACTCCAGGTCTGTTTGTGATGAGGAAACACAGAATTTTAAGTTGCTACCAGTTACACATTTTGAGATAGACGTGTTTTATTTAAAAATAAAATCCTCTTTCTCTAATTGTACCTCATAATGTGACCTCAGTGTGTATTTTTATATTTTTTTTAACAGCTTCAGCCTATAACAGCGCCTAATGCCATGGAAAAGACACAGTTTGAATATAATCCAACCAATTCTATAAAACATCACCAAGTCTATGTATTCACAGCTGTTCTTCGTCACGAGTGTGCGCTGAGGCTGTGGTAGTACTGTACACACACATAATACACGTCGCTATGGAAACATGGGTCAACAGTTTGGTATAGTACTTATAATGGAAGCCTGTCTGATTGGGATACATTCAGATGGTTAACGTATTTACAGAGTTAGCAGTACTCATGCTAGTCGGCGTCACTGCGGTCCAGTAATCACAAAGTACAAATATATGAAAACTGTGTAGTACATGTACACGTGAAGCAGCAGAGGTGGAAGTAGTACTGCTTATATGGAGTTTATACGAGATCGTAGCGTTATAAAGATGACACGCTGAGGTAGAGGACAGGTCAGAGCTGTGGAGGAGTGAGCCGTTCAAAATAAAAATGTTTGGAGTTTTTAGAGAATTCGGGTCAAATAAATATATTTTTAAGAATTATGCGAGTTACAGATGGATAATTACTGACAAATGTTCAAAACCTAAAGTCATAGTATGGAACTTTCTGGGGTTGGAATGTCTGCTGTTGTTTCCATGGAAATAAAAAGTTGAAATCATACATTTATCATTTGTTTTATCCTATACTATGGAATATTCTAGTTATTTATAACATTTTACATGGAAACAAACAGGAAGAGGCCTGTCTCCATCACCAAATTTGAGTCAGGTTTGTGGAGACGAGAGCCCGCTCAGAGTAAGGATGCATGTTTTTCAGTGGAATAAACACATTCACAATGAAAAAATAAACATTCTTTTATTTTACAGTGGTCCCTTGTTTTTTGCGGGGGTCACGTTTTAAAAATAATAATAACAATAGGCAAAATCTGCGAAGTCGTCATCTTTATTTATTACAATTATTATATTTGTTTAAGGCTGTAAAACCCGTCACCTCACATTTTATAAATTAAATGTTAAGTGTCAATTAAGTGTTTAAAAAGTGGCAGGTTTTACTCAAGCTAATGCTAATGTAAATAGTGCATACTTTCATTGTGTCCTTGGGCAAGACACTTCACCCACGTCGTTTCCTGTGTCTGTGTGTCTGGTTTATGAATTACAGGCTGAATGTGGGACAATGAACGGGAATTATCCATATTTAAAAATCACCAAATAAAAATAAAAAATGAAACAAAGGTAAAAGTGGAGACGAGATTTCTTTTGTTTGTGGCGTTATTTTTATAATTTTTATGTTTCTGAGTTAACGTTAGCAGTAAAATGCCAAAAACTACCTCCACGTTGTTTTTACTTCAGTTCAATTTGGGCTTTAGACTTTCACAAACTGCAGTTCATTTGGGTACTACAGTAAAAGTACACAATACTTTTGAAAAACATACTTTCCCGAGGTATCGTGTGAGTACATTCATTTGAGTTAAAGTATGTACTAAGAGCAATACTTCCATCTCTGCTCCATACAACACATGTTTCAAATCTACAAACTAAAACAGGATTTGAACGATGACAATCTGAATAATCTGCGTTTAATATTTCGTTTTCGTGAGCGTGAATCTGAAGTGTACTCTCTGCATTCATTTGAACTCGTCTCTGCACACGTCACTCTTGTATCACTCACTTTTTCTTACATAAACAACTCCAAAGTGCTCAACGTTAATTATTGTTAGATCCACATATTTTTGCAAAGAAAATATACAATAATACAATCTTTATCTACAGAAAAATAGGGCCTCATTTTAAGAGCCGTAAGTGACTCTGGATCTGTGCAAACTTATATATATGTGAATACTCTTTTTGGCACAGAAAACATCATCTGTATAGTTTTTATTCTTGTCACATTCATCTTTATGTTGCACAGTACATTAGTGTGTTTGTGTAGGACTTAGCGCCCTCTAGTGGGGGAGTAGGTTGAGTTCACGTTAGATCATAAAAGGCTCTGTACCAGATTTTTTTCCCATGTATTTGAGCTAAACGTGTCCTGCTCCAGAACAGATTTACTCTCTAAGCTCAAAATAATTTGTGCACTGGTCTGGAAAGTTGTGAAAAGTGCTAATAAACTCATCATGGTGAATAATTAGGTAAGTGAGGAGTAACTTTGGACAGCTGCGAACTGTTTAAAATTAACTAGTTTATGTAAAAATCAAGTACAGCACCTTTAAAATGTACTTTCAGGGCAAGTGGAAAAGTTCAAAGTCTTCTCTGTGTAAATGAACAACGGTAAAATGATGTTTTTACGCTCAGGGCAAAAATGTTTTGAAAGGACTTAAGACAAAAGATTAAAGTGTTAAATATGTGGAGCCAGTCCTCAGAACATCAGAGAGGTGAATGTTTGTGCACTTTATTATTTAGCCGTAGAGTAAAGCTGAGGTCACACTTGTTTGGTCCTGGTTTGAGTCCAGTTTAATTCTGATCTAGACTCTGTTTGGTCCTGTTCTAGTCCAGGTTTAGACCAGGTTTAGTCCTGCTCTAGTCCTGCTCTAGTCCTTGTTTAGTCCTGGTCTAGTCCAAGTTTAGTCCTTGTTTAGTCCTGATTTTGGTGTGATGAATGTTTGAACTCTTATTATTGGGGCTTGTTCAACATTTCTAATTCTAACTTGTATTTGTTGATGTCGTGAGCCCAGCCTGATGAAGCAGCACAAACTCTGTGTTTCTGTCCTTTTTCACAAACAGGGTTTGATTTACAGTTTGTACAAAATTCAACATTTCATTTCGTCTTCTGTCTAGCTTGGTTAAATATAATTTGGCCTTTCAAAGTGACGCAAGTCTGCATAACCTGCTAGCTTAGCGCAGTCTGAGAAACCTGCTAGCTTGGCGCAGTCTGTGTATCATGCTAGCTTAGCGCAGTCCCAGCATGCAGATCCCTGTATTTTTGGGGTCACATGGGGCAGATTATTGCTATAAGAAAATATGCAGCAACTAAAGAGGCAGAGTTTAGTTTCCTTCAAAACATCTGGACTTTTTTCATCCAGACACAGAACAATATTAATACACATTTACTCACTGACGCCTACCCACAATCCACCTGCCATATTTAAAGGGAATGAATGAGGGTCTATGGTATTTAAAGGTGCACTGTGGAACCTTTCTAGAGGAGAGTTCACTACCTACTTGTCTCCATGGAGATGTTATTGCTTTGCTTAGAAAGTTCCACAGTAAATAAGTATTTTTGTTGTGGGGTCGCCTCTCCACTGATCTGACTCAAAGCAATAACATATCTATGGACACCTATGCACAAGCCTAACTACTACCTAACTGTATTTAAAGGCAATGAATGAAAGTCTATGGGATTTAAAGGTGCACTGTGTAACATCTTTAGTGTTAACCGTCTTGTCTTCATGGAGATGTTAGTGCTTTGCCTGGAAAAAATCCACAGTAAAACATTAAACACTTCTATTTAGCACAGATTTGATTACAAGTGTTTATACTGCATCTAAATAACAAGTATTCTTATTGTGAGTGGGCTCGCCTTTTCACAGACCTGACTTGTCTCCATAGAGATATATTAGTTTAAAGCCAAACTGTGGAACATTATAGGCAAAGCAATAACATATTTATGGAGAAAAGCCGTTGACAGACCCCCCATCAGAAAAGTAACACAGTGCAGCCTTAAATGCAGTGAAAATAAGATCTCTGTATTAATACTTTGCAGAGACGTCACACTGGGGCGTTGGCTAATGCTAGCTAGCTTGTGACTATAATGTTATTTAAGAGGGACTTGTTTAACAGCACAAATCACCTGTTGTACTTCGGCTAAAGCAGTTATTTATGGTCAGATTGTGTTGAAACAAAGCTCAGATTAAAGTCTAACTTGAGTAACAGAGCTTCAGACAGAGCAGTGCTTCCAGTTAGCTTCACACCCTCAGGGAATGTTGATGACACCAGCTGCAAAGTATCAATTCCTTCCATTTGTGTGGCTGTACAGAGACATGAGCGGATGTTTAATGGGTGAAATGTGATGAATATTATGTAAATATCTGATCTTTTAAATATGTTCCGTACATGACACTGCACTATGGCTTTGACAGGACGACTCACACACTGCACTTTGTCTCAGGTTTGGCTCATTTCTACACAAATCAAACAAATGTTCTTATAATTACAATAAGTAAATCTTATTTTTATGATTATCAAAAGTTCACTGTACAGTTTTTTTTTTTTAATATAAAATCAAACCTTTTGTGAATTTTAATTAATTTTGAAATGGTGCTTTACAACTGTGGATCTGGTACAACCTAAAATGCTACTTCTAATAAACTGATTTAAATGAAGTACATAATAGGGATGGGAGTATTGATATCGAAGTATTGTGATACCGATACCGACTGAGTGCAAATGTGGGTATTGATACTGTTATGTTATTAATATATTTTATTGCATTTTAATATTTTGGATGAAATTTTAGTTAGGCCCATTTCTTCATTTATTTAAATCCCTTCACCCAAAAGACTTGACTAGTATTGAGTATCAGTATCAGTATCGAAAAAATAACCCCCCAAAGTACTTTCGTTTATTTAAATCCTTTCAGATATGACCAGTATTAGTGTTGGTATTGCTATTGATATTGAAAAATTACCTCCTAAATTACCTCTTCATTCATTTAAATCCCTTCCCCCTTAAGATTTGACCAGTATTAAATATCAGTATTAGTATCGGTATCGAACCAAACTCTGTGGTAAGGCCCATCCCTATATCTGTGTTTGTGGTTACTTTAAACAGGATTTAAACAGGACCAAAAGAACTGCACTTTTAATCAGAACTGAATCAAAATCACAATTTGTAATATGAAATCGCAAGAGTGAAATCATTCAGGTAATAAAACTAAATTTAATATAATTTTAAAGTTAAATGTTTCGACCTCTACAGATTTCAACGTTTTCTTAAAGGTCCTGTATCTGTCTCCATCTCATTATAAAGCTTTTTGTTGTTTGTTGTTGTTTTAATGTGCGTTAGCTAGCTAGTTATAACAGCAAATCTCCGCTCTGGTCTCTGAAAGTTGTGAAAAGTGTTTATAAACTCATCATGGTGAATAATTAGAGTGGTCATAAAGCATAAGGTAAGTGAGGAGTAACTTTGAACCGCTGCAAACTGTTTAAAATGAACTACTTTGGGTTTTCACGCCTTTAAACGGTTCCGCTTCCAGACATGTGCACTGAATCTTGATTTGAAAATATAAACTGAAATCTGTTTGCAAAACTTGTCAGAAAAATCAATGGTTTGTTTTTTTGTTTTTTTTTCGTTCAGAATGGTGCAGTCCTGTGTGCAACCCGGAGCCATAACTAATGTTGAGTTATTGTGTTCACTGAGGCAGAGACCTTTAGAAAAACGCCACTGATTTATTTGACGTTAAGCTAAACCTGCAGAGCTAGCACTGCGTCGGTTCTTGTGTACGGAGAGCCCACTGCTGCAAACCCAGAGGAATCTATCACACTCACAGTTATGAGTTATGTCCAAACCCAAGGATTTTAATCTGAAAATGGGAGAGTGGGACAGAGCCAGTCTCTTTTTAATCCTGCAGAGGAACTAGAAGCAGATACAACCACATCACAGTTTACTACTATTTTAAATTTAAAGTAGTCCTTCATAATGACAATAATTAAAGAGGGGGTATTTCACCTCTATGGGGTATTAAAGAGGGGGTATTTTACCTCTATGGGGTATTAAAGAGGGTGTATTTTACCTCTATGGGGTATTAAAGAGGGAGTATTTTACCTCTATGGGGTATTAAAGATGGTGTATTTGACCTCTATGGGGTATTAAAGAGGGTGTATTTTACCTCTATGGGGTATTAAAGAGGGTTTAAAAACGAGGTATTCTGCAAAATCAGCTTTTGTCTGAAGAGGTTTTATATGTCATCCATACATGTTTGAGTAATCTAGTGATCTCTCCTGGGCTCTATTCAAAGCCTCCTTATGGTTAGCTGTAAGATTCCGCCCACAAGCCTACATCATCAGTGCTCCCATAGAAGTGAAATACCCCCTCTTTAATAATAATTTTCATTTTTGTAATAACTACTGTACATCACATCAGGTTTGTGAAGTTGTAGTATATTGTTTTGTGTCACGTTTTTGTATATTTATGGAGAATTGTCGTGTGGGAGCATGGGTAATGTAGACGTGTGGGCGGAGCTTTGTACAAATCTTACAGCTCTACAGTAAGGAGGGTTTGAACAGGGTGTGGGAGAGATCACTAGATTACTTTAACATGCATGGACATCTAAAACCTCTTCAGACATGTTTTTGATGGCAGAATAACGTTATAACAGGGCAGAAAGCTCCAAAAATCTGATTTTTTTTTTTTTAGTATAATACCCCCCTCTTTAAGGTAAAAGTCATTATTATTAACTACATCACAACTGCTGGATTGTTGAGAGAAAATAGAAGCACTTTATAGCACAGTGTTAGCATTAGCATTGTAATAGGATGGTTGTTTCCCACTAGCACATTCACCACATGTGGGACTAAACTAGAACCAAACCCAAAACTAAACCTAGACTAGACCAGGACTAAACCACGACTAAACCAAGACTAAAACAGGACTAAAATGAGCTCATCTGGACCAAATCACGATCGTGCTTGCACCCAATGACAGCTTTACACTTGTCCTGGTTTAGTCCTGGTCTAGTCCTGATTTAGTCCAGGTTAAGGTCCAGGTTTAGTCCTAAAGTTTTGATGTGGTCAGACCATTTCCATACAAAGTTTTTACTGCGCTGTGATGTTAAGTTTAATATATTTATGCTTCTCTCAATAGTAGCAATAAAACTCTGTGTTTGAGTTTGGATTATGGTGATTTTGGTTCATCGGGTTTACAACGACTGTAGGCCCTGAATGAGTCCTTCTTTTCTTTTTTTCTTTTTTGAGTGTAGCAGTGGTGTAGTCCTATGCTAGACCTGATTTAGTCCTGTTTTAAACTTGGTTCAGATCTGGTAGTACTTAATGATGTGAGAGGTTTGAGAGCCAGTACTGTAGTCTTAAAGGAGCAAAGAAAAGAAATGAAAGAGGAATGATGACAGTGTATGAATGAAATGAAATATGAATATAAAACAGATGAGTCTGACAGTGAGAGGCCTGATCCCGTTGGGTGAGTGAACATCGGAGGTATTACTAAGTTAGTGGTCAATTCATGTTTTTGTCCAATTGAACTGGACACAACAACCAAATGTGCGTCTTCAACCTTAAGTTTTCCAAGATGGCGGCCGTCCTTTTACTCGTCTATGAACGCAATTCCTTCAATCCTGCAAAAGAAAATGTTACACAGATATAAAAAAGTAAACATAAACATTGTAAACAGTTCATAGTTTAAAACTGAGCTGGAGGACAGGGCAGTCTTAAAGGTCTTATATTACACACAACAAAACTCAACTCCAGGTCTGTTTGTGATGAGGAAACCACGTAATAACACAGATCAGATGTGTTGACCTGGTTTATGGTTAATATCTCCGTATTACTGGGGCTATGACAAACGTGTGGACACAATCACTAAGGAAAAAAGTGATTTGACAGAGCACAACATCATAGCTACTGTTTATTTCCCTTAAGTTAAGTCCCTTGAGTTATACAGGCCACTGCCCTCCATCTGAAATCACGACATCAGATCGTAAGCGTCAACACAAGCTACAGGTAACCACGACAACAGGGTAAACAGAGGGAGGGGCCTTGCCTTCTTGGAGCTGTGCGTGTCTTTGTGGTTGGAGTTCAGGGCTTTCCACACAGTAGTTTTAGACATTTCATCTGAGATATTAATGTCAGAGGGGTCAGACCTGGGAGGGCATCAGGGTGAAAACAGAGAGACAGCAACAGGGAGAGGTTCAGGGTGAGTTCGGGTTATAGAGGAACACAGGCCAAGCAGGTACATGCAAAATATCTGGACTTGTATCATAATCCTCCTGTAAGTTTGAATGTAATGTCTGTCTCTACCTGGGGTCGTGTGCTTTTTGTGTCTGTGCAGGTTTACACGTCTCCATGGCGATCTGAACCGTCGTCGAGTCCTCGGATTTAGACGGAAGAATTATCTGAGACTCCTGTTACACACAAAGTACAGGTAAAACAGCTGAGCCTCACACAGATTACACACAAAACAGGTCTGACACTGTAGTAGCTGCTGAAGCTGTTTAGTTGTGGTTTGACCATAGACTCTATAAAGCAGGAAGTAGGCATTTAGCAACGCTGTCAATCAAACCTGTTGCTAATGCTAGTGAGGTTCATTTCTTGATTTACAGACACAATAGCGAAATAAAAAATAAAAAAACAGGATCATGTCGAGTAGGTTAATACAACCTGTTCAAGACCAAAATGAGGAGTTTGACAGCAGCAGTTACAAAGACAGGGGACAATGTAAAGATCACTTCCTGTTTGAAGCGCGGCGGCTCGCAGGTTAACTATGCCCATTTATATAAACAGTCAATGGGTGTGACACTCAGAGCGGTGCAGCTAAGGAGGATTCTAGATTCACTATTCACTTTTCTGACCTCGTCTTTAATTTTTGAGGCGTCATCCAGATTTTTCTTCTTCCATTCGGGTATCAGGTCGTCGAGGTAACTCAGCTCCCTCTTTGAAAAGCACAGGTCCAACAGTTTACGCACGAACACCAGGGCCAAAACCTGACACACAAACACAAACATGAACCAGGGCAGAATCAAGACAGAGCACACAGCCCCACCGTCAACCCCACCATCAACCCCACCGTCAACCCCACCGTCAACCCCACCGTCAACCCCACCGTCAACCCCACCAACAACCCCACCGTCAACCCCACCGTCAACCCCACCGTCAACCCCACCGTCAACCCCACCGTCAACCCCACCGTCAACCCCACCATCAACCCCACCGTCAACCCCACCGTCAACCCCACCGTCAACCCCACCGTCAACCCCACCAACAACCCCACCGTCAACCCCACCGTCGACCCCACCATCAACCCCACCAACAACCCCACCGTCAACCCCACCGTCGACCCCACCGTCGACCCCACCGTCCACCCCACCGTCGACCCCACCGTCAACCCCACCGTCAAGCCCACCGTCAACCCCACCGTCAACCCCACCGTCAACCCCACCGTCAACCCCACCATCAACCCCACCAACAACCCCACCGTCAACCCCACCGTCAACCCCACCGTCGACCCCACCGTCGACCCCACCGTCAACCCCACCGTCAAGCCCCCACCGTCAACCCCACCGTCAACCCCACCGTCAACCCCACCGTCGACCCCACCGTCGACCCCACCGTCGACCCCACCGTCAAGCCCACCGTCAAGCCCACCGTCAACCCCACCAACAACCCCACCGTCGACCCCACCGTCGACCCCACCGTCGACCCCACCGTCAACACCACCATCAACCCCACCGTCAACCCCACCGTCAACCCCACCAACAACCCCACCGTCAACCCCACCAACAACCCCACCGTCAACCCCACCGTCAACCCCACCGTCAACCCCACCAACAACCCCACCGTCAACCCCACCAACAACCCCACCGTCAACCCCACCATCAACCCCACCGTCAACCCCACCGTCAACCCCACCAACAACCCCACCATCAACCCCACCGTCAACCCCACCAACAACCCCACCGTCAACCCCACCGTCAACCCCACCAACAACCCCACCGTCAACCCCACCAACAACCCCACCGTCAACCCCACCATCAACCCCACCGTCAACCCCACCATCAACCCCACCGTCAACCCCACCGTCAACCCCACCATCAACCCCACCAACAACCCCACCGTCAACCCCACCATCAACCCCACCGTCAACCCCACCATCAACCCCACCGTCAACCCCACCAACAACCCCACCGTCAACCCCACCGTCAACCCCACCATCAACCCCACCATCAGGAGCCCGTCTGCAACAACACAACCACAGATACGGTAACAATAACTGTTCATGTGAATTCAGATTGTGATATTACTAAAATTTAATTAAGCAAAACACAAAATACAATCAGACTGTTGACATAAATAAAGGGACTGAAGCACTTTTCTGGTCGAGGGTCCATCACCTGCTTGTCTCCATGGAGACAAGCAGGGTCAAATGAGTCCACTGTACACTGTCTGCATCTAATTATAAACAGCTTAATTGTCCGAGAATCAGGAAGTGCAAGCTGTTAGCATGCTAGTTAGATAGATACATATTTATTTGTCACATACAATGTCACAAATACAGTTAATAATATGCAGCGAAATGCCAAGGAATTGTCCGCTCTGGTTGTGAAAAGTGCTTATAAACTCATCATGGTTAATAATTAGGACGTTCTGAATGCATAAAGTAAGTGAGGAGTAACTTTGGGTGTTGTGTCCAGACTGACCATCATGGGGAAGACGATAGCGGCCGGCGACGTCTTGATGACCCACAGCAGCACGAGGCAGGTGAGCTGCGTCACCGTGAACACGTGCACTTTTCTTAAAGGGACGTGACGCAGGTAAATGAAGTCAGGCTGATGTTTGGCCGGCATCCCAAACAGCTTCAGACGGTCAAAGAACTGAAAGAGAGGGAGAGGGGAGGAGAGGAGGGAGGAGAGGAGGAGAGAGAGGGAAAGAGAGAGGGATAAGGGGAGAGGGAGAGAGAGGGAGGAGAGAGAGGAGGAGAGAGAGGGAGAGAGCATGAGGGGGGTAAGGGGAGAGGGAGAGAGGGGAGGGAGGAGGAGGGAGGGAGAGAGGAGGAGGGGGAGAGGGAGAAAGGGGAGGAAGGAAGAGACAGGGAGAGAAGGAGGGGGAAAAAGGGAGCAGGAGAGAGATGGAGGGGAGAGAGGAGGGGACAGGGAGAGAGAGGGAGAGAGGAGGAGAGGGAGGGGTTAAAGGAAGAGCAAGGGAGAGAAGGAGTGGGATAAAGGGAGAGGGAGAGAGAGGGAGAGAGGAGGAGAGGGAGGGGTTAAAGGAAGAGCAAGGGAGAGAAGGAGTGGGATAAAGGGAGAGGGAGAGAGATGGAGGGGAGAGAGGAGGGGACAGGGAGAGAGGAGGAGAGGGAGGGGTTAAAGGGAGAGCGAGGGAGAGAAGGAGTGGGATAAAGGGAGAGGGAGGGGAGACACGAGGAGACAGGGAGAGAGAGGTAGGGAGAGAGGGAGAGAGGAGGAGGGGGATAAGAGGAGAGGGAGAAAGGGAGGGAGGAGACAGGGAGATAGAGGGAGGGAGAGAGGGAGAGTAGAGGAGGGGGATAAGGGGAGAGGGAGAGAGAGGGAGGGAGAGAAGGAGTGGGATAAAAATGTGACCATTTATCAAATACAAAAGGTGTAAATATTTAAAAGTAAATTAGAAATCCATTGTGCTGGACAAGTTCTTCTTATCAGACTAACCCCACAGCCCGTGTTTGTTTAGTGTGACAAAATAACATCATTTAGAAATTAAAATCACTAAATATAAATGAACATGTATAATTCAATGGGAAAAAAAACAAAAAACATTCAAAGTTAAAATTGTAAATATATTGTAAATAATATATATGTTTTTGAATGAGAAATATGAAACTGACTCAACTTAGCCTGGATAAGTGTCTTTAACCCAGACTAACATGAGCTGTACTGTGTTTGTGGAGCGAAACTGGCAAACAATTTTTTCAAATCTTAGTAGTTTGGAATGCTAAAAATGAAAATATATATATTATAATGTGTATAATTAAAGTGAAATTAAAACCAAAGGGGAAAAGGAAAGGTATTTATGAATGATACATAGTCACATTATGCAAACTACAAGGCTCAACTTAGCCGGGATAAGTGTCTTTAACCAGACTAACATGAACTGTACTGTGTTTGTTTCTCTCATGTGACAATATACTACAGTTTGGACAGTTAAATTAGTAGTGACAAATATTGTTGTATAATTAAATTGGAAATAAAACTGAAAAGTAAAGTGAATATGAATCTGTGTTAGTGATGATATGGGAGTCAAATCATGCCTGAAAGTAACGTAAAATTGACAAAATACTTTTCAAACAGAAAATAAAATCGAAAGAGAAAATTGTAAACATTAAAATGTATTTATGAATGAAAAACAGGTCGGCTCTTGTGTTGTACCTGAATGCCTTTTAGTGAGGACGCTCCCATGTAGAGGAAGACTCCGTACAGCACTGGCATCGGTATAAACTGCACAAACAATAAAACTCACTTTACTATTTTATTCATGTATTTCAAATGTGTCCTGCAGGTGGCACTGCTGCACCACCTCCTGCACAGTGTGACCTGCAGCTCAGGGTCATGTTTGTAAAGAGATTCCGTGAGATTCATTCACACCAAGAAACAGTAAGAGCCAGATTCACTTTGTTGATAATGACTAAAGTTTAGATTATATCATGTTGTTGAACCTGTTTTATGAATGTCAAAACAAACTGTTGATTTTTGGAGGTTTTTCTAATGTTATAATGTAGTTCCCTCATCAAAAACATGCCTGAAGGGGGAGTAATTTAGCACAGAGAGCAAGTGAAACTTATAAAACAGGTTAATACATTGCTTTTGGTGAATATAGCATTTTCAAAACAATAAAAAGAAACATGGTGATAAATATGATATGTGTTATAGTTAATACCCCGTAGAGATAAAATACCCCTCTTTAATACCCCATACCCCAGGTCTGTTTCTGATGAGGAAACAACATTAGAACAAAGATCAGAAAACAGCATCATATGGACATTTAAAGGCCCTTTACCCAATTTTTTTCCATGTATTTGAACAAGTAGCTCGTTTAATCAGGAAGTACACATTAGCATGATAGTTGTTGTTAGCTTCACCATCACAGAAACACTGGTCTCTGAGAGTTGTGGAAAGTGCTTATAAACTCATCATGGTGAATAACTGAACTGTTTAAGATGAAATAGTTCTGTTTTTTTACGTTTTGAAGACGTTAAAAATCAGGTGCAGGCCTTTAACTTTTTCATGTCCTGTCCCTTTTCCTCACCTGCAGCGCTCCGGTCATGAACACGGAGCAGCCCATGAGGAGGAAGATGAAGAGGCCGGTGACTCTCTGCTCGCGGATCCCCAGGAAACGCGGCTGCTCTCCGGGCGCAGAGCTCTCCGACTCCAGCTTCAGACTGTTGACGTGTGTGATGGACAGGACCGTGGCGGCGACGAACCAGGGCAGACCCATGATGGAGCACACGGCCAGCATCACCCCCACCATCAGGAGGTCCAGATGGTACCCACAGCCCTTCTGCAACAACACAACAGCTATGATGAGAATAATGCTCACTTTAATTCAAATATTTGTTAAAGGGCTGATATTATGCTGTTTTCTGATCTATGTTATGACAAAACTATCACAAACAGACCTGGAGTTATGTTTTGTTTCATTCACACATGTTTAACACACAAACCCTGTATATTTAGGCTGAGTTCTTCTCTCAAACAGAAAACACGGTTCCACCTTGTGATGTCATCATGTGGCGATACAGGAAGTGCTCCACTGTGTTTTTAAACTCCATACATCTTCACTAGAATCATTTGGATCATTTCAGGTCTGGAATTGCCAATCTCTACTGAACTAAACATAAAAGGAGCTATCACTTCATGACATCACAAGGTGGAACAGAGCATTTTGAGCTTTGGAGATGTAGACAGACTAATAATAAAGTGTTACTCAGACATGTGTGAATGAAACAAAACACAACTCCAGGTCTGTTTTTGAGGAGAGAACAGCATTAGAACATGGATCAAAACTCACAAGAGTCAATTTTGTGTAATATATGACCTTTAAGATTTTCTCTGGGGTGATTGATTTTCACACTGCAGAACGAGGAAGTATTTCAATCTATTTAACTTGTCTGTAGCTCTAACGAACCCCTTCTGTGATCAAAATAATAATACCGCAGAACGTTCCACACAAAGCAATAACAACTACAGTACATGGAAACAAACACACACTAGAAAAGTTACACAGTGAACCTTTAAATATCTAGTTATTGTGAGATCATATATTCCCGCCCCGTGCCCCTGCTCTCGCACCAGTAGCTTGTGCTCTTTGCGGTTGATGATGACTGCGGTGATCTGCTGATCCATGAAGATGAGGATGGTGCAGAGCAGAGCCGGGATTGCAGCTGCCAGAGCCGTCCACCAGGGGTTCGGCCCGATCGGGTTTATCAGCCAGCCACGATCGTCCCGAGTCGGCTGGAAACACACAAGGGTACATGGTTAAAGAGGGAGTATTTTATCTCTATGGGGTATTAAAGAGGGGGTATTTGACTTTTATGGGGGATTAACTGTAACACATAACATATTTAGAGCACCATGTTTCCTTTTATTGTTTTAAAAATGCTGTATTCACCTAAAACAACGCATTAACATATTTTATAAGTTTCCCTTTGTTTCTGATGCTCTGAGACCCCCTCTCTTTGCCCTCTGTGCTAAGTCACTCCCCCTTCAGAGCACTATGACAACACAACCAGTAGCATCCCACTAATGAAACTACTGCACATCACATCAGGTTTGTCAAGTTGTAGTGTACAGTTTTGTATCATGTTTTTGTATATGTATGGAGAATTGTCGTGCACACGGGTGATGTAGACTTGTGGGCGGAGCATTGTACAGAATCTTACAGTTAACTGTAAGGAGGGTTTGAATAGGGCCTGGGAGAGATCGCTAGATTACTCAGACATGCGTGGATGACATCTAAAACCTCTTCAAACATGTTTTTGATGAGGGAAAAAACATTGTAACATGGTAAAGCTCTCCAAAAAGTGTATTTTGCATAGGACCCCCTCTTTAAGCACACAACATGCATTCAACATGCTCTTGTGAATAGATGGGTAAATTTCTCACCTTAAAATTACTGGGCACTTTGAGCTTCTGTGAGGGCACTCCAACAATGTAATCCAGGACGACCATGGTGAGGATCGTGATGAAGACGGCGAAGTCACTGATCATCGACCGAACCTGGGAAATATACACATACTCATTTATCTAGTCTTTATTTGTTGATTTATTTATTTATTTAACTCTTTTTAGCTTTTAAGTCTCTGTTCTAGTTCTTTTTGTTTGAATGCAGGATAGTCTGGGAGTGAGCTCACAGCAAATACAAGAAGTTTTGAGGAATATCTTCTCACATACCTTCATATAATTCAGAATGAAATCTACTTTTTTTTTTACAAGTGTTCAATGTATGTCAGTCCCCTGAAAGTTTTTCTTTTTTACTCATAAACTGTTGTGTTTGTTTCTTAAACTGTATATGTAAATGGACATAGCTAACCTGCTAGCCGCCGCAAGTTTTTATTTCTATTGTGTCCGTAACTTAAGATATGAACATTAATAACAAATCAGGCGCCTTCTTTCCCCGAGGTCGCTAAGGACTTGCTAAGTCAGCGGCGCGGACGGGAAGGGGCTCTACCTTCACCAGCCTCCCTCCAGATTGGCTCTTTGGTTGCTATGATACTTGCAGTTGTAATTCAAAATATGGATCTCTGCTCCAAATTGGCCCCTATATCTGCTCTAGCCTCAATGAGCTTCATTTGACTGGAGCCGAACACTGTGGATGACGTCACACTCACTTAGTCCACTTCTTTATACAGTCTGTGGCCTGTTTTGACACAAATGGACATGTGTGTCTCCAGTTGGCTGATCTGTGTGTTAATCAAACCTATGGGAACAATTCCAGACTACACTTCTTTACACTACTTGAAATGCACTTAGACTAACTGATCAGGCAAACAACCTCTTGAGAGTGTCACTATAGTCTGTACTGGCTTACAAAAAGAAAAAAAAATCTGTAAATGTTGCATTTTACCTTAGTTGGAAAGTATCTGCTGGTTTTGAATTGCTTGAGGAACGCTGACATGAAGAAGGTGGAGAAGAACAATATGGTGGACCAGAAGAGCACATCAGGAGTGTAGGGTCCATGATGTCCACAGGCACTGCCCACAAACTGACCATGAAGACCCAGGCACTCCTGCTCACAACAAGATCAAGAACAGAACATTTGAGTTATATTGCACATCTGACCATTCAAAACACACAGAGGCAAAGTTACACAAGGTTTTTCCAGGGTGGTTTTAATATATCAGGGAAAAATTAATTGAATGGAAATGAATCTATACATGAGGATGTGTAGATTGAATGTAAAAGATTTGAGTGTTTTTTCATGTGGATATGCCCAGTAATTACACAGATATTAACCACAAACCAGGTCTAAACATTTACATTTAGCAATTTCTACCATATATCTCTGACCTGTCCCCAGCTCAGTTTTAAACTACGGCCAGTTTATAACATGATGTAATGTGACCCTCTGCTATATTAGTTTTTCCAGCTCAGTTTAAACCCATTAGTGGGGAGTTAATGATATAATGTCCTTTCTGCTGTTTGCTGAAGACTTGGGGACACTTAGAGAAAGCTGAGCAGGCGCTTCAAAAGTTAAACAATAACCACGGTAACCACCTCAAACTGGAGAAAAACACAAAATAATGAATACCTGCGTTACCCTGAGTTCCAAAGTGTATAGTCTCATATTTGTGTTACCTTTCATACAGTGTATAGTCTCATATTTGTGTTACCTTTCATAGAGTGTATAGTCTCATATTTGTGTTACCTTTCATAGAGTGTATAGTCTCATATTTGTGTTACCTTTCATACAGTGTATAGTCTCATATTTGTGTTACCTTTCATAGAGTGTATAGTCTCATATTTGTGTTACCTTTCATAGAGTGTATAGTCTCATATTTGTGTTACCTTTCATAGAGTGTATAGTCTCATATTTGTGTTACCTTTCATACAGTGTATAGTCTCATATTTGTGTTACCTTTCATAGAGTGTATAGTCTCATATTTGTGTTTCCTTTCATAGAGTGTATAGTCTCATATTTGTGTTACCTTTCATAGAGTGTATAGTCTCATATTTGTGTTACCTTTCATACAGTGTATAGTCTCGTATTTGTGTTTCCTTTCATAGAGTGTATAGTCTCATATTTGTGTTACCTTTCATAGAGTGTATAGTCTCATATTTGCGTTTCCTTTCATAGAGTGTATAGTCTCATATTTGCGTTTTCTTTCATAGAGTGTATAGTCTCATATTTGCGTTACCTTTCATAGAGTGTATAGTCTCATATTTGCGTTTCCTTTCATAGAGTGTATAGTCTCATATTTGTGTTACCTTTCATAGAGTGTATAGTCTCATATTTGTGTTTCCTTTCATTGAGTGTATAGTCTCATATTTGTGTTTCCTTTCATAGAGTGTATAGTCTCATGTCTGCATTACCTTGACCGTGAGGTTGGACCAGGGCACAAATGCAGCAGTGATGTTATTCTGATTCCACAGCTCCAGAGTTTTGTTATTGGGGTTATCGGGCTCCGCACATCTGCAGCTGGACAACAGAAGTTGACAGTGACATAAAGGTCTGTTGTCACAGTTGATGTGGTTTAAATTGTAAAAATAGATCGAAAACTTGTTGGTAGGACTGTGAAAGTAATTTGAATTGAGGTAAAGATTCATTCATGTCTAATATTTAATAGTCAGCTTGGGTCTTTTTAATGCAGAGGGTTCAGGCTTTGGAGGGGGAAAAATATTAGTGTTTTGTGTTAAATGGCTGATTTAAAGTTCTTTTAATATGACAAAATGAAATTGAATCAAAATCGTGATTTTGTCAGCTTTTACAATACACTTTCTCTTTCAAAATTTACTGTTTTATGAGGAAAAAGAAACTGCAGCTTCAAAACACAGTCACAAATTTAAATGTGATGCTTGTCAGAAAAATTTCATCATTTTCCAAAATTGTTCAGCCCTTACAAAAACCAATGGCCTATGTGGTATTGATGAATGGTCAAATTAGGTTAGGTTATGGTGCACTTTATACTGTTACCGCAATGAAATTTGTCCTCTTTTGAGATGTGGTTTGGGTGTGCCTGATACATGTGCTTGAAATAAATAAATGAAATGAAAATAAAATGAAACTCACTATGCCAGTGTTAGCTTGTCCAGGTCGCTGTGTGCGTTAAAGGGGTAGATCTCTCTGAGGTGGAACAGCTTCTCCAGAGCCTCATAGATGAAGATGAGACAGATGAGCGCCGCGAAGGCCTCCTCTGTGAACCGCGTGATGTAGCAAACCAGAGAGCTAGCATCCGTCGCTACTAGCAACAAGCACAGGAACGCTGTCCACAGACCGATACAGGTGCGCAGGGACAGGTAGGACAAGCCATAGTCCCTAGAACACAAAACATTTTAAACTCACTTTCACTAGAACACCAAAATGAACCTATTTTTAGTCACTTTCACTACATTTTAAAGGACCATTGCATAACTTTTCTATTGTAGGTTCTGCCACCTATTTTTCTCTTTAAAGGTCCTATATTACACAAAATTGACTCTCGTGAGGCTTATTATGTTGTTCCCTCCTCAAAAACAGACCTGGAGTTGTGTTTTGTTTCATTTGTACATGTTTGAGTAACACTTTATTATTAGTCTGTTACATCTCCAAAGCTCAAAATGCTCTGTTCCACCTTGTGATGTCATGAAGTGGTAGTTTTCAAGTTAACAGCTCCTTTTACCTTTAGTTTAGTAGAGATTGGCAACTCCAGAGCTGAAATGATCTAAATGATTCTAGTGAAGGTGTGTGGAGTTTAAAAACACAGTGGAGCACTTCCTGTGTTTACCACACGACATCACAAGGTGGAACAGGGTGTTTTCTGTTTGAGAGAAAAACTCAGCCTAAATATGCAGGTTTGTGTGTTAAACATGTGTGAATGAAACAAAACACAACTCCAGGTCTGTTTGTGATGAGGAAACATTAGAACAGATCAGAAAACAGCATAATATGGGCTCTTAAAAGGTGCACTGTGCAACTTTTCTGATGTAGTGTATCTTTATTAATTTGCTGAATTTAAAGTTGATTTGTGCTTTACCTGCAGAATCTGAAGAGGATCTTTTCAAAGACCAGGACGGGCCCGGTGCTTCCCAGGATGGTGAGGGGCTGACCAGCGAACAGTGAGTAGGCCACTCCCGTCATAGACGCCCCCAGCAGTGACTCTATGGCACTCTGCAAAACAAGGATTTGATTTTCAACACAAAGGTGAGCGAGCTAGTCAGCTTGTCACTCTAATGTTATGAGATGAACTTGTTTAATTCCACATTTGTTAAACTGTTAAATGTAATGATATTTATTAACAGTAACAGTCACAATACAAGTCAATTTCTTCATTTTTCATATTAATTTTGTGTATTTATTTTTGTTTTGCTCAAAGCCGAAGCTTGAACTCGAAAACTTTAGTCAGGATGTTTCCACGAACATGGTAAAAATAACCCCTCAAATCATATGAAAAGTATTTTTTACTTTTTAGTCCTGTTCAAAAATGTAGTGGAGTAGAAAGTACAAATACTGCTCTCAAATGTACTGAAGTAAAAGTAAAAGTATCCACTGTAAAATGTACTTAAGTAAAGTACAGATACCTGAAAATTTTAATTTTTACTTTACTTTTACATCAAAACCTTCTACCACTGCAAATAAATAAACGAGCATGTTACTAAGTGACTAGTTTAGGTTAAAGAGTGAAGGTGTTTTCCGCTTACGATGCGTCCCTCCGTGGCCTCTCCCAGCAGACCTCCAAAGGTGATGACGGGGGACATACAGGCGCAGTACAGGAACAAGAAGGACGCCACGCACTGCAGACTCAGCCCGTCTCTGTAGTCACTCAGGTAGAACGGAGCCTTCCTCTTAATGTCCAGGATCAGACCTCCAAACAACCTGAGGACACAACCACAGAGGTGTTTAGGCTTTATTATTATTATTATTATTATTATTATTATTATTATTATTATAGTTATTATTATTATTATTATTATTGTTACAGCGGCACATTTCATTAGCCATGCCAAGAGTTTAAAGGGCCATATTCTTCTATTCACTGATCTGTTCTAATGTTGTTTTCTCATCACAAACAGACCTGGAGTTGTGTTTTGTTTCATTCACTCATCACTGAGTTCTTGTCTCAAACTGAAAACATTCTGTTCTAACTTGTGATGTCATCATGTGGTAATACAGGAAGTGCTCCACTATGTTTTTAAACTCCACACACCTTCACTAGAATTATTTTGGATCAATTCAGGTCTGGAATTGCCAGTCTGTATGGAACTAAAGGTAAAAGGAGCTGTTCGCTTGATAACTACCACTTCATGACATCACAAGGTGGAACAAAGTGTTTTGAGCATTTAGACAGACTAATAATAAAGTGTTACTCAAACATGTGAATGAAACAAAACAAAACTCCAGGTCTGTTTTTGAGGAGGTGATGACGCATGAGAACATGGATTAAAGCTCATAAGAGTCAGTTTTGCATAATATCGGACTTTTAAAGGTATAGTGTGAAACTTTTCAAAGTCACCTATCTTCAATCGCATATGATTTATTACTGAAACCTCCACAAGAAAAGTTGCATAGTGCAGCTTTAGTTTAAGCCCTGACTGTGGAGGCTCTGTGGATACTAAAAACACCTATAATGATTCATAATGAGCTTACGTAATGTAAAAAGCCTAAAACACATTAGCACTAGCACGGTAAAGACCACACTTATGACATCATCTCTCACAATAGGGCGGCAGTGGCTCAGTGCTTAGATTACTTGTCTACCACCCTTAAAATCAGCTGTTTGAATCACTATCACACCACGTGCTGCTGTTGTGTCCTTGGGCAAGATCATAGACTGTATAAAGAAATGGAATAAGTGAGTGTGATGTCACCCATAACGTTCAGCTCCAGTCAAATTAAACTCATTGAGGCTAGTAGTTATAGCGGCGAGTTTGAGTTCCATATTTGGAATTCCAACCTTGAGTATCATAGCAACCAAAGAGCCAATCCAGAGCGAGGCTGTAGAAGTAACGCCCCTTCCCGCCGGCACTACTGGTTTAGCAGGGCGCTTAGCAATGCAGTCAATCAACTCTGTTGCTAACGCTAGTGGGAGCGACGTCGGTGAAAGAAGGCGCCTGATATGTCTGATTTTCGTTATTAATGTTCACATCTTGATTCATGGACACAAAGTGAAATAAAACCCCAGGAGAGTAGATTAATACAAACATTTAAAGACCAGAATGACGAGTCTGACAGCAACAGTTACAGAGAGAGGGGACACAGAATTGGAGTCGATGCAGCCGAAAGCGCGTCCATGATCACTTCCTGTTTGGAACGCAGCGACTAGAACGTTAGCTTTGTAAGTTTATAAATGCAGCCTATGGACAAGACACATCAGCTACTTTACATTTCTGTAGTGTGAATGAGTGACTGGTGATAGTGTGAGGGGTCAGTGGTACAGACTTTTATGATGTGAGTTTTGTGATGTGATTTTTGTGATGTGAGTTGGCACAGTTACCTCCCAGTCCTCTGCAGCTCTGGCCCATGGTGCTCACCGTGCTCTTCCTCCACTGGACACATTGTCCCATTAGACACTGAGGGCATCTTCCTCTTCTCCTGAAACACATGTAACACAATATCAGTAAGATTCACCATATTCTGCCCCGCCCACTATTTCCATAAATGCTACTAAACCGTGCTTTCTTTGTAGTAGCACTCTGATTAAGAGGAAATCCCATTCTTTTCAATAGAAAATTTGGGAAAAGCTTTGGCGCTGAAATATTATATAAAGTAGGTTGGTTTATGTCAAATGTTCAATGTTTATGTGCAACAACAAGTCAACACTGTACCGATTCTCTGGGAAACTTCAAAACGCCTCTGTAGTCCCTAGAGAACTTATTTGTTTGTCAAGATCGGCAGCTCCATACAAAATAATACAACCCAAGTGACGATGGCGGCAACGATGGCGCCCACGGTAACTTCTGGAGTAAGGTGAAACTTTTTAGAACAGGGACAAAAGTACTAAAGCCTCAGGTGCATTCGGTAATTCATATTTTTTCATCGTATTTTCAGTAACAGTTTGGCAGATTTGCAGTCTTTGTTCATGCGTTAATATGACGCCCCGGTGTGAACGCACCATAAAGCCTCGTTCACACACACAGCCTGACCCAGGAATTAACCTGCATTTTGCCAGAACAGAGTCGTGTGTGAACAAAGCCAGAACTGATGCCTGCAGTTTTGATCTGGCAATTTTCCAGGTAAATTACTGAAAATATGCAGGAAAACTTTATGGGTGAGTAAAGCCAGAAAAAATTGCCAGTGCCATTGGTTGGTTTCCTTGGTTACGAGCCTGGTGTTTTGTACCTGGGACTTTACAGGATCTGTGTGTGTGAACGGGGTTTAACTTGAAACAGTGTTGTTTTTTGTTTACTCTCAGTTTGTTTTTTGTTTACTCTCAGTTTGTTTTTTGTTTACTCTCAGTTTGTTTTTTGTTTACTCTCAGTTTGTTTTTTTGTTTACTCTCAGTTTGTTTTTTGTTTACTCTCAGTTTGTTTTTTGTTTACTCTCAGTTTGTTTTTTTGTTTACTCTCAGTTTGTTTTTTTGTTTACTCTCAGTTTGTTTTTTGTTTACTCTCAGTTTGTTTTTTGTTTACTCTCAGTTTGTTTTTTTGTTTACTCTCAGTTTGTTTTTTGTTTACTCTCAGTTTGTTTTTTGTTTACTCTCAGTTTGTTTTTTGTTTACTCTGTTTGTTTTTTTGTTTACTCTCAGTTTGTTTTTTGTTTACTCTCAGTTTGTTTTTTTGTTTACTCTCAGTTTGTTTTTTTGTTTACTCTCAGTTTGTTTTTGTTTACTCTCAGTTTGTTTTTTGTTTACTTTCAGTTTGTTTTTTTGTTTACTCTCAGTTTGTTTTTGTTGTTTACTCTCAGTTTGTTTTTGTTGTTTACTCTCAGTTTGTTTTTTTGTTTACTCTCAGTTTGTTTTTTGTTTACTCTCAGTTTGTTTTTTTGTTTACTCTCAGTTTGTTTTTTTGTTTACTCTCAGTTTGTTTTTGTTGTTATTCTCTGAGACACACACCTGCGAGGGCACGTTTTTGGGCGGCTCGATGCGTATGGACGGATCCCACTCTCCAGGGGGCAGCACTGTCACCTGGTCCAAAAACTCATCTATGCCAGCCAACAAGTCACTCCTGTCTTTGGCTTTGTACGCCACGTCATGGAAGATCTGTGCACAGAGAGAGGGGGAGAGAGGGAGGAGAGAGGGAGGAGGAGAAAGATAGAGAGGGGGAGAAGGAATGATGAGAGGAGAGAGAGTGAGAGAAGAAGAAAGGAACAAAACAGGAGGAGGGGAGGGATGGAGGGAAACATGGAGGAGAGAGGAGAGACGAAGAGAGGAAAAGGGGGGTGGGAGAGACAAATAGGGAAGGGGGGAGACAAATGGTGAAGGGAGGGGGAGAGAAAAGGGGGAGGGGTGATAGAAAGAGAGGGGAGAAAGAGAGCGAGAAGGGAAGAGGGAGAAAATGTGGAGGAAGGAGATAAAAGAGAGTAAAGAAGGGAGGAAGGGGGGAGAAAGGATGAAAGAGTTGGAGAGAAGAGAGAAAGCATGGAGAGAGTTGTGGAAAAAGAGGCAAAAAAAGAGAAAAATTGGAGGGGGGATAGAAAGAGAAGGATAAAGAAAAGAACAAGGGAGAAGAAAGATGAGATTTGAGAGGAGAAAGACAGAGGGAGAGGAGCAAGAGTGAAGAAGGATGAGAGAGAACACAGGAAGTAGAGAGTGGGGGAAAGAGAGAGAAGGATAGACAAAAGGAGAGGAGGCAGAGAGAGGGGGAGAGAGTAGGGAGGAGGGGAACAAGGCAGGGAGAGAGAAGAGGAGAGAAAGGGAGAGAAAGGGAGAGAGAAAGAGAGCAATATATATATAGAGAGTGAGATAGAATTAGAAGACAGGAGAGAGGGGAGAGAGGAAAGTGGCAAGAGAGAGGAGGATAGAGGGAAAGAGAGGAGGGAGGGAGAGAGAATGACAGAAGAGAGGAAGGAGAGGAAGAGGGGAGAGAAAGTGAAGAAGAGTGAGAGAGAATTGTAAGACAGGAAGGAGAGAGGACAGGAGAGAGAGGGATAGACAGAAGGAGGGGAGAGGAGAGGATGGGGAAAAGAAGACAGGGAAAAAGATGAGAAGACAAAGAGAGGGAGGAAGAAAAAGATAAATGATGAAGGGAGAGAGGGGGGGAGAGAAATGGCAATGGGAGAAGAGAGAGGGAAGGATAGAAGAGAGAGGGAGACAGACAAAGACAAACAGAGAGAGGTGAAACCGGATCTCCTAACTGCGTCCTGTTCATTAGGCTGCAGAGTGGTGCATTGTGGGAAATTGGCGACAGCGTCTTACCTCGTCCGTCATTATGGTCGCCATGGAGCGTCCAATTTCATGGTACTGCTGAGCCTTACCATCAGGACCCAACAGGATGAACAGAAACCTGACAGAGGAGAGGAGAAAGAGGGGGAGAGAAGAGAGGGGGGGTGGTGAGAGAAGGGAGAACAGAGGAACAGAGGAGCGAGAGAGAAGAGGAGAAAGAGAGGGAGAAGAGAAAGGACAGAGGAGAGGGGGAGAGAAGAGGAGAAAGAGGGGGGGAGAGGAGAGGAGAGAGAATAAGAAAGAGAGAGAAGAGAGAGGAGAGAAGGGAGAAGAGAGAAAAGAGAGGGCAGAGGAGAGGAGAAAGAGAGGACAGAGAAGAGAGAGAATAGGAGAAAGAGGGGAAGAGGAGAGAAGGGAGAAGATAGAGAAGGGGGGAGGAGAGGAGAGGAGAGAGGACAGAGAAGAAAAGATAGGGCAGAGGAGAGAAGAGAAAGAGATGGAAAGAAGAGAGAGAGGACAGAAGAGAGGAGAGAGAGAGATGAGGAGAGGAAAGAGAGAGAGATGGGGAGAGGGGAGAGAGAGAGGAAAGAGAGAGAGTACTCAGAGAAGAGACGGAGGAGAGAAAGAGATTATGATCTGGGTATCATTCATTGTGCAAAAACATGTGGCCTGAGCAGGTCATGTATTTTCAGACTTTTTGGAGTAACTTAGGGCAGCGCTATATTTGTACTTCATGTTTTGACATCGTGGGACCTCAGAATTAATCTATAATGTATTTTTATAATGTCTGATACTGTGTGAAATGTGTTTTTTTTGTCCACCATCTGGTAAAAGGGAACTAACGAGCTCATGGACATGTAAAACATGAAGGGAAAGCTGGAACACACTGATTTGCATTCAAAACAACCACTGTGGCCAACTCAAGATCAGTTTGTACTATTTTTACACACAAAACAAAAGGAAAAATAGCCTTTTGCAGCCGTTTGTCTGCCTGAATAACAAAAATAACAATCTCATTTTAGTGATTTGGCCTTCAGCTTTGGAAAAAGAAACCCCAAGATGATAATTGTGAACACTAAATATTACTGACACTAAATATACACTGAGCAACTGCCACATGACGCCAGCAAACACAGCTGTTTGAGGGCTCAAATAATCCACTAGATCCTGCTTAATACTTGTAGTAGTAGTACTTGGCTCATACTAGTACTTAGTTCATAGTAGTAATACTTGGCTCATAGTATTACTTGGTTCAAAGTAGTGGTACTTGGTTCATAGTAGTACTTGGCTCATACTAGTACTTGGCTCATACTAGTGCTTGGCTCATACTAGTGCTTGGCTCATACTAGTGCTTGGTTCATAGTAGTGGTACTTGGTTCATAGTAGTACGTGGCTCATACTAGTGCTTGGTTCATAGTAGTAGTACTTGGTTCATAGTAGTAGTACTTGGTTCATAGTAGTACTTGGTTCATAGTAGTAGTACTTGGTTCATAGTAGTAGTACTTGGTTCATAGTAGTACTTGGCTCATACTAGTACTTGGTTCATAGTAGTAGTACTTGGTTCATAGTAGTAGTACTTGGTTCATAGCAGTAGTGCTTGGTTCATAGTAGTAGTACTTGGTTCATAGCAGTAGTACTTGGTTCATAGCAGTAGTACTTGGTTCATAGCAGTAGTACTTGGTTCATAGCAGTAGTACTTGGTTCATAGTAGTACTTGGCTCATACTAGTACTTGGTTCATAGTAGTAGTACTTGGTTCATAGTAGTACTTGGCTCATACTAGTGCTTGGTTCATAGTAGTAGTACTTGGTTCATACTAGTACTTGGTTCATAGTAGTAGTACTTGGTTCATAGTAGTACTTGGCTCATACTAGTACTTGGTTCATAGTAGTAGTGCTTGGTTCATAGTAGTACTTGGTTCATAGTAGTAGTACTTGGTTCATAGTAGTAGTACTTGGTTCATACTAGTACTTGGTTCATAGTAGTAGTACTTGGTTCATAGTAGTACTTGGCTCATACTAGTACTTGGTTCATAGTAGTAGTACTTGGTTCATAGTAGTACTTGGCTCATACTAGTACTTGGTTCATAGTAGTAGTGCTTGGTTCATAGTAGTACTTGGTTCATAGCAGTAGTACTTGGTTCATAGTAGTAGTACTTGGTTCATAGTAGTAGTACTTGGTTCATAGTAGTAGTACCTGGTTGGGATGGGCACTTCAGTGAGCCCCGTGAGCAGTACAGCTGGAGACAGACGAACAAACGCCACAATGGGACGTTCCAAAAAGTCCAGCTCCCCCACTAGGACGTTAGATGCCTCTGCACCCTCAGGGATCTTCTTCATGAAGTGCAGATCCACCTGGGACAGAACAGACAAAACACAGTGTAGGAGATGTATTCAAACAGTCCTCTGCATTTGACCCATCCTTCAGCGCTTCAGGGAAATGAGCAGTCAGGGACCCATCTGCACATTTAGAGCTCGGATTCATCAACACGCACCTATCTGGAGCATTGTGCCCATTATAAACTTTCAGTCTTTATATATTATCTTTCTGTATTTTTTATACAAATCTCTACTGAACTAAAGGTAAAAGGAGCTGTTAACTTGAAAACTACCACTTCATGACATCACAAGGTGGAACAGAGCATTTTGAGGTTTGGAGATGTAACAGACTAATAATAAAGTGTTACTCAAACATGTGTGAATGAAACAAAACACAACTCCAGGTCTGTTTTTGAGGAGGGAACAACACTATAACGTGACTTAAAGCTCAAAAGAGTCAGTTTTGTGTAATATAGTACCTTCACTCAAAGCACTTTACATCAAGGAACCACTCACCCATTCACACACACATTCACACACCAGTGTACACAGACACAGGGCGCAAGGAGGGTTAAGTGTCTTGCCCAAGGACACAACGACAAGATTCATCCGTGTGAGCTGGAATTGCACCGCCAACCTGTGAGTCAGTGGATCCAACCACTCAACCAATGATGTTTATGTCGAGAGCGGGCTTCGAAGCGCCAACCTTTGGACAAGTGGACAAACACTCCAATTCTTCTCTCTGCACAGAAAGGCCCCACACAACGCCATTTTTTTTTTGTTTTTGTTTTTTTTTGGGGGGGGGGTAAAGTAAGAAAGATGCTAGCTACGATTTGCACTGCTTGATTTTAAAACTAGCGGGTTAACCTGCAGCACGGATCTGTTCCTCCTGTGCTTTGGTGCTTTCATATTGGCTGGTCTTTGGTCTTTATCTCAGGAAAACCTCCCAAACAGCTGATTTTGTGACAGTAATTGTGTGAGTTCCTGCATCCTGAAACACTACTGTAGCTCCATCTGCACACACAATACTTTGAAAGACTTCCTTGTTCAAAAGATTTTAGCTTCCTCTTGAAAAAATGAAACCGAAGCTCACTTTCCTCTTCCAGGTATTGTGCAGTTCATTGAGAGTGAACCAGGGAAATAATTCAAGCCTCACCAATTGAAAGGAGAGGCTCTGACAATGTGCAGATCCAGATCGGTTCCACACATTTAATGTCCTATATTACACAAAACTGAGCTCTAATCCATGTTCTAATGCTGTTCCTTCTCAAAAACAGACCTGGAGTTGTGTTTTGTTTCATTCACACATGTTTGAGTAACACTTTATTATTAGTCTGTCTACATCTTCAAAGCTCAAAATGCTCTGTTCCACCTTGTGATGTCATGAAGTGGTAGTGTTCAAGTTAACAGCTCCTTTTACCTTTAGTTCAGTAGAGATTTGCAATTCCAGGACTAAAATCATCCACATAATCTTGATGAAAGTGTATGGAGTTTAAAAACACAGTGGAGCACTTCCTGTATTTCCACATCACAAGGTGGAACTCAGCCTAAATATACAGGGTTTGTGTGTTAAACATGTGTGAATGAAACAAAACACAACTCCAGGTCTGTTTGTGATGAGGAAACAACAGTAGAATAGAGATTAGAAAATAGCGTAATATGGGGCCTTTAAACTAAAAAATGCGGAGTAGGATGTCTGTGTATGTCTGTGTGCATCTAGGTAGGTTCCATTACAAAATTTAGTTCTCCTTTGCAACCATAGACTGTATAAAGAAGCGGACTAAGCGAATGTGACGTCACCCACAGTGTTCAGCTCCAGTCAAATGAAGCTCATCGAGGCTGCAGTTATAGGGGCCAATTTCCATATTTGGAATTTTCAACCGCTAGTAACATAGCAACGAAAGAGGCAATTCAGGTTGTTGAAGGTAACGCCTCTTCACGCCTCCACCACTGGTTTAGCAGGGAGTGGGAGATTAGCATTGCTGTCAATCAAACCTGTTGCTAGAGCAAACGACCTCGGGGAAAGAAGGCGCCTGATTTGTCTGTTATTAATGTTCATATCTTGATTCATGGACACAAATAAAAACTGGAAACTCTCCCATGTCTCCTATTTGGAATGCAGCGACTAGCAGGTTAGCTATGTCCATTTACACTGATTGGCCAAAAAATAAGTCGGCACCAAAAAAAAAAGGTCACACACTCTAATATTTGGTTAGACCGTATTTAGCTTTGATTACGTCACGCATTCACTGTGGCATTGTTTCGATTTCACTTCTGCAATGTCACAAAATTTATTTCCATCCAGTGTTGCATTAATTTTTCACCCAGATCTTGCATTGATGATGTTAGAGTCTGACGCTGCACAAAGCCTTCTCCAGCACATCCCAAAGATTCTCAGTGGGGTTAAGGTCTGGACTCTGTGGTGGACAATCCATGTGTGAAAATGATGTCTCATGCTCCTGAACCACTCTTTCACAATTTGAGCCTGATGAATCCTGGCATTGTCATCTTGGAATATGCCCGTGTCATCAGGGAAGAAAAAAATTCATTGATGGAATAACCTGGACATTCAGTATATTCAGGTGTCAGCTGACCTCATTCTTTGAGCACAGACTGTTGCTGAACCTAGACCTGACCAACTGGAGGAGGCTCATATATATTTGCTTAGTTAAATCCAGGTGGCAACTTTTTTTGACCAGGCAGTGTATATATACAGTCTATGTTTGCAATGCCCTATAGGAAAAAAAAAAAAAACTTTATTTAACCAGGTTAGACCCATTGTGAGGGTGAGGGCTGGGTGTTCTGCAGCACATATCGAAACACAAGTAACAGAAACATTATGACATGGAAACAATTGAATAAAAGAAACATTTAGAGACACACAAATCCTCCAGCTACGAGAGTCCTGACTCCTGACTAAGACCAGTTCAAGACCTGAAGATGGTGAAAGGTTTAACCCAGAGACAAGGACATGGGTCAAATGCAGAGGATCAATTTACCTACAACGATCAACAGGCTGAAGTTTAAATTCATTCTGGGTCCCAGTTTTTATTTTAATTACCAAGGAAATATTAAAATATAGTAGACGTTTGACTCCTTACCTTACTGAGGTCTGGGTGAGAATCTGGAGCAGAGCCGTTCTTGTGTTCTGAGCTCTGGGTGGTGGGCTGAGGAGGAGCGCTGGTGCTGCCTGGATGAACCAACACAATGAACTTTGGTCATTCTCAACAAAATGATACGTTTTTGTTGTGGTTTTCTATTAAGTAGGCTACATCTTCATAAAATCAACTTATTTTTGCTACTAAAGTGTGTATGGTGTTCTAATAGTAATACCTACTGGTTCTCAGTCATTTTTGGCCATTTAAATGCAAAATAGGTACATTTGCAGCTTTCTGGTCAAACACAATCAAAATCTGATTTTGTGCTGGCTTCTGTGGTCACTGTGATTTCAAGTTCTATGTGACATCACACAGGACTGTCCTGATTACAGCCAGGTGTTTGTGATCAGAAACACCTGGCTGGTTTGAAGTTTGAAGTGTGGATACCTGTTAAACCAATCGCACTGTTCCTTATACCTCCAGACCCCGCCCCGCCTCCCCCCTCACTCTCCCCTTTAGTCCTCCAGATGCCCCTCCTCCCCCTCCAGACTCCGCCCCTTCTCCCCCTTCACTATCCCCTTTAGTCCTCCAGACCCCCCCCCCCCCTCACTCTCCTTTAGTCCTCCAGACCCCCCCCCCCCCCCCCTCACTCTCCTTTTGTCCTCCAGACCCCGCCCCTCCTCCCCCCCTCACTCTCCTTTAGTCCTCCAGACCCCGCCCCTCCTCGCCCTCTAGACTCCTGGTACCTGGTATGTGCGGCTCGGACTGCTTGCGTGCTCCTTCGGTGATAGAGCGCACCATTGGGATCAGGTTCTTCTTCTTCTCGTTCTGATGTTTGTGTCTCTTCAGCAGAGCCTCGCGAACTTTGACCCTCACAGTATCATCCAGCTCATGCGCCGCCTCCTGGTGGTCCAACACCATATCTGCAACACAAGAACAGAATAGTCACAACAAGATGTCTTTGTGCTTGTCCCAAGTTGAGTTTGATTGAAAGAGTTGCCTGAGGAAGGGCATCTGATGTAAAACCCTGTCAAACTGAAAATTACACTTAGAGATTGGTTGTGGAAGAAATGAACAGAAAAGGATTTAAAAACAAACAAAATAAGTATTGTAATTGTATGAAGGCACCAAGAACTTGGCAAAAAGCAAGCAAAACTAAATTGTAATTTGAATGGTGGCAAATAAAGGTACCGTATGTAACTTTTCAGATGAAGAACACTTGTTTGTCTCTATGGAGATGCTATCGCTGGGTCTGGAATGTTCTACAGTATGGCATTAAGCATATCTTTCTCCACTGAGACAAAAAGGTAGGGTGTGCCGGGCCAAGGCACAGGTCAGATCTGCGGAGAGAGGCCACTCCATTCACAGTAAGTAATTCAGGTTATTTAAGCAATGAAAACACCTATAATTAAATTAATATGTTATAATAATAATGCAGCACTGTGGAACATTCGGGACAAAGCATAGACTGTGAGGTGCCTTCTTTCCCTGAGGTCGCTCCTACACGCATTAGCAACAGGTTTGATTGACAGCATGCTAAGCTCCCGCTCCGTGCTAAACTAGTGGTGTGGTCAGACACGTCAGACCTGAACGTGTTTTTTGAGCACAACATCAATGAACCATTTTCTTTCACAACGCGGAGATGCAAACCCCTTAAGAACATCATGACTCAGACCTCCCCAGACTTCCAATTAAAATGACACGAGCAGCAGAGCCAAACCGGAGCCTTCAGTGCCAAAGTCTCACTCTGGAAATGTATTTAACTGTGAGAAATCTGACCAGCAGAGCAACGGAAGCCTACAGTATGTGAAGTAACTAATGGGAGATTTCTGTGTTACATGTGAGCAGTGCCCCAGTGCTACTTCTGCTTTGGTGAGCGATAAAAATGCTTTTAAATAATTAATTAGAGTGGCTGAAGTCGACAAAGGAAATGACTGGCAGAGTAAAAACATGCCCAGTGATTCCATCAACTAATCAACGTAAAACTATAGCAAATCCAGATTGATCTCTCTCTATTTTTTATACAGAGAGAGAGAGGTGTTGTTCATTTGTTAAAGTGTAAAATGTAGTAATTTAGCTTCAAAATGAGACATATTTTGTTCAACAGTAACAATATGAACCAATTTCTTAACTTTTCTTATGACTTTTGTGTATTTATTTTTGTTTGCTAAAAGCCGAAACTTGAACTCAAAAACTTTAGTCAGGATGTTTCCACGAACATGGTAAAAACGTTTACTTTTCAGTCCAGTTCAAAAATGTAATAAGTAGAAAGTACAGATACTGCTCTCAAATCTAGTGAAGTAAAAATAAAAAAAGTATCCACTGTAAAAATGTACGTAAGAAAAGTACAGATACCTAAAAATTCTATTTAAGAACAGAACTTTACTACTTTTACTTTGTTACCTTCCACTACTGAGTCTGGTCCCCACTCCATCCATCGACCCTCGTGCCAGGACCAAACACTATCATCCAATCAGATTTGTTTATTCCCATGACGTTCCATTAGTCACCCATCTGAACAAAATTCACCTCATTCTACCTCCCCTCAGATTAACAGAAATTAGTACTTTGCTCATTGATTCTGCAGAAATCTGCCATGTTTTTCAGTCTCCTGTGATATATATTTTTTTTGTTCCTCTAAACAGCCATGTTTGTTTTGATACTGATGGACTATGCATGTCCCTGATTGGCTAACCCAGCTGTCTGTCACGCCCATTTGAAAAAGGGAAGATTCACCATTGACCAGACTCACCTTTTTGTAAAGTATTGAAAAAGTGTGTGCTCTGGATGCAGGCATAAACTGCACCTCATAAGCGAAGAGGAAGATGAAACTGTCCAGTCCCTCCCAAGACTCTAACTGTAACTCTCCGTGTCCTCTGTCTCTTGTCAGTTGATACTATGCAGCTGATATCATCAACATTCCCTGAGGATGTGATCCTAACTAGAGGCACTGCTCTGTCTGAAGCTCTGTTACTCAAGTTAGACTTTAATCTGAGCTTTGTTTTAACACAATCTGACCAGAAAGAGCTGATTTGAGAAACTACAGGATGAGCTGATTTGTGCTGTTAAACAAGTTCCTCCTCAAATAACATTACAGTCACGAGCTAGCTAGCATTAGCCAACAGTTTTCCAGTTAGTCACTTTCACCTTTTTGTTGAAAATCAAACAGAACCATGAATGCATGATGCTTGTTGATCATGTTCCTAAAAATGTTTTGTTTAAATCCATCTTGTATTCTTTCTTGAGTTTTCAGACTATCTTCTAGTGCGTCAGACTAATGTGTGCATTGTGTCACCATGGTAACTGCTAAAAGTTCTACCATAGACTTCCACGGTGATGATATGATATGATATGATGAAATGATGCCGGCCCTTTACTCTCTGCTCCTGTCAGTCATGGCCATGTCGATCTGTCGTCATAGCGCTGACTAACAACAAACCTGGCAACAAAACTATTACTACTGCAAGTTTCCAAAGGCAGAGGCAGCTCCTGTCTCCAGCTCCACATGTTCAGAGCAGATATCGAGCTCTCCATCGATGGGGAGCTTTACCTTCATGTCTGTTAATGCACTAAAAGCAATAATTGGACATCTCTTTTTCTCTCTCTCTCTCTCTTTCCACTCTTCTCTCTCCTGCCCTCTTCTCCGTTTCTCTCTCTCTTCCTCTCCTCTTTCCCTCTCCTTCTCCCTGTCCCTCTTTACTTCTCTCCCTCCTCCCTCTTCTCTCTTTGTCTCTCCATCCCTCTGTCTTTTCTTTCTGGCTTTCCCTCTCTTCTCACTCTTTCTCTACCTCTTATCTTTTTCTCTCTTCCTCTGCCTCTTCTTCTTCCCCCTATCTCTCTCTTTCCCTCCCTCTCTCTTATCAGTTGCAGAGTCAGCCCTGGACTATGCGGTCCTGCCCCCCTCTCCTTGTCGGCCAATCAGATTGCAGATGACATCAGCCTGTGGTGAGTGCACTTACCTGGACTTGAGTGAGGGATTCAGAAGCAGTGTTAATGTGGCAGAGTAAGAGGTCATTTCAGTGTGAGGATGAGAGGATGAGAGGGTGAGAGGGTGAGAGGGTGAGAGGAGGATGAGAAGAGGATGAGAGGATGAGATGATGAAAGGATGACGGAGGATCAGAGGATGTTAGAGTGTGAGGATGAGAGGGCTGAGAGGGGATGTGAGGATGAGAGGAGGATGAGAGAAGGATGTGAGGATGAAAGGATGAGAGGGGGTGTGAGAGGAGGATGAGGGGATGTGAGGATCAGAGGATGATGAAAGGATGAGGGGCGAATGTGACGATCAGAGGATGTGAGGATGAGGGGAGGTGAGGATGAGAGGAGGAAGAGAGGATGAGGGGATGAAAGGATGTGAGGATGAAAGGATCAGAGAGGTTGAGAGGACGTGAGAGTGAGAGGAGGATGAGGGAATGTGAGAGTGAGAGGAGGATTAGAGGATGAGGGGAGGATGAGAGGAGGATGTGAGAATGAGAAGGTATGAGGATGAGAGGATGAGAAGATGCAAGGATGAGTGGATGAAAGTTTGAGAGGATGTAAGGATATGAGAATGAGGATGAAAGAATGTGTGAATGAGAGGATGAGAAGATGCAAGAATGTGAGGATGAGAGAATGTGAGGGTGAGAGTATGAAAGTTTGAGAGGATGTGATGATGAGAAAACACGAGGATGAGAGCAAATGAGGATGAGAGGATGAAAGTTTGAGAGGATGTGAGGATGAGTGGATGAGAGGATGTGTAGATGAGAGGATGAAAGTTTGAGAGGATGTGAGGATGAGAGGATGTGAGAGATGAGAGGACAGGTACTGCAGGAAAAGAATACACATGATTTTTTGTTTTATTTTTTTTAAAAACTAGACTGTATGTGATTAGCAACTATAATTATTTTAAATACATATGATTTTAATGAAGGGACAAGGAACAGTTTGAACACAAATGTACGACGCTGTTCTCTGTTCTTTCTTGTGATGTCACCCACAGCGTTAGCAGTTATAGAGGACAATATGAGAGCCGAGTTCCATGTTTGGCAGATGTGAACTGTTTCCATAATCTGATTACTCCAGAAATCAGACAACGATGAGATCAGAGGTGAGCCTGTGAACACTGTGTTTGTGTAACGTTCCATAAGCTGAACAGGTGCTGCTGGCAGGTGCAGCTCTGACAAGAAGAGAGAGAAAGAAGGAAAGAGGGAGGAGAGAGAATAGACAGGTGGAGAAAGAGGGAGGGGGGGTAGAGAGAGGAGAGGGGAAAAGGAAGGAGGAGAGAGAATAGACAGGCAGATAGAGAGAAAGAGGGAGAGATAAAGAGAGGGGAGAGAAACAAAGAAAGAGGAAGAAGGGGGGAATAGACATATAAAGGGAGAGAGGAGAGAAAAAGGAGAGAGAATAGACAGAGAGAGAGGAGAGGGAAAAGGGGAGGAAGAGAGACAGAACAGACAGAAAGAGCCAGACAGACCGAGGAGAGGGAAAGAGGGATGAAAAGAAACAGAACAGACAGAAAGAAAAAGAGGGCGAGAAGGGAAGGGAGAGAGAGAATAGACATCCAGAGACACTGACAGAGGGAGAGGAAGAATAGAGAGACCTAGAGAGATAGATAAAGTAGAAAGACAGAGGGAGAGGAGACAGGAGAGGGAAAGAGGGATGAGGAGGGGAAGAGAGACAGAGTGAGAGAATAGACAAAGAGAGAGGAGACAGAGGAGAGGTGGGCGGAGAGTAAATGTCACCTAAACAGAACACAGAAGCTGAATTATTCATCTTATAACAAACATATAATTATTTCCACATCACCTGTCAACAGGTGACCTTCACATCAGTGTTTCATATTAGCCTGCGATTTATTTAGTTTTGTTTAGTTTTGTCTGCTCTATAGTTATAATCTTTTACAGTTGCGGTCATTATCATTAATTTAGACATTTTAAAGATTCTATATGACACTATTTTCTGATCTGTTCTAATGTTGTTTCTTCATCACAAACAGACCTGGAGTTGTGTTTTGTTTCATTCACACATGTTTAACGCACAAACCTGCATATTTAGGCTGAGTTCTTCTCTCAAACTGAAAACACTCTGTTCCACTTTGTGATGTCATCATGTGGTAATACAGGAAGTGCTCCACTGTGTTTTTAATCTGCACGTACCTTCACTAAATATATATATATATATATATATATATATATATATATATATATATATATATATATATATATATATATATATATATATATATATATATATATATATATATATATATATATATGTGGAATTTCCTCACTGTGGGACTAATAAAGGCATATCTTATCTTATCTCTTAGAATCATTTGGATGATTTCATCCCTGGAATTGCCAATCTCTACTGAACTAAAGGTAAAAGGAGCTGTTAAGTTAAAAACTTCCACTTCATGACATCACAAGGTGGAATAGAGCATTTTGAGGTTTGGAGATGTAGACAGACTAATAATAAAGTGTTACTCACACATGTGTGAATTAAACAAAACACAACTCCAGGTCTGTTTTTGAGGAGGAAACAGCATTAGAACATGACTTAGAGCTCACAAGAGTCAGTGTTGCATAATATAGGCCCTTTAAAAGCAGCATTCATCTAAAACAACTTAATAAAAGAAACAAATTACTCAAACTTGCATGAATCACTCTAAATAAAGGTGTGAGTGGGTAAATGAGAAAGAACACATTTAGAATATGGTTTAAAGTTGTGTATAACGAATGATTCATACAGGTTTGAGTCATCTTTATTGTCCTACATTCAAGACGTCATGGCTTCAAAGATTTCCATTTACCTCTGTCCACGTACACCCCCGATTTTGTTCACTTTCATTCTTGTGTATTCATTATGGCACAGATGAAAAAATAAACCACTTGTTTGTGTGATCTGCAGATGTCCTTGGGCGGAGCTGACAGCATCACCAGAGTTTCATGAAGGAAAGTTGAAATCAGCACCAGGTTGTTTTAGATGAATATTGTGATTTAAAATGTGCAAATTATAACATAATTATTTAGAGATGAGAACTATAGAGACACAAGCACAATATGTCTGCTTTAAAGGTCCTATATTACACAATATGGCTTAAGCCATGTTCTAATGTTGTTCCCTCTTCAAAAACAGACCTGGAGTTGTGTTTTGTTTCATTCACACATGTTTGAGTAACACTTTATTATTAGTCTGTCACATCTCCAATGCTCAAAATGCTCTGTCCCACGTTGTGATGTCATGAAGTAGTAGTTTTCAAGTTAGCAGCTCCCTTTACCTTTAGTTCAGTAGAGATTTGCAATTCCAGGGATGAAATCATCCAAATGAACCTAGTGGAGCATTTCTTGTATTACCACATGATGACATCACAAGGTGGAACAGAGTGTTTTCAGTTTGAGAGAAGAACTCAGCCTAAATATGCAGGGTTTGTATGAATGAAAAAATAAAAACACAACTCCAGGTCTGTTTGTAATGAGGAAACAACATTGGAACAGAGATCAGACAATAACATAATATGGGCTCTTTAATGCCATACTGTGGAATATTCTAAACCAGGAAAGTCGACAGGGGGAAACACAAAGGCGTTTATTGACTCGGGTTCCAAGGTTTCAGGGGCCCAGAATTGGACCTTTATCCTATTAATTTATATTAGAGGAGGTCCATGAGAGGCTGCTTTCCCCGGGAGCCCAAAATTCTGTCAATGGGCCTGTTCCAGACAAAGCAATAGGATCTCCATGGCAACAAGCTGCTGACAGACCTTCCATCAGAAAAGTTACATTGTGGAACTTTAAAAATAGGCTTCATAAAGTCACTGCAAACTGTGTCAAAGCTATCATTGTACTTTAAGTGTACTGGAAAAGGTCCGTAGTTTTGCATTGCTCTAATGTTATTTGATATAACCTTGTTCTCACATTATGAACCCGGCTGGTGTTCAGACAGGCCTGCGTGGCTGAATATAGCTGTGTAAAGCTCCCTGCGGCTGCTCCTCTCTGGGTCATATCGATCTGTCCCGGGTTACACAGCCCACACAGCCCAAGGACGTCAGCGAAGAGCTAGGGTAACGCTATATTTAACTAAAACTAGGCATATTTATGTTTCACCGCTACAATGTTCTATGTAAAGTGTAATATTAGCATCCAATCACAAACGGCGAAAAGACAAACCAGCGCTGCCTCCAGGACTATGTAGTGTTGTGTTTAGCATACACTGTATACATAAATGGACATAGCTAACCTGTTAGCCGCCGCGTTCAAAATAGGAAGTGATCATGGGCACGCTTCCAGTTCCATCGACTCTGGCTCCAGTTCACTTTCTATTGAGAAACTCTTCCCTCTCTCTGTTACTGCTGCTGTCAGTCTCGTGATTTTGGCCCTAAAATGTTCATATTAACCCGTTTTACATGATCCTGGGGTTTTTATTTCACTATTGTGTTTGTAAATCAAGATATGAACATTAATAACAGACAAATTAGTCACTTTCTTTCCCAAAGCATTCTACCGCTAGGGTTAGCAACAGGTATGATTGACAGCGATTGACGTCACACTCACTTAGTCCACTTCTGTATACAGTCTATGGTGTTTAGTGTGTAGTACCGGCGATCTCCTCTATGCTGTCCGCTCTCATGTCCAGCAGCACGCTCCCGTTGATGATGCAGCTCCTCAGCTCAAACAGACTGTGCAGAGACAAAGTGGCCACGTAGGGTTTACTCCAGCGCTCGCCCCCGTCCTCCACATCCTCCTCGAACTTCAGCCACCTGAGAGGGAGACGCCAAACATGGACTTTCAACAAGTACTACAAAATATACATCACTTGATCATCCCAGAAGGTATGTGGAGTAGAGCTGCAACAATGAATCAACTGTGAACTAGACAACTAGCTAACTTTGTAATCGTTATCTGGACTGTAGAGACTCTAAGATATTTTAAGACCACACAGACAGTGGTATAATTCACTCAAAATGTAAATTGGGCACAATGGTTGACCTCATGTAACGCCATTGGGCAAGACACTTCACCAACCTTTCGTGACTGGTGGTGTTTGGCAAGGCAAACACATTTAAACAACACATTGTCAGGAGCCAAACAGCCAAATCAGCTCATCTCTTGTAGTTTCAGCTAAGTCAGTTAGTTTCTGGTCAGATTGTGTTAGAACAAAGCTCAGATTAAAGTCAAACTTGAGTAACAAAGCTTCAGACAGAACAGTGCTTTCAGTTAGCTTCACCAGCTTCTTTTGGTGTGCATGTAAACACAGCCTCTCACCGTGCCGTCTCCTTCCACTCGGCGTCCTTCCCATCACGCACACAGATCTCGTCCAGCTCCGTGAAGAGGTCGTGGGACTCGTGCTCCGCGTCCTCCTCCGTGCCCAGGATGAACTGCACTCGCTGGGACGGAGTGTCTGTGTAGGGGGGGGGTATGGAGGAGAGGTTAGGAACTGAATGCTAGAACATGGACTTTCCACCAGTGCGACAGGAACACTACTGTGCCTTGAGGCGTGGCCAGGTGTGTTGTGAAAAAATGTCCAATTGAAGAGTTCATTTATTTATTTCAGCCTGGAAAGACTCAAACATGAAAGAAAGTGTTATAGGCTTTAATGAGTGTGTTAACTTTGGCAGTCAGACCCCGGCAGAGGACATCGCCATGAAGGGCAGTAGCACTCTATGTGCGGTAGTGCTCTGAGCGTGTGCGGTAGAGTTCTAAGAGTGTGCAGTAGTGTTCTGAGCATGTGCACTAGTGCTGGTGAGCTGTGAGCTTGTGCGGTAGTGTGGGAACATGACAAGGGGATCATAGGCACCACTCCGGGACTCAGAAAGATCAGAAAATACTGCTCTAGAACAACTACAGGTACAGGGGGTAAGGCAGATCTGGACATACCCTGGACTTATTTTAATGCAGCACATTTTTGATGATAATTATTATAGCATGGTAATAGATTACAGCTATATTTGACAGAGATTTGCTTTTACTGTTATTTATTGCACCAGTTATTTGTTGCACCAGTGAGTGTGGGTCTGCTTCTCCACCACACGCCTGGTTTCAAATATGTCCTCGGGTGAGGCATTAGAATAATAATAGATCATGAGGGAGTCAAAAACTCCGTGACTCTGACAACTGTCTGTTGATACTTTGCAGTGACACCACACTGGGGGGAACTATATGTATATATTTGGCGGAATGTTCAACAGTTACCATGGTGACACAACAAACACTGCCAAAAAGTTTTGAAATAACCTTAAACTCAAGAAAAAAAATACAAAATGGATTTAAACAGCCCATTTTCAGGAGCCTGTGACTGTTGGCTAATGCTAGCTAGCTTGTAACTAATGTTATTTAAAAGGGACTTAATAGGGGTTTAATAGCGTAAATCAGCTCACCTGTTGTAGTTCAGCTAAGTCAGTTCTTTATGGTCAGATTGTGTTCAAACAAAGCTCAGATTAAAGTACTTTGAGTAACAAAACTTCAAACAGAGCAGTGCACACAGTTAGCTTCAGCCCCAGGGAATATTGAAGCTGCAAAGTATCAATTGTCCAAATTGTGTAGACATCTTATCTGTCCTCTCTGTCTCTCTTCTCTCTCTCTCTCTCTCTCCTCTCTCCACTTTGTGTCTCTCTACTATCTCTTTTCTCTCTCTTCTCTCTCTCTCCTCTCTTTCTTCTCCCTCCTCACTGTCTCTCTCCTCTCTCTCTCCTCTCTCTCTGTTTTCTCTCCTGTTGCTCTCTCTCTCTCCTCTCTCCACTTTGTGTCTCTCTCCTATCTCTTTTCTCTCTCTTCTCTCTCTCTCCTCTCTTTCTTCTCTCTCTCTCTTCTGTCTCTCCTCTCTCTCTCCACTCTGTCTCTCTCTCCTCTCTCTCTGTCTCTGTTTTCTCTCCTGTCGCTCTCCTTTATCTCAGTCTCTCCCCTCTCTCCACTCTGTCTCTCTCTCCTCTCTCTCTGTCTCTCTCTCTCCTCTCTCTCCACTCTGTCTCTCTCCCCCCTTTCTCTGTCTCTGTTCTTTCCCCTCTCTCTCCTCTATCTCCATTCTCTCTGTGTGTGTGTCTCTCTGTCCTCTCTCTCCCTTCTCTCTCTCTGTCTCTCTCTGTCTCTCTCTCCTCTCTCTCCACTCTGTCTCTCTCTCCACTCTTTGGTCTGTCTCTTTCTCTCCCCTCTCTCTGTCTCTGTTCTCTCTCTCTCACGGTGTCTCTCTCTTCTCTCTCTCCACTCTCTCTCTCTTCTCTCTCTTTTATCTGTCTCTCTCTCTCACCTCTCTCTCTCTCTCTCTCCTCTCTCTCTCTGTTCTCTCTCTTCTCTCTGTTCACTGGAGCTGGTCTCTGCTGTCAATAGACGCCTCTGGGAACTGTGGCTTTAATGCATCAGACTCTGGATCAGTCTGATCAGCTCCTGTCAGTCCTGCTCCTGTCTGTCCTGCTCCTGTCTGTCCTTCTGTCTGTCCTGAACTTACTTGAGTAAATACTTTTACTCAAGTAAGTTCATGTAGCACAAATGAAGCAGAAAAGTGATTATGTGATTATTGAGTTTGTGTCTGTCGGCTGTGTTCACACAGGTTCTGGTTTAGATCTGGTTTGACTCTGGTTTAATCCTGACTTGGACTTGGTTTGCTCCTGTCGTGATTTGGGTTTAGTCCCAGTTCAGTCCTAGTTATGATGTGGTGTGCGTACTTCTGTGTGTACTGTTGTGCGTACTTCTGTGTGTACTGTTGTGTGTACTTCTGTGTGTACCTCTGTGTGTACTGTTGTGTGTACTTCTGTGTGTACTGTTGTGTGTACTTCTGTGTGTACTGTTGTGTGTACTTCTGTGTGTACTGTTGTGCGTACTTCTGTGTGTACTGTTGTGTGTACTTCTGTGTGTACCTCTGTGTGTACTGCTGCAGAGTTGGCCCTGCTCTTGGCCTGGAATCAAAGGTTAAATTAGTATTGATATGTTTTGTGCCACACGTGATGAGAACCATGAACAGAACTGAAATGAGGCTCAATGTAACTAGTTTTATAGCCCATACCTGCTTATTTTATATGAGTATTTTTGTATGTTTTAGTAGTACTAGAGCTACATGGTTGCTATAGTAAATAACAAAAAACTAAATACAGTATTACTGTATTTAGTTTTAATTAACTTACTTTTAATTAACTGAGTGTACTCATTGTGTTACCGTGACTGGCGCTCTTCTCTGGCTCCTCGCTCTGTGGGGTGGTTTCACTCCCAGACCTCCTCTCTCTCTTTCGGTGTCTGGAGCCGTGGGGCCGGTGGTGTCTGTGGCTCTGACGTGGCATCCGGACCCCGACGTACAGGGTCCGGTGTCCTGGAGAGAGAACGGGTCAGAGCTAATCCAGTCTAGGGTTGTCAAAAGTATCAAAACTAGATACTCATTTGGGCAAGTATCAATACTAAAAAGTCACATTTACAGGACTGAATATGTTTATAATGATGTCTCTGTGTATCTTTCACAAGTACAAGACACATAGACTAGAATACACCCCTGGACCACTATGAACCTACTGGACACTGAGGGATTACACAGATATAAGACACATGGGAACAGAAAACAAAGTACTACCATTTAATGTTAAAAATCACAGCGTATTGTCTAAAGAAAGAGTGTTTTTATTATCATTGTGGTATCAAAATCACTATTGAGTATCAAGTCTATTCATTAGTATCGAAAATGTAGTATCGTGACAACACTCTGGTCTCAAAAACTCTTTCTTTGCAATATTCTGATGGTGATATTCTGGTGGTACACAAACTCCTCCTCAGTCTTTCAAACTTATAATGGTGAACCAGGAAGTAATGTTGGTGCACTGTTAGCATGCTAGTTATTATTAGCACTATTGTGATAAGGTCTGCTCTTTCCTCTGTAAGTTGTGAAAAGTGCTTATAAACTCATCTTAGTGAATAATTAGCATGCTCTGAATACATAAGGTAAATGAGGAATAACTCTGGACCACTGCAAACTGTTTAAAATGAACTAGACCTGTCTTTCATGTTTTCCAGACGTTTTACCATATGGACAACAGCTGCTGGAGTTAATAATAATTAAAAAAAAGTACAAAATGGCCGCTCCGTCCTGATATTGTGGAGAGAAGGTGGAACAAAAGCTCCATGAGTGATTAGGCTGTTAAGATTGTCCTGAATCAAAATTTGCATCAGTTACACAGAGCGATGACTCACCCATTCACTGCACTGCATCATGGGTAATTGTGGAGGTTTGTATTCACTGACCTGCAGCCCTTTGATCGGACACAATACAAGTCTCACTATAGAGCCAGATACATTATGAGGCAGTATTTCACATTTCTGGTCAGGCTGCGGTCACCAAATCCTTGAAGTTTCGGTCATGATTTCAGATGGAGGATGGGGCTTATATGTATCTAGTGTTTTTGTTTTTATCTAATCTGAACACTTTCATGTTCTACAATTTTGACTTGGCTTAAATCAGCCCCATTCTGCAAACTGGACTCTTCAGAGCTTTTAACCATATTGTAGCTGTTTCCTCGAAATTGTATTCAGAGTGATTCATGTTTGAGTAATGTCTTATTTTCAAGATGCCATTTTGCTGATCAGTCCCCGTTTTCACCTCCACCAGAACACGCCCACTGTGACGTATGCACTTCCTTCTTCAGTTTTATTTTCTTAAACCCGTAGGATTTGGCAGTGTCACGTCATCATTTTGGTACAAATGAAAAAAATATAGAGACACAATGACGGACAGAGAGAGGCTTCAGAGGGTGGTCAAAACAGCCCAAAAGATCATCGGCTGCCCTCTCCCCTCCCTGATGGATATTTACACCTCCCGCTGCCTCAGCAGGGCCAAAAACATTATTAAGGACAGCTCCCACCCTGGCTTTGATCTGTTTCACCTGCTGCCCTCAGGAAGGCGCTACAGGTCAATCAAAGCAAGGACCACCAGACTCAAAAAAAAGTGTTTTCCCTAGTGCCATAACCTTCTTGAATTCATGTATGCACTGACCTCTCACTTGTGCAATATTTAATATAGTGTAATATTTTTTACTGAGTGCAATATTCAATATTTAATACAGTGCAATATGTTTGACTGAGTGCAATATTTAACACAGTGCAATGTTTGGCACAGTGCAGTGGTTAATACAGTGAAGTATTTAGTACAGTGCAGTAGTTAATGCAGTGCAATGTTCTGATCAAGTGCAGTATTTGACTCACTTGCTGCCGGGTAATTGTTGTGCAATCTTGTTTGACTGAGAGTTGTAGTCTGGAGTGTTTTGATGTCTGGCACTAGGACTTACTTATTTGTTTTATTTGTGCTGTGTTGTGGGTGTTACTGTTACTTTCTGTTTAAAAAAAAGTGAAAAACAGAACTAGTTCATTTTAAACAGTTTGCAGTGGTCCAGAGTTACTCCTCATTTACCTTATGCATTCAGAGCATCCAAATTATTCACCGTGATGAGTTTATAAGCACTTTTCACAACATTCAGAGACCAGAGAGCAGTTTTACAGCTTGTTTGAATCCTTCCACTACAATTTGCCCTTTTCATGTGGATAGGCCCAGTAATTACAGAGACATTAACCATAAACCAGCTCAACAAGTCTCCATTTTTCCAGTCAAACAGCAGAGTTCTGACCGGTCTCCAGCTCTTTGAGAACAGAAGCTAACTGCTGTCACTTCTCATCACCTCTTCTCCGTGATGAGTTTAATTTTAGCTAAATATGCAAATGTAGAACTGAGGGTGAGAGCCAGAATCATCAAATGCTTGGTAATTTGTAACGTTCACTGGTTCTCTTCTGATTTGAAGGATTTTATATTTTCGTGGTGAAATTGTCTGAAGTGATGTGCTGTAGTCCTGGAACAGTTATAGTGCATAATTATACCATAGACTGTATATATAAATGAACATAGCTAACCTGCTATCCGCCGCCTTCCAAATAGTGAGTATGGGCACGCTTCCAGCTCCATTGACTCTGGCTCCAATTCACTGTCTATTGAAAAACTGTGGCCTCTTACTGTAACTGCTGCTGTCAGACTCATCATTTTGGTCTTAAATGTTGGTATTAACCCGCTCTACTCTTTTGTCCGTGAATCAAGATATAAACATTAATAACAGACAAATCAGACACCTTCTTTCCTCAAGATCGTTCCCACTAGTGTTAGTGTAACCAGTATGGATATTTGACACTGCAAAAGAAAACTAGCTCAGCCTTGGTGTCAAACGAGGTTGACGAGATCCATTGATGGCGAGCCTCCCAGCCAAATTGTGAACCTCTACCACCCACAGATTGACACCAACGAGAGCCTGCTTTGGATAGATTCCATGACTTGACTATTTCCCCTGATTTACTGACTCAAACATTGATTGAAGTTGCAAGCCAATAATTTTCAAAAGAACAATTCCCAAGGGACGCTTTTTATATTTATTATTCTGGGCCCATATACGTGTAATTGTATAGTGCGATGCTTTTATATTTTTCTACCTTAAAGTTCACAATTAACTACATTTACCTGTGTCCATTGTTCTTGATATATCTCAGCTCCTACAAACCTAGAGGTCAAGATGTGTACATTACTGGGTTACATTAGCAACAAGTTTGATTGCTACGTGCCTCCTCCCTACTAAACCAGCGGTGTGAGCAGGAAGCGGCGTTACCTTCAAAATCCTCGCTCCGGATTGGCTCTTTGGTTGCTATGATACTCACAGTCAGAATTCCAAATATGGAACTCCAAATTGGCCACTATATCTGCTCTAGCCTCGATGAGCTTCATTTGACTGAAGCCGAACGCTGTGGGTGACGTCACACTCACTTAGTCCACTTCTTTACACAGTCTATGCGTTACTCACTGGTCTCCCATCCAAGTCCTGACTAGGCCTGACCCGGCTTAGCTTCAGAGAACAGACGAGATCAGGCTTTTCTATTCGAGGTGATTTAAAATGAAACTCACCCTCCAGTTCTTCTTTCTCATAGTGGATGTTGCTGGTGCCTCCCTGGTCCACCACCACCTCCTCGTCGGGCCTCTGCAACGCACACACAAGAAATACATATCAAAATCAAAAATAAAATAAACAAAAAAGACATATTTGATCATGTAAACTTGGTCCCATAGTTAATCTGTACACTCAGCTGTATCACAAACTACCAGGAAACCCAAAGGCAGAAGCAGGCGTGGGAGTAATGCTAACAACAGCTAGCATGCTGTGACGCCACGGACAATAAAACGCTCTCTAATTAGATGCAGACAGTACACAGCAGACTTATTTTGACCTCATCAGCTGCTTATTTAATACATCTGTACTGGACAAAAAGTCAAAAAATATTCAAGAATCAAAGCAACAACTGAATGTAATTTCTGATGAATAAAGAAGTTAAACTGAGGCAAAACAAAATAGCTGTTAGCCTTAAAACTACCACTTGATGACATCACAAGGTGGAACAGAGCATTTTGAGCTTTGGAGATGTAGACAGACTAAGTTGTATGGACAGAACAATACGAGCCCTTCAAAATAAGTAGCTAAAAATAAAATCAATAAATAAACAAGGATAAATAGTTCATAAATAAACAAATATAAATAGTTAAATATAAACCACAAAAACACAACCAAAACATTAAAAGTACACCATGTAATTTTTCCAAAGCAGGATCCAGCACATGCTCAACTCCATACACTTTCTGCCTCCTCGGAGACAAACAGGTGACGACACCAGGCCAAGTTACAGATCAGATCTGTGGAGAGGTGAGTCCACTTAGTAAACACACATGTTTTTCCAGGTATTTTCCAGTATAAACCATCTGTGGGATTATGACTGAACGCCTCTCAGTCAGAATCCCCCCTAAACGTGATGATACCGTAGCGCTGTGTGGTCAAGGATAACCGGCCCGCGGGGGTCGGCGAGCAGAGCCGTTCGGGACAGGGCTGGGGCGCGGCCAACACGGGTCGCCCCTCTCCCCTCTCGCACCTCATGTTTGTGGAGAACCTGTTGCTAAATCACTTGCAGACGACCTTGTTAATATCATACCACAAGGACAAATCAAGGCACAGCGAAAACATCCCCCAAGGAGACAAGCCCAAAAGTTACACAGTGCAGCTTTAATACGCCACCAAATTTTATCCATACACTCACCGTCTGCATCACACAAGAGGAACCCTACGTCCAATATATCTTCAAATAAATAAATAAAAATTGACAAAAAAATGAAAAAGTGGTTAATTTAAATAAAATGAATAAATAAAAACATCCAAATTCTGGTCTAATTCGTCCCGTGGAGCCTCCGTCGTCGTGGCAGCAACCGTCAGAGTTGCTGGAAGAATGACGCCACAGACACACACTCAGACACAAGCACGCACACACCAGCCTCTCCTGTCCTCTCCACAAATCAAACCCAACTAAATTAGCCAAAGAGCTTTTAAACTACGACTGCTGCTGCTGGGACCGACTGTGGTGCGTAACGTCCCAAAGCCAAACAACGGCGTTTAAAGAGACGAGAGCAGAGACAGTTCAAACAGTGACACCTCCAGGACAGGTGGGCTCATATGACGTCAGAAATAACCTAAACTAGCCATAGCGCAGGCTGTTTTAACCTGGTTTATGGTTAATATCTCTGTACTTACCGGGCCTATAAACATGAAACGGTATCTGACGAGCATTAGAGCGTTAGTGAGTCTGTTGAGATTGGATCTGTGGTGTTACTTTATGTGTCTTTAGATAGAAACTAATTTTATGAACTAAATGAGTGTGAATCCACCTGCTCACATTACACACAGAATCATTTTTGGATTACTACGTGCGTCAGTAAAACAGGAGCACAATGTGAGAGTATATTGACTTGAAACTGCTTTTGTAAGTAACCTATTGATTGCAGCTCATGTCATCAACAGTCCCTTGGGGCGTGATGTTAACTTGGGGCACTGCTCTGTCTGAAGCCCTCTTACTCAAGTTAGACTTAAATCTGACAATCTGACCAGAAAGAACTACAACAGGAGAAGCTGATTTGTGCTAAACAAGTCCCTCTCAAATAACACTGCAGTCACAAGCTAGCTAGCATTAGTCAACAGTTTTTTCAGTTAGTCACGCTCACCTTTTTGTTGAAAATCAAACATTAACAGGACCATGAACGCTCATATTCAACACAGGCTCCTGAAAATGTGGTTTAAACTAATTTTGTATTTATTTCTTGAGTTTTCAGAAGATAAACTTTTTTGGCAGTTTCCTAATATGTGCATTGTGTCACTATGTTAACTGCTGAACATTCCGTCATAGAGATACATGTAGAACCACACAGATAGTTTAACACTGAGCTGGAGGCAGGTGGTATTTGGACCTGGTTTATGGTTAATATCTGTGTCATTACAGAGCTATAAACATAACGTTTTCCATCAGCAAAACCTTGGCATCTTTATGTTTGTTCTACTTCTGCCTGAAAGTAGCTAAAATATATATATAAACAGACAAACTCAAATATAAAACTGGGAAAAAATGATCAAAATATATATATTTTGAAAAATTGCAAGTATTAATATTTTTGCTTGAGCATCTACACTTTTATACCTCAGTGAGTGAGTTTACATGCAAGTCCTGGCTATGATTTGGTATTTTGAGTCTCCTGGTTTTGTGTGTGTCCATGTAAACACAGTATCCTGACTGTAGTATCCTCATTTCAGTATCCTGGTAAAGACAGAAACCAGGATACTCTCAGTGGGATATTCTCACTGGGATTTACCAGCAGTATCCAGGACACTGCGGTATGTGGACGCAATAGCCTGATGTTCCAATAACAAATACAGCAGGAGCAGCAACTTTTCCCCAGACAACAGAGAACTTTTTTAAATAATATAAATTTGTATCTATAAACAATTCACCTTTTAACACCTTTATTTAAAAGTATATCTTGTTCCTTTGTTTTTAGAAACCGGCTTAAAAGTCTTAAGTTGGCACAGTTACCAAAATATTTAGCTCTTTGCCATACTTGTGCCATGGTTGCCATAGCAACTCGTCTAAATGTCCCTGATACTGTGATTGTGCATGTACACAGGGATATGAGTGTCATGTTCCTCTGAGCTCATGTAAACGTCACATCCAGAACACTGTCACAACCGGGACAAGGCTCATAACGAGAAACTCGAGCGCATGTAACACACTCACTCAGTATCAATATCTGGTATCGATACTCAGATTGGGTCTAAACTGGGGAGGGAGGTTCTAGAGGTCTAAGTAAAAGTGTGATTGGTCTAACAGGAATCCACACTTAAAACTCCGCTCCTGCACCCAGGTGTTTGTTATCAGAAACACCTGGTTTTCATCAGGACAGTCCTGTGTGATGTCACCAACTACTGCAGAGGCCACTGGATGCAGCACCTCTGGGGTTTCTCTATTTAACTCTTATTCATATTACAGTATTTTCTGATCTATGTTCTAATGTTTCCTCATCACAAACAGACGTGGAGTTTTGTTTTGTTTCATTCACACAAGTTTAACACACAAACAGCATATTTAGGCTGATAAAACACTCTGTTCCACTTTGTGATGTCATGTGGTAATACCAGAAGTGCTCTACTGTGTTTTTAAACTCCATCATCCATATACCTTCAGTCCTGGAATTGCCAAACTCTACTGAACTAAACTTGAACTTGAACTTAACTTGAAAACTACCACTTCATGACATCACAAGGTGGAACAGAGCATTTTGAGCTTTGGAGATGTAACAGACTAATAATAAAAGTTACACAAACACGTGTGAATGAAACAAAACACAACTCCAGGTCTGTTTTTGAGGAGGTAACAGCATTAGAACATGACTTAAAGCTCACAAGAGTCAATTTTGTGTCATATAAGCCCTTTAAAGGACTAATTCTTACATATAAATAGTGATTTTTGCTCATACTAAAACTGTCCCATGTTTTTATACTTCTATAACACACAAACGCAGCCTACATGCATTCACAGCTCACAGCTTTATGCAATAAGAGTGTGAACTTAAGTCAGCTGTAGTTCCCCTGTCCTCCTCTAGGGGTTTACCTCATAAATCGCTCACACCTCGTAACAAACACAACACTATGTACGCACCAAGTGTAAAGTCTACAGCCTCACACACTCACACACAGAAAGCGGCTTCAACTCGGCTCTGTCTGCACGATCTGAGCCCAAGGGAGTCGTGCTGTTTGTGTGACGGAGCACGGCTGGTCCAGAAGGAGCAGTAGACCTTTGCACGAGAGCACTTTAATTAGAAATCACAAGGTAGACTTTATAAGCACTTTATTAGGGCAGACAATGGAGGAGCAGAGGAGGGAGTTCTGTTCATTGGGTTGTGACAATGAGTTCAGGAAGTGTGCGGGTTTAAAGGGCCCATATCAGATCTATGTTCTAATGGTGTTTCCTCATCATAAACAGACCTGGACTTGTGTTTTGTTTCATTCACACATGTTTAACACACAGACCCTGGATATTTAGACTGAGATCTTCTCTCAAATAGAAAACACTCTGTTCCACCTTGTGATGTCATCATGTGGTAATACAGGAAGTGCTCCACTGTGCTTTTAAACTCCATACACCTTCACTAGAATCATTTGGTGTAAATACGATCCTGGTTTGATCCTGGTTTAGTCCTGGTTTAGTCCCGGTTTAGTCCTGATTTAGTCCTGGTTTAGTCCGGGTTTAGTCATTTGGATCATTTCAGTACTGGAATTGCCAATCTCTACTGAACTAAAGGTAAAAGGAGCTGTTAACTTGAAAACTATCACTTCATGACATCACAAGGTGGAACAGAGCATTTTGAGCTTTGGAGATGTTACAGACTAATAATAAAGTGTTACTCAAACATGTGTGAACGAAACAAAACATAACTCCAGATATGTTTTTCAGGAGGTAACAGTATTATAACAGGGCTTATTATCTACAATATACAAAACATGACATTTACGATTCCAAACTTTAAATCAAATATCTTTAAGTTTGGCTTATGACTAAATGGACATAGCTAATCTGCTAGCAACTGTGTTCCAAACAGGAAGTGATCATGGGCGCACTTCCGGCTCCATCGACTCCAATTCACTTTCTTTTTAAAAAACGTGTTCCCTTTCTTTGTAACTGCTGCTGTCAGTCTCGTCATTTTGGTCTTAAAATGTTCGTATTAACCCTTTTTTTTTTCACTATTGTGTCTGTAAATCAAGATATGAACATTAACAGACAAATCAGACGCCTTCTTTCACTGTGGTCGCTCCCGGTAGCGTTAGCAACAGATTTGATTGACAGTGTTGCTAAGCGCTCACTCCCTGCTAAACCCACGGTGCGGGCTGGAAGGGGCGTTACCTTCTACATGTCTCCTCGAGCCCCTCACCCCACAGCCCTCACTCTTTAGTGGACTCTATGGAGACTCGTTTACAGAGATTCAGACGTGCGGCTCACTACTTTCAGGTCATGTGACTCTGGGTCTGGGTGAAAAAAGTTTAAAGTCTAAACTCTGATAAAAGTTGAATTGTGTCATAAATAATAATCAGATTGGACTGGCACAAGTCTTTATGGACTAATAATAATCACACAAGTTTATGTCAAGATGGATCTCACATAAACAGACTGGATTATTCATTTTTTTCGCTGAGATGTGTAAATTCTCGCTCTGTTAACAGCTCGAGCTAAAGCGGCTAATGCTAGCGACTTTACACATCAACGGTTTATTTCAGAGTATTTTATTCATAATCAGGATCAACAGTGAGATAAACCAGAGCTTCTCTCTGCTTCATTCACTCGTGTTGTGTCCAGTTAAAGACCTGTCTCTGTCCACTGTTGTTTTTCCAACTCTCACAATGCATTGTGGTCTATATTGACCGCTGTAGTGACCACTGATGCTCATTACTTTTCAAGGTGCATTGTGGGAAATTTTGAGTGCGCTACTTTTTCACCAACTGGACATTCGGACACCACTAAACATTACAACTTACATTACATTTCTGTTGTACATTTATATTAATTATCTGGTGTGGTATCAATAGATTTTTTGGTGAAGACAGTATTGATTTTTTCTGAAAGAGCTTGTAAAATTCTAAATCAAAATCAGTTTTTCAATTTGCAGAACCTTCAGTAGTTTGTCTCCTGAAGTTGTTTTGTTTTAATGTTTCGGCGCCTCATCGATCGGCTGATTTCAAATGGAAATCTATGCCCTTCATAGAGTCATAGAGCAACGAGACATGGGCCGGTTTACTGTGTCCAGCCCCGAGCACTTTAGGACATTAGGAACGAGGGATGGACAGAGAGAGAGAGGGAGAGATAGAGATGAGAGATGGGGGCAGGCATAAAGAGACAGAGAGAGATAACAGGACAGAGAGAGGGAGAAGGAAATGAGACGGAGGGAGAGAGATAGAGGGGGAAAGGGAGAGAGAGAGCGAGAGAGGGAGGGAAAGAGAGAGGGGGGAGAGATAGACAGAGGGAGGGAGAAAGAGAGAGTTTAATAGAGTAGAGGAGAGAGAGAGGGAAGGAGAGAAAGGGACAGTGAGATATGAGGGAGAGGTAGAGAGAGGGAGAAAGGGAGAGAGAGAGGAAGGGAGAGTGAGAGTTTAATAGAGTAGAGGAGAGGGAAGGAGAGAAAGAGGGAGAGAGAGAGAGATGAGGGCTGGCATAAAGAGATTAAGAGATAACAGAGCAGAGGACAGAGAGAGAGGGAGAAGGAAGAGAGATGGAGGGAGATAGAGAGGGAGATAGAGGGAAAGGGAGGGAGAAAGAGAGTGTAATAGAGCAGAGAAGAGAGCGATAGAGAAAGGGAGAGGGAGGGTGGCAGCAAAGAGAGAGAGATAGTCTAATAGAGGAGAGGAGAGAAACAGACAGAGAGAGAGGGTGAGAAAGAGATAATGTAACAGAGCAGAGAACAGAGAGGTAGAAGGGAGAAAGAGAGAGAAGGGGGGCAGGAAGGGTGAGAGGAGAGAGAGAAAGAGACGGGGGAAAGAAAGAGAGAGGGGGGAGAGATAAAGACAAGCTAACAGAGCAGGAGATAGAGAGAAGCAGAAAGAGGGAGATAGAATGAGAGAGAGGAAGAGAAAGAGACAGGGGAGAGAGAGAGAGGAGCTGTCCCAGATTGAAACGAGGACTGTGCTGGGAGCGCTGATGGAGGGCACAGGTCTGCAGCGCTCAATACTAACAGCAGGACCAGAGCGTGACACACACTCACCAACTACTGCACTTTTGTACCACAGCGACCACATGAACTCCACACCGACAGAACGGCACATGGACACAACTAAGAACTAAATTAGCCGCTTTAACTGCTAGCCTCCTTTGACCGGAGCTGAATGCTGCGGGTTGACGTCTTTCTCACTTAGTCCACTTCTGTGTGCAGTTTATGCTCAGAGTACAGTCCCTCAGTACAGTCTCTGAGTACAGTGGTTGCTCTGATCTACAGTTTGTTGTGTTAGCGTAGCTGCGTGTCGTAGCATAGCCTCTCCTCTGCAGGTGACGGGCTGTTTCCCACTGACTCGGCAATTTCTTGTTTGGTCTTGTTTATCTCAGGCTCTGTCCCTTTGTCTCAGCGTCCTTTTGTCTCTGGGTGTCTTATCGGTTTGATCAGACTCTGGGGACAAACTTCAGAATAACAGAATAACCTGCTCTACACTTTCATGTCTCTAACCTCCACACAAGAACTGGGAATACTTTCAAAATGGCCGCCTGTCCTTGAGCTTCACTGGAGCTGAACACAGTCAAGGGCAGTACAATGTATAGATATTCTTATTTGAGCAGATACACAACAGTATTTTGGGAATTTGCATATTAATAAATTTTTTCCTCTTCAAAAGATGTCATATTTTGTTTTTAATTGTTAGTTACTATGGCAGCGGTCCTAATTTTTCATCATACTGAACCCTACGGAGAGCAACTGGCCAGTAAAAACGGGAAAACTGACTTGATACTAACGATACTCACACAATTATCAAATCGGAAAGGCTGATATTATTTAGGTAAGAGAGCAATTTTAAAGAGGGGGCCTTATGCAAAATCTACTTTTTGCGTTCTACCCTGTTACAACATTGTTCCCTCATCAAAAACATGTGTGAAGAGGTTTTAGATGTCATCCATACATGTTTGAGTAATCTAGCGATCTCTCCCAGGCCCTATTCAAATCCTCCTTACGGTTAGCTATAAGATTTGTACAAGGCTCCGTCCAGGAGCCTACATCACCCATGCTCCCACACGACAATTCTGCATAAATATACAAAAACATGATACAAAACTGTACACAGCAACTTGACAAACCTGATGTGATGTGCAGTAGTTTCATTAGTGGGATGCAGCTGATTGTGTTGTGACAGTGCTTTGAAGGGGGAGGGACTTAGCACAGAGAGCAAAGGGAGGGAAGAGTCAGAGCATCCAAAAAATTTCAAAGAATTTTCAAAACAATAAAAGGAAACATGGAATTTTAAATGTTATGTGTTACAGTTAATACCCCATAGAAGTAAATACCTCCTCTTTAATACCCCACAGAAGTAAAATACCTTCTCTTTAAGTAAATAAAACTGCTAACCTTTGACCTGAACTCTGAGGTGCATGTAATCAGCTTCAGCGGTTGATGTTTCAGTGTCGTGTCATATGTGAATGCTTCTGGATTAAAGTGAACACAGTGAGTGAGTCTGAGGCAAAGGGCCAACAGTCTGTGAGTCTGTGAGATCTACAGCCCTGAAAACCCTCTCGTCCACAGCTCACTGCAATCAATCTGTTTTTATTTCATTTTTCCTCTGTCATCTCAGACCAGACCTCCTCCTGTGTCACTTCTTTTCCATCAGGGTTGATTGATTTTGGGGTTTTGTGGCGAAGGACAAATTAATGCATCTTAACGTATCTATTAAAGGGGCGGTATCTGATTTTTTGTAACCGCCGTATGTATTATGCTTTTGTCAAACAGACCTGGAGTTGTGTTTGTTGTTTGTCTCATTCACACATGTTTAACACACAAACTCTGCATATTTAGGCTGAGTTCTTCTCTCAAACTGAAAACACTCTATTCCACCTTGTGATGTCATCATGTGGTAAAACAGGAAGTGTTTCACTGTGTTTTTAAACTCAACACACCTTCACTAGAATCATTTGGATCAGTTTAGCTCTGGAGTTGCCAATCTTAACTGAACTAAAGGTAAAAGGAGCTGTTAACTTCAAAACTACCACTTCATGACATCACAAGGTGGAATAGAGCATTTTGAGCTTTGGAGATGTGACTGACTAATAATAAAGTGCTACTCAAACATGTGTGAATGAAACAAAACACAACTCCAGGTCTGTTTTTGAGGAGAAAACAACATTAAAATATGGATTAAAGCTCACATGAGTTAGTTTTGTGTACTGTAGCACTTTAATATATATCTGCATGTGTGAAGATGCTTTTTTGCGGATATCTGAATGAACTGTAGTGGGCGTGTGGTTTGATAACACACAGACACAGACACAGAGGAGGGAGAGGTGCCGCTGCCCACCACATGACTCACACTCCTGCAGTGATAACCAGAATTGTTTGAGTTTATTTTAGGAACAAATTTGACTTCCCCCTGAGCAGTGACACCAATCAAAAACATCATTTACAACCATCTAACTCTCCACAGTCATATCTCTGAGTGTTTTTCATACAGAGACATATCTGCCGCCCTTCGAGCCAAAACCAAACACGATCGTCCAAACAGATTTGTGTCACTCTGGGGGTGTTCTACATGTGTCTCTATGGGGAAATGTTCAGGTGTTACCACGGTGATAGGATGCACACATTAGCAAACACTGTTAGTGAAGTTTTAAGATGAAAACAATACAAAATGGATTTAAACAGCACATTTTCTGGAGACTGTAATCAATCCGAGCATTTATGGTCCTCTGTACCATATATTCACTGTCCCTCCTCTGCACCACTGTCCCTCCTCAGCACCACTGTCCCTCCTCTGCACCACTGTCCCTCCTCAGCACCACTGTCCCTCCTCTGTACCATCACTGTCCCTCCTCTGCACCACTGTCCCTCCTCTGTACCATCACTGTCCCTCCTCTGCACCACTGTCCCTCCTCAGCACCACTGTCCCTCCTCTGTACCATCACTGTCCCTCCTCTGCACCACTGTCCCTCCTCAGCACCACTGTCCCTCCTCTGTACCATCACTGTCCCTCCTCTGCACCACTGTCCCTCCTCTGTACCATCACTGTCCCTCCTCCGCACCACTGTCCCTCCTCTGCACCACTGTCCCTCCTCTGCATCATCACTGTCCCTCCTCTGCATCATCACTGTCCCTCCTCTGCACCACTCTCCCTCCTCTGCACCACTGTCCCTCCTCTGCACATGTCCAAACCATTTGACCTGAAATATCTCCAAACATCCTGTGAACTGTCAAAATGATGGACTGATTCTCTGCTTTTCTCTCTTGCAGTGAAATAAAACACAGACTGTCCAACAGCAGCATTTAAGCTCATTGTAAAACTTAAGCAAATCAGCTGAACCAAATATATGCAAAGAACTTAAGGAAATCTGCACGTATATATTCTCAGTAGTAATAATAACACATTTGATTGGTTGGTGCTTTTCTAAACACACAGTTTGCTGGGTTTTGTCAATGATACTGGCCTGTCTTGGGCAGAACATATAAACTCTACTGTTAATAAGATTAACAGTGACTAAACCATGTTTTCATTATGTCAAATGTGACACTTTGGAAATAATAAAAGTCTTTGATATTAAATCACCTGTCATATTGTTCTGAAGTGTGGTTCTCCGCATCTCAAAAACATCTAGCAAAAAATAATAGTTACTCAAAATAAAGCAGCAAGACTTATACTTGGTTGCTGAGTTAAACGAGCAGAGAACAGATGTATTCTCTCTGTCATGATTCCCTTTAAATCAAAGATCACAATGTACACTTGACGCTTCGTTCTACAGAACTGACCCTAAAGACGCTCACTTTATACTCAATCAAATTATTCATGATGATTGTTTGCACAAGTATGGCACTAAAACTGTTGCTAATGGACACATAATTACACATGACCCCAGAACCCATTTCACAAAGAAAACCTCTGTGTTTAGATCAATATCTATTTGAAACAGAGTTCCCATTGATATTCACCAGCTCAAAAACAATAGTTTAAACTAAATGTGTAAATGCACTTTAGATAAACTTGAATTCAACTGATTATTTTTAAGAAAATGTGACTATATTGCAATGAAACATCAAATGTAATAATGTATATTTGTTATGATAAAATGAAGATTTTATAGTTTATATTTCAATGGACCCAGGACGACTCGCTGACTGCACTGCTTTCAGCTAATGGAATCCAAACAAATAAATAAATAAATAATATGGATTTTTCATTAGACAACATGTAGTGCGGACCCACCAATATAATTTGTACCCAGGGCTCAGAACTTTTGTTTGTGATGTTTGCTTCCTCACCGTGGCAACAGAAGTCAGAACTGCTCCCTAACCTCACTTTAATTCTCAAGCAAATTAGCACCAATTCAATGCAAATCACTTTGGAATAGATTATACTGTTTAATCCTCACTGTGCTGTCTCCATAGACTGCATGTATAAATAGACATAGCTAACGTGCTAGCCGCTGCGTTCCAAACCAGAAGTGATCATGGGTGCACTTTTGACTCCATCGACTCCAGTTCACTTTCAATATAAAAACTGTGTCCCCTCTCTCTGTAACTGCTGCTGTCAGACGTCATTTTGGTTTTAAATGTTCGTATTAACCCGCTCTACATGATCCTGTTTTTTTGGGGGTTTTTGCAAACACAGCAGTGCATTTGAGCATTTTTCTTCTTTCCCCCGTACAGATATTGTGTATAAGCAGCTGTTGAGGTCAAAATAAGTCTGCTGTGTGCTGTCTGAATGTGGTCATAAAGCATTTTATCATCAGGATGTTGATGATCAGAGAGTGCGTGTTCACATGCTAGTTGCTGTTAGTGTTACCGTTTCTGCAAAACTCTGCTCTGGTTTCTGAAAGTTGTGAAAAGCACTCATAAACTCATCATGGTGAATAATTAGGATGTTCAGAATGCGTAAGTGAGGAATAACTTTGGACCACTGCAAACTGTTCTAGTTCTGTTTTTCATGTTCAGTAAAAATTTGGTTCAGTGTTTTTAATGAACATCTGTAGCAGTTACAGTGTAAATATGGCAGATTACAGCAAAGATGCTAATTTCCAGCTGTTGTCCCCATAGACAGCTCCAATTCACTTTACATTGAAAAACTGTGTCCCCTCTCTCTGTAACTGCTGCTGTCAGAGTCGTCATTTTGGTCTTAAATGTTCGTATTAACCTGCTCTACATGATCCTTCTTTCCCCGAGGTCACTTCTGCTAGCGTTAGCAACAGGTTTGATTGACAGCATAGCTAAGCTGCTAAACCACTGATGCAGACAGAAAGGGGTGTTACCTTCAGCCACCTCGCCCTGGATTGGCTCTTTGGTTGCTATGATACTCGTGGTCGGAATTCCAAATATGGAACTCTACTCCAAATTCACCCCTATATCTGCTCTATCCTCGATGAGCCTCATTTGACTGGAGCTGAACACTGTGGGGTGACGTCACACTCACTTAGTCCACTTCTTTACAAATTTACAGACAGGCTCAAGTCACATGATACCAATAGATAGGATAAGAAAATAAAAACGTTTTTTATCATTAAAGGTCCCATATTATACCAAACTGACTCTTGTGAGCTTAAAAACATGATATAATGTTGCTCCCTCCTCAAAAACAGACCTGGAGTTGGGTTTTGCGTCATTCACACATGTTTGAATAAAACTTTATTATTATTATTCTGTAACATCTCCAAAGCTCAAAATGCTCTGTTCCACCTTGTGATGTCATGAAGTTGTAGTTTTCAAGTTAACAGCTCCTTTTACCTTTAGTTCAGAGATAAAAAATTCCAGGACTAAAATTATCCAAATGATTCCAGTGGCACAGTGGAGCACTTCCTGTATTACCACATGATGACATCACAAGGTGTTTTCTGTTTGAGCAAAGAACTCAGCCTAAATATGCAGATTTGTGTGTTAAACATGTGTGAATGAAACAAAACACAACTCCAGGTCTGTTTGTGATGAGGAAACAACATTAGAACAGATCAGAAAATAGATGGACCCTTTAAAAAGAAACATGATGCTAGCAAACATTGTATTAGCATCAGACGGGCTCACAGCTGCACAGATCCGATTGTCTGGTCCTTCTTTCTGTTTTAATGCTCCTGACATTTAGAACAAACTCTGAACATCACCATGGAAACATCTATGGGTTTCATGGAAGAAACATCCTGTCAAAGTTTTTTAAAGGTGTACCACGTAACATTTCTGGTGGAGGTCACGTTACAGGTCAGATCTGTGGAAAGGCGACCATGCATACAGTAAGAATGCATGTTTTTAGGGAGAATGCTATATTGTGGAACATACCAGGCCAACTAAGGACATCTCCATGGAGACAAGCAGGTGTCATATACTCCACAAGAAAGTTACACAATTTTTTAATGTTTTTATGTGTTGCCTTTTGCCTGGGATCCAGAAAACAAACATCTACAACACTTTTTGAAGATGTGACTGTGATCAACGCTGAAACTCCCAGAGTTCAGATGGGTGTGACTGACAGGTAGATTAGCCATTCAGGGACACGCAGGATCTGTTCACAGGGGACTGAAAAACATGATAGATTTCTGCAGATTTAGTTTGTAAAGGATGGATGGACCAATGAGCTCCCGTGTTTCACATGTGTCACTGAAATAAATTAATCTGATTAGACGATTGTGTTTGGTTCTGGCTCGAGACGCGACGGAGGGAGTGGGGGCCAGACTTGTGTTCTTCTGTATGCAAAATATAGACAGATTTCATATTTGTAACAAACCATCTCATCTTGCAAACGAGAGCTCACTCACAAACTCAAAACTACTGATACCCTGCAGTGGCAGCATGCTGGGTTGGATATATATATATATATATATATATATATATATATATATATATATATATATATATATATATATATATATATATATATATATATATATATATATATATATATATGCTCATTTTCAGGAGCCTGTGATCAATCTGAGCATTCATGGTCCTGTTTAGGAGTTTGATTTTGAACAAAAAGGTGAGCTAATGCTAGCTAGCTTGTGACTGTAATGTTATTTAAGAGGGACTTGTTTAACAGCACAAATCACCTGTTGTAGTTCAGCTAAATTAGCTCTTTCTGGTCAGATTGTGTTAAAACAAACTCAGATTAAAGTCTAACAAAGCCTCAGACAGAGCAGTGCCTTCAGTTAGCAGCACGCCTCCAAGGAATGTTGATGACATCAGCAGCAAAGTATCAAAATAAAGGATATAACGATAATGTCAGGCCTGTTCAATCTGAGAGGAAACTTCCATTTTGTGTAAATTGAATGCAGCGTTTAATTAAAGTCTGAAGTGTTTTCCTGCGTCTTGGCCCTCCCTCCATCACAGTGTCGCCCAAACAAAAGGTCGCCATACATCACTGCTCTTTATGCTCCTCACGCACTTTTCATTAGCCGCAGATGGCTTAGAGTAGCACTAAATCACTTTTCTTGTGAAGGGTCCGCCACCTGCTTGCCTCAATATAGATGTCATTATTTTGCATAGAATGTTCCACGGTATTAATGTTTCTATATTATGCAGAAAATTGACTCTTGTGACCTTTAAGTCATGTTCTAATGCTGTTACCTCCTCAAAAACACACCTGGAGTTGTGTTTTGTTTCATTCACACATGTTTGAGTAACACTTTACTATTAGTCTGTCTATATTTTCAAAGCTCAAAATGCTCTGTTCCACCTTGTGATGTCATGAAGTGGTAATTTTCAAGTTAACAGCTCCTTTTACCTTTAGTTCAGTAGAGATTAGCAATTCCAGGACTGAAATGATCCAAATGATTCTCGTGAAAGTTTATGGAGTTTAAAAACACAGTGGAGAAAAAAATCACTTCCTGTATTACCATATGATGACATCACAAGGTGGAACAGAGTGTTTTCTGTTTGAGAGAAGAACTCAGTCTAAATATGCAAAGGTTTGTGTGTTAAACATGTGTGAATGAAACAAAACACAACTCCAGATCTGATTGTGATGAGGAAACAACATTAGAACAGATCAGAAACCAGTGTAATATGGGCCTTTTAAACTATATATCCATGGAGACAAACAAGTGACACCAGCAGGCCAAGTTACAGGTCAGATCTGTGGAGAGGAGACCCGCTCACAGTCTGTATGCATGTTTATACTCTAAACTGAAACTGGATTGAATAATGGACTGAATAAAAACACCTGTGATTTAACAAATGCAAGATAGACATGTTTAATGGCATACTGTGGAACATTCCAAGCACAGCAATGGTATTTCCATCGAGACAAGCAGGTGACCACCCTCCTGAAAAGTTACATAGTGTGCCTTTAAAATCTGCCACCTTCACGTGTCCAGCTGTCTGCACTTGGTCTTTGTCCCGGGCAACAGCGGAAATGAACAAGAAGCAACAACTCCATCATATTCACATCCACCTTTGACCTTCTGAACCCAGCGCGAGCCCAGGACGCAGAGGTGACACGCAGTGATGTAAGGATGGCGTCAAGGTCAAATAAGGGAAAACTACAAATTAGCACGCCTCCCCGTGCCACGCGTGCACCTATGCGAGCAGAGGCGAGCGCACGTGGAGCAGGCGTTTGGAGAGACATGTCCAGTGTGTCTCTGCGCGCTGTCCCCGCGTGGCATCTGTGTTACAGTAATGACAGTGAGGTGTGCACGCGTCAGGTGCGGTGGAGCTCAGCGCGTGCCAACTGTGAGTCACTTCCTGATGCACGTGTGAGCGAGGTGCACAATAATAACAACAACTGCGCACAATAATAACAACAACTGCGCACCCGCGATCATGAAGTCATCCACATGAACAAGAACATGAAACTGCGACCAACAAACTGTGACAAGGAAACACTGAGAGGCGCGGGAATAACCTCTGCCCCCCGCGTACACACATGCACACACATGCACACGCCTGCTCCAGAGTCCGGAGCTCGGATCAAACTGTGCAGAGCGCGCGCTGACACACCGCAGCCCCGTGGACCCTTCTCTCTCCGGTCAGAGGCGCACGGGCTTTACCTGATAGCTCAGGAGGCTGTCCGGCTCTTTGGACATGTTGTTATTGTGGTTGAGCTGTGGTCCACGCGGTGAAGGTGATTCTCTGGCGGCGGTGACTGAAGCGGCTCTGGCCCGCTTTGGCCCGGCTCTGGCCCGGGTCTAGTGTCTATCTGCTGCGGCTGAGAGAGCAGACATGATGAGATACATCACTGTGTATGGAGAGGTGACGGGCATGAGGTTTCAGTGTGAACAGTCTCTGGCTCCTCTCTCCTCCTCCTCCTCCTCCTCCTCCTCCTCGTGTCCTGCTGTGGAGCAGGGTGCGGAGCATCGCTGCAGTATCAGCCAATCAGGCGCGAGCGCCCCTCGACGCAATGCTGCTCCCCTCTCCAGTGTAGAGTATAGATCTATACAGAGCCTCTGCGCAGTGCGCGGGAGCGGGCTATAGGCAAATCAAGAGTTCTTGGCTAATTAAATCCATTTAGGCCTAACGGGTCAGTAACAGTGACACTTGAATATTGACGGACATTGACTGAATACAGCACATACACGGTGGGCTATTAGTATCACAGTCACTGGGGCTGATAAACACGCTCTGCAGCTCTCAGGGTTCTCTCGGATGACTCAGTGGCCACATCTGAGCTTTGGACGCCATCTGGCGGAAAAAGGAAGCACTGCACCCTCCATAACTCTTCACCTGGTTCAGATCATGTGACCTGTCCACTCTGACTCTCTCTGGTCCAGGCTCACGTCTTAAGCCTGTACGTGAACGTGCGCGTTTCTATCCGGGGGATAAGGGCTATTTTCTTTGACACATGCGCAGTTCGCAGAGGTGAAGCTGTCGCGCGTGCGGCGTCCAGTTTCTCCAGAGACTGTCTCCATGGCGACCGTAAACAGTGAGAGAGTAGTCATGGGAACTGGAAGAGAGACGTTAGAGACCGCAGCGGATCAGGCAGAGACCTCCGGAGCGTTATATTTTTATTTAACACATTTACATTGAGACGTATACTGGATCCTCCAACGCGTAACAGACCCACAGAGGCCCAGTGAAGCCGGGGATGAACAAGGACTCCGGGTTTGTGTATGAACCCGCGCAGCTTCGGTCTGAGAGCCGTGTCCAGAGCCGTGTCCAGAGCCGTGTCCAGAGCCGAGTCCAGATTGAGAGTCCACTGGATTTATCCCCGGGTTACGTAAAGACGTGCCAGCGTGAGCTCGAGGCTGTAGGTAAGACACGTGCACTTTATGAGTTGATTCTGCACTAATGCAACTTTATTACGCTGCACTATTTGAACCACTGACACAAACTACACGAGGGAAAAGCTGATGGACCAACAGCACAATCTGTCCACAGACCCACGTGATCAAGTCAGCAACATGCAGCAAACGCCAGGTATGATTCAAGGACTAAACAACATCTACAAATAGTTCTACTCTGTTTTGCCGTGTTTATAATAACAAATCCGTAGTGTTGCATCCTGCCGTGCCCCGCCTCGCCCCGTGCCTTCCCCCGTGTCTCCCCCCGGGCCCCCCGGGCCCCTCGTCCCTCCCGGGCTTGAGACTAGACCGGATCCGCGCCGCCAAAGCGCTGGTGGAGAGGGCTGTGAAGGTGGGACACGTTTTACTTTCTACGCACGTGGTTTTCAGCTGGAACTGTTTATTCCTGATCATTCTATAATAAAAACGACTGAACTTTTCATCTAATCCTGTCACACTGAGCCCGTTTGACAGTGAGACAGTGAATATTTATAGATCTGTCTGGGCTCTTTGCAGTGTCTCGTGCTGTTATGGGATAATTAATTTTTGAACAGAGGAAGCAGTTTAACACTTTCACGCATATTTTAAAAGTCAAGTGCATATAAATATAAGATATATTTATTAATACTGTTTAAAATCTTGACTCAGGATCTGTCAGTGACGTTTTGGTTGCCAGATCCTGTGACTGAAACCATCTTGGGTAAACCCCCAAAAGGCCTCTGTGTGTGAATATAAACACTGTTGTGATTGTATCGCTGTGTTCACTTTAAAGGTACACTAGGTAACATTTCTGGTTGTGGGTCTGCCACCTGCTTATCTCCTGGAACATTCTATGTCTTAGGTTTGAATGCTCCACAGTATGGCATTAAACACATCTTGCATTATTCTGTCATAGTCTTTTATTACTATTACTTCTTTTACTATCATGCATTCTCACAGAGAGCAGGCTCGCACTTTTCTGACACAGAAGTCAATGGACTCGTTTCTTTTATTAAGTCGTTTAAGACGAATATTGTGAATTAAATTGTTCGAATTATAACATAATAATGCACAGGTGTCCTTGATTATAACTACAGAGACACAAGCACAATAGGTCTGATTTAAAACAATACAAAAATAAAATCATTTCATCTATTATACATTTTTTGCAATTCATTTTTTGCCCCTGACCTCCCTCTCTCTTTCTGTGTTTTAGCTCCATAAGATCTTCTCGGTGCAGGGCCCATACCCCGTGATCCGGGAGGCCCTGAGGTCCCGGGGCTGGGTTGAGAAACGACTGCCCCGCCCCCTCCACAAATCCACTCAGAGCCAGGGGCCCGGAGAAGACGAGGGTGAAGAGGGAGAGAACGGAGCTGATGGAGCTGGTGAGGGGAGCCATTTTACAAACATTTATCTAAACCAGTCCTAATGTGCTTGTGTTTGTATAGTTCTCATCTCTAACACCGTGGATCATTTTGATATAATTCACACATTTTAAATCACGATATTCATTTTAAATTACTTAATAAAAGAAACAAGTCCGCTTAGTTCCACATCAGTGTCCAATGGGAGCTGACATCACTCTAAACAACATCACAACAAAGCGCCACATGTTGTCGTTGCCCCCTATGGACAGCTGTACATCACACTAGAACAGCACCTTTTTTTTTCATTTGTAACAAAATGACTACGCAACACTGCCGAATCCTACAAGTATCACTGATTAAGAAAATAAAACTGGAGAAGGAAGTGTGTACATCGCAGTGGGCGTGTACCGGTGAAGGTGAAAACAACTTCACTAGAATCATCTGGAACATTTCAGCCCCGTAATTGCCAATCGCTACAGAACTAAAGGTAAAAGGAGCTGTTAAGTTTAAAACTACCACTTCATGACATCACAAGGTGGAACAGAGCATTTTCAGCTTTGGAGATGTAGACAGACTAATAATAAAGAGATACTCAAACATGTGTGAATGAAACAAAACACAACTCCAGGTCTGTTTTTGAGGAGGAACCAGCATTAGAACATGAATTAGAGCTCACAAGAGTCAGCTTCTTTGTAATATATGACCTTTAAAGTGAAACTATGAGCAGTTGTAATGTGTGTAATGACACATGACCCCAACTTGAGGTGATGAACTGTTTATACGTCTCCCGTTTCAGCCGGTAAACACACACACTAATCCTTCTACATTTTTAACAAATGCCGTGTAACACTGGATGCTAATTAAGTCTCCTAATTAAAACTAACAAATGGGGGTTTTATTAATAAGGTTCATGAAGGCATGAGACAAACTGAACCTTTAAGCTCCTATATTCCACAGAATGTACTCTGGTTGACTTTAAACCATGTTCTAATGCTGTTACTTCCTCAAAAACACACCTGGAGTTGTGTTTTGTTTCATTCACACATGTTTGAGAAACTTTTTTTATTTTTATTTACTATCTTTTATTATTTGTCTGTCTACATCTTCAAAGCTCAAAATGCTCTGTTCCACCTTGTGATGTCATGAAGTGGTAGTTTTCAAGTTAACAGCTCCTTTTACCTTTAGTTCAGTAGAGAAGGTGGAACAGAGTGTTTTCAGTTTGAGAGAGAGAGAAGAGCCTAAATATGCAGGGTTTGTGTGTTAAACATGTGTGAATCATTTGGATGGATCATTTTAGCCCTGGAATTGCCAATCTCTACTGAACTAAAGGTAAAAGGAGTTGTTATTTTGAAAACTACCACTTCATGACATCACAAGGTGAAAAAGAGCATTTTGAGCTAGACACATTAATCAAACATGTGTGAATGAAACAAAACACAACTCCTGGTATGTTTGTGATTAGGAAACAGCATTATAACATGACTTAAAACTCACAACTGTGTAATATTGGACCTTTAAATAAATGCATCCTCCCTCATAGAGTGAACGCAGTTTATGAGTGAAACATTACAGGGACTAGTTTTCTCTGCGTTTGTGCACACATCATTCACACCTGTCTGATTTATCTCCTCAGACGCGGCAGAGGAAGACGAGAAAGAGGAGCTTCGTGATGACATGGATGACCTCATGGTTAGCCACCAAACCCGACACCTCCAGAGCCGGTACCGGACCATTGGCGTGTTCCTCTGAAGTTAATCCCCGTCTCTGTTTCCTCTTCATCCTCTGTCAGGCCCGAATGGTGCGAAATGAAACCACGTACTTCTACTGGACCACACGCAGAGACGCCATCGACTGCCACGCTCTACGTAAAGATCAGATGATCAACCACTACGAGAATGCAGCCACTTTTACCACTAAGGTCATAATGCTATTTTAATGTTCGTATAATGTAATTTCTGTTCTGCAAGTAAAATTCTTACCCTAAAACAAATATCAAGAATTTAAAGAGGGGGTATTATGCAAAGTCATACTGTTGTTCCCTCATCAAAAACATGTTTGAAGAGGTTTTACATGCCATCCATGTAAGTTTGAGTAATCTAGCGATCTCTCCCAGGCCTTATTTGAACTTTCTTAACAGTTAGCTGTAAGATTCTGTACAAGGCTCCTCCCACAAGCCTACATCACCCATGCTTCCATATTACAATTCTACATAAATATACAAAAACATGATATAAACTGTACACAACAATTTCACAAACCTGATGCAATGTGCAGTAGTTTCATTAGCAGGATGCACGCTAATTGTGTTGTGATAGTGCGTGGAGAGCAAAGCTAATATTAGTGACTCTTGGCTCAAGTTCAAGTTCGACTCCAGGGTCCACCTTTATGTTTGAGTTCTTAGTTTGCATGTTCTCTCCGTGTCGGGGTAGGTATCGTCCAGCTGAGGCAGGCAAGCTCACGATCTGGAAATGGGTCCCGCTGCTCCTGACAGGTTAAACCCCAGCGGCGTTCTTTCGTTTCTTTATCCTTGTATTTGTCTTTTCTTAAAAATGAAAAGATGATTTGTACCAGATTTAGCTACTTTCCATGTGTAGTCCCTGGGCAGGTGAACATACATTAAAAACACACATTATAAGACTAACTTACTTCATCCCCTCGTCCAATACATATGTCTCCTACAGGCCACACAAATATGAAAAATCATCATGTGCAGGTTTTTACTGTGAAATGAGGACAGTACAAATGAACCAGACTGATGTGGACACATTTGAGCTACTTCAGACGGTCTGGAGCTGTCTGCCATTGAAGGATGGGTTAAATATCAAATGTCCACGATGGGTCCAATGTCGTCACGGGGACCATAAAGTTTAGCTTAACCTTAAAATGTCACTAACAGAGCGTCGTGTTCTTGTGGGGTGCAGGTGGGTCTGTGCGTGAACCTCAGGAACCTGCAGTGGTTTGACTCGGCCGACCCCGATACCTTCTTCCCTAGATGTTACGTCCTGGGAGCCGAGGACGAGAAGCACGCCTTCATAGGTTTCATTTTTGTATTTTTATTCACCATGGCGACGCAGTAGTGATGAGACTTTAGGCTCCTTCATAGGATTCAAATCTTCCGAATCCGTTCATGTCAAAGAGTCACAGAGAGAAAGGTTCAAATTGATAGTGGGCCTGAGTTTACCCCATTCTAAATAAAACTTTGCACTTTAATAATAATTAGGCTATTTATTAGGCTACTTAAACTGTTATTAAGATGCCAGATATGTCGTGTCTCCTGCTCTGCGTCTGAGCTGATGCTTGTGTTGCTTCAGCGTTAATCAGGATAAAAATGCATAAAATTGGAAAGAAAAAAATTTGGCTCTTTTAAAAAAAATGAGATCTGCATCCAACTGTTCATGTTAAAGAGTCGTTCACATTAAGGAGCCGTTTACGCTAAAGAGCCAGCTCAAATTACAGGCTCTTTGATATTGTAATGCGACATGGGTTTTAATAATAAGTAATAGTGGTGATATGAAAGATAGGGGGTGCTATTGAGCTGTTTGTTTTACACAGTGGACTTCAGGAGGACGGCTTGCACCAGTCTGCTGCAGCATGTGGTGGAGACTCACAACACAGAGACTCCTCAAACAGAACGAGAACACGCTCAAACTGACCCTCTGCAGGTCAAGAACAGTGAGTAAAGTAACACTAACACATAAGTACCTCTACGTCTGGACAGTGCTGGGAAGTGACCACAGACTGTGTAAAGAAGTGGACTAAGTGAGTCTGACGTCATCCACAGCGTTCATAGCAAGCAAAGAGCCAATCCGGAGCGAGGCTGTTGAAGGTAACGCCCCTTTCCGCCCACACCGCTGGTTTTGCACAGGGCCGATGCTTAGCAACACTGTCAATCAAACCTGTTGCTAACATCCTGACTAAAGTTTTCGAGTTTAAGCTTCGGTTTTAAGCAAACAAAAATAAACACACAAAATTGATTGGTATTGTTACAGTCGACCAAAAAAAATGAATGGTTTTTAAATTAATATCACTACATTTAACACTTGTGTGAAATACTTTTGCTTTTTATTCTACATTTTTAAATGGGTACTTTATTACTTTTACTTAAGTAGATTTTACTTAAACTTTTCACCTCTGTATCTGTACTTTTATTTAAGTAAAAAAAACGAGTGACTTGTGAAAACGATGACTTGTGTGACTCTTAACAAACTCACCTGACTCCAGACCGTGACCATGGTGCAGTCTGTGCCTAACCCGTTGTCCTTTTGTGTTGTAGAGTCGGGCGGCAGGGGAGCGTGCAGGATTGGGCCCAGCATAATAGAGACAGCGCTGCGGGTGTGCCAAGAATTCCTGATCGATTTGGATCATGGAAACATCGACCGGAACACAGAGACTTCACAGTGCGCTGAGGAGCAGCAGTGGGTGGAGTTTCTTCGGGAATACTACCTGGTCGTGCAGTGAGTCCAGTGAGAATTAAGATCATTTCTGAAGAAATAAGCAGTGCCAGGACCATAGACTGTTTATATAAATGGACATGGCTAATCTGCTAGCCGCTGCGTTCTGAATAGGAAGTGATCGTGAACGCAATTACAGCTCCATCGACTCTGGTTCTAATTTACTTTACATTCAAAAACTGTGTCCCCTCTCTCTGTAACTGCTGCTGTCAGACTCGTCATTTTGGTCTTAAATGTTTGTATTAACCCGCTCTACATGATCTTGGGGTTTTATTTCACTATTGTGTCTGAAAATCAAGATATGAACATCAATAACAGAAAAATCAAGCACCTTCTTTTCCGGACGTTGCTCCCACTAGTGTTAGCAACAGGTTTGACTGACCGCGTTGCTAAGCGATGATGATGATTTGTTTCTTTCAAGCATTGGTCTAGGATATTTTTTCATACTTGTCCAAGAAAATAAATTAATAATAATAATAATAATAATAATAATAATAATAATAATAATAATAATAATAATAATAATAATAATGCATGATAGACTTTGAATGTGTCACATATGTTTTTCTTCTTTCCTCTCAAACTGCTGCTTGTTCCTGTCGTCAGTGATGGAGCAGAGATCAGAAACAGCGCCCTCTTCCTGCAGCCATGTGCACAGATGCTCCAGAAGCTCCGACACGTTTGTCCCCAACTCGACACCGATGGAGTCAACAACATCTGGATCATCAAACCAGGGGCCAAGTCCAGGGGCCGAGGTGAGTCAAGCGCAGCAGAGAAGTTACTGTGTCTATCTATATTAAAGCTGTAGTATGTTACTTTTCAGCCTAAAATAGAGAAGAATATGTTAAGTGAGTCTCTGAAACTGTAAGCAAAAGCTGTTTAGTTTCAGCGTAGTTAGCTCCTCCCTTCAGACAGATATAAGGCAGTGTCCACCAGTAATCTGACCAGAACTGAAGAAGCGGCTTGAATAAGCAGCCAAACGTCTTCACTCCTACAACTTTTTGTCCAGTTGACAGATTTTACTTATGGCTTTTACTAAAAATGACAAGAACTAAAATGGAAATGCAGATCTTAAGATGTTTTATCTCCTGCAAAAATAAGGACATTTATACTTCCTCTTGTTGCAGGCATCATCTGTCTGAACCGTCTGGACGACATCATGGCTCTGGTGGATAGGGACAGGGCGGTGCTCAGGGACAGTCGCTGGGTGGTGCAGAAGTATCTGGAGCGCCCCCTGCTGGTGCACCACACAAAGTTCGACGTGCGTCAGTGGTTCCTGGTGACGGACTGGAACCCTCTGACTGTGTGGTTCTATGGAGAGTGTTATCTGCGCTTCTCCACCCAGCCCTACTCCACCAAGAACCTGCACAGGTCTCACCCTGCAGCTGCTACACACTCACAGCATGTGCTTGAACTGGGACGTATTCAGATCAAAGTGAAGAAATATATGGGAAAAAAATCACAAAAGGCTCATGTTTTTATCATGTCATTAATTACAGTTGTTATTAATCAAAGTCAGATTTGATGTGAACATGTTAAAAAGGTTAATTGTCTTTATAAAAACACATCACATTGGTTCTGGTCCTGTCTCGATTAAAGGAGCCGGATTGTGCATTATTGAGGCTTTTAGATATTTTTGTTTTTTTAAATGACTTAATAGGATGTACACAACCAGTGGATGGTTAGACACACCCTCACTCGATGTTCTTTATTATTACATTCTACATTTTATACACAAACAGAAGAAAAAGGTAAATATGTGGAAAACATAAAAGAAGTGAGGACACCACCTAATGACATCACCAGGGGATCACGGTGTTTTACTTAGCTGAGAAAGGGGTTGATTAAATATCCAGGATTGCTACAACATGCATGACTGAAACATTCCTCAGGGGAGCCAACTGGACCTTCATCCTATTCATTTATTGTTATTAGAAGGGGGCCCATGAGAAATTTCTTGCCCCAGGCCCCCAAATTTCTGTCGACGGGCCTGTACATAGTCATAAATGGTGTTACATTTCATTAATTTTTATACCATTCTGAGCTTATTCCTGGGTTTCGGCTTCATGTTATCTGCAATATCATGAGACCTTTTTCCATTCAAAGGATATATTTTGCTTTTATTTGCTAATTGCTATGGCCACAGTCCTGTTTATCATCATTCTGAAACTCATGTATAGATAAATCGATGCCATTGTATTGACTAGAAGACGTTGTTTTTCTCCGCAGCTCCGTTCACTTATGCAACAACTCAATCCAGAAGCACTTCCAGCCGTCCAAAGACAGACACCCAGACCTGCCCGAGGACAACATGTGGTCCTGCACCCAGTTCCGGAGCTTCCTCTCTGGGCAGGGCCGTGAGGAACAGTGGGAGAGCGTGGTGGTCCCAGGGATGAGGCAGGCGGTGGTCCGAGCTCTGCAGACCGCTCAGGACTCGGTGGTCCATCGCAGGGCCAGTTTCGAGCTGTATGGAGCAGACTTCATGCTGGGACGGGACCTGAGGCCGTGGCTGTTGGAGATAAACGCCAGCCCCACCATGTGCTGCTCCACCGGGGTGACCTCCCGCCTCTGCCCCGCGGTGCAGACAGACACGCTCAGGGTGGTGCTGGACCGAAGAAACAACGCCCACGCCAACACAGGGGGGTTTCAACTCATCTACAAACAGGTCAGACTATTTGGAGATGTAAGAATAAGAATTACATTTAAAAGTTTTATATCAACCAAAATGGACCATGTTAGAACTTTGTGACCTCCTTGAAAACACACCTGGAGTAGGGATGGGACAATAAACAATAATATCGTTTATCGTGATAAAAAGGGTTGACAATAATCGTTCCTGGGGCATTTTACATAACAATTATAATCCCTCTTCCTATTCATTTGTATTACAGGGGGCCCATGCAAGGCTTATTGACCCGGGCTCCCAAATTTCCAAAGTACAGTTATATAAAAACTGTATATAATTTTTCATATCCATAACATTTGTAAACTGTCAGCAACTTTAACCATTTTCGGGATTTTATTGGCCAATTATTTTGGTCGCGATAATCGTGACACAAATTGTCAATATCATGCCAGGCCTAACCTGGAGTTGTGTTTTGTTTCATTCACACATGTTTGAGTAACACTTTATTATTAGTCTGTAACATCTCCAAAGCTCAAAATGCTCTGTTCCACCTTGTGATGTCATGAAGTGGTAGTTTTAAAGTTAACAACTCTTTCACCTTTAGTTCAGTAGAGATTTGAAATTTCACAACTCAAATTATCCAAATGATTCTAGTGAAGGTGTATGGAGTTTAAAAACACAGTGGAGCACTTCCTGTATTACCACATGATGACATCACAAGGTGGAAGAACTCAGACGGACCTCGGACTCCAGGTCTGTTTGTGATGAGGAAACAACATTAGAACAGATCATAAAACAGTGTAACATGGGCCTTTAAATATTAACATTTATAGTTTAAATCAAGTTGGACCAAGAATTTCAGCTTCTTCTTTATAGACACCGTTGGAACACCATTCACAACATATATATATATATATATATATATATATATATATATATATATATATATATATATATATATATATATATATATATATATATATATATATATATATATATATATGTTTTTATTGTTACTATGGCAACAGTGCAAATCATTTCTCAGGAACCCATAGAGACAAGAGGTGCACTGTTTATTGACACTGATGGCTCATTTGTGCTGTGAAGAAAACTTTGAACTTTAACGTGAGGCCATTTTCTACAATCAAATATAGAATAAAACTTTCAGAGAGTAGATCGAATAGTTTGAACCAAAAATAAAGAATTGAGGATAAATTTTTGATACTGTGATGTACACACCCACTGTGACACGCCCACTGTGACACACCCACTGTGACACACCCACTGTGACACGCCCACTGTCATCGCGTCATCATTTTGGTACAAATTTTTTGAAAAGTGCTGCCGCTGACAGCATGTGGCTCTTTGTTGTGATGACGTTTACGGCGACATCAGCTCCATTTGACACTGAGGTTTTCTAAGTAATTTTAAATGAATATTGTGATTTATAATGATCCACAAGTGTCAAGAGATGAGAACTATAGAGACACAAGCACAGTAGGACTGATTTAAATTTCAATAATATCTAAAAAAAAAAAAAATTCTGAAACTGAAACTAATAATCTGATGTTGTAATATTTCTACTGTGTATTTCTATACAAATGTGTTTGTTCTTGCAGCCTGCGGTGGACGTCCCTCAGTACATGGGCGTAAACCTGCTCATCGAAGGAGCTTCGATCAGACGACACAGGCCCCAGCTAAAGCCCCCTGCACCCGCTCCCTCTGCTCCTGCCCCCTTTGCCCATGTCCGGTCCTGTCCAGAGGAGAGGGACATTTCCCAGAAGCCCTTGGTGCAGAAGTCCCACACTCTGGCGGTCATGGTCCAGTCAAACAAGGAGAACCGCACAGAAAAGAGGAGGCAGGCCCAGACCTCGGCCAAGAGTGCAGCCTCCAAGGTGATGAAAAATAGGACTGTCAAAAACCCTTGAAACGCCATCCGTATACCAGAAAAATGTGTTTGGAAAGCGTGAAATATTGAGTTTATTAAGATGTGCTGTTGGACTGGTGCTGACTTTCCACTTAAAAAGTTACATAGTGCAACTTTAAATGTACAGTATGTAACTTTCTGCAGGTGTGATTCCATGGAAATAGAAAGATAAAACCAAACTTTGGCACATTCTCTATGGAGACAGATATAGTTAATGCTGTACTGTGGAATATTATAGCCAAAAGAACAATGTTACCATGGAGACAAGAAGGAGGCCAGGCCAAATAAGAGTCAGGCTTGTGGATATGCGAGCCCCCTGTGTTTTCAGTGTAATAAACCCAACCAAACTTTTATTTTAGTTTAATTTTGGCTAAAAGTTACATACTGTGGCTTTAAATACTACACATAATTCTTGTTTAATAATTTCTGAATTAAATTAAAGTTGTTGTTTTTTTCAATTTTGTGTTCATAAATAAATCTAAACTATTTCTCCCCAGCTCCCATCCTCTGCCCACAGGCCTCACCTCCAGCTCCTCCCTCCAGAGCTGCCCCTCGTCGCTCACACCGAACCCCAGAGGAAGGCTCGTCGTCTGGGCCACGGCTCCCCCACGGCCACCCTGGTCCCTCAGAGTTTGTCCTTCTCCTTCAACCCGTCCAGAGCCCCCCGAACCAGGACGACCCCCAACCCGAGCACCTGCCACCGCTTCACCCTGCCCCCCGCAGCTCTGGACCGCCGCGCCTGTCTGACCCTGCCCTCCATCGAGGTTTTCAGCCTGAGAACGAACATCACGGCAGGGAGAATGTTCAGCTGTAAGCCCAGTTTTCACTCCGTTCACTCCAGCGCCCACAGAAAGCAGCTATTTTCACTTCCTTATGAACAAAGTGTTGCCATTAATAAACAAAATGAACATAAAGTGTGAAGATGTTTGAGATAAGTGTCTTCATGTATCTGGGACCGTTGCCATAACAATTAATAATCCATAACAGTATTTTAAATCGTGAAAAGTCCTCAAAATGGTGTCCATGAACATAAATTGTAAAGGGATATGTGTTGATTGGGTTCAGTGTGATTCAATGTGATTTTAACTGTTGCCATAGCAATTTACAATAAAAAAAACAAAATATTCTATCTTTCAATCGTAGACATATAATTAGCTAATAATAATAGTAAATAATATGAATGTCTATGCTTTCAATGGACAAGAGTCCTCAACATGGCGTCCGTAACAGGGAACAGTGGCTGGAAAAATGTGCAGATGCTGGTGTACTTTTGAGATTTGATTTTAGAAAGTCTGTCTGCACAAATCATATCCAAAACAAAATAGTGTATCTTTTCAATGGTCAAAAGTCCTCATAATGGCGCCCGTAACAAGGAGCAATGGCTGGAAAAGTGTGAAGATGTACTTTTGAGATTTGGTTAAAGAAAAAAGTGTCTGCGAAACTCATGTGCTCCAAAAGAGTTTGAGATTTGACATGTTTTTTGTTTTGTGTCAGATGCCCTCCCTAATTTGGAATACAATGCCTCATGTGGCTGGAGAATTACACTCAGTGGGTTATGATCATGTAATTAAAACCATCGTCATCACAGTTCGCAACATCTGAATGGTCAAAAGTCCTCAAAATGGTCCTGAAATCAATAGTTCTGACAGCAGTATTTCAACAATGCCTGACCTACATCCTCTGCTTTTTTAACTTTTATTTTTAAACTTTCCATAGCACTGTTGTTTTTAACCTAAGGTCTAAGGTTTTAGCTTCTATGAGGTCAGAATGTGACATGTTTATATATTTGTTTTAAATTAAACTGTTTTTAAGTTATCATTATTATGTATTTATTTAGCATTTTAGCTGATTTTGTTATTGATGAGGAGAATTACATTTTAAATTGAAGTAAATGTTTTAATATATTACCTCATTTATTTCATATGATTTTGTTTTATCTTTCTCACTATGAACTGAGAGTTGAAACGTCCAGCTTATTTATTCTTTTTATTAATATTTTGTAACATAAAAAAGCACAATTATGAAAGACAATCAGTGAACGTATTAAACTAATATATATACACAGATTTTTAAGATGTGAGTTCTGTTTATATCCTATTTAAAAACAAGATTAATTAAAGCTGATTTAGAAATAAAATAAACTCATTGCTTTAGGTTTGATGAATCCTGGGTGTAGTGTCTGTAATGCAACAACAGAGGGCGGTGTTACATGTGATGAACCTGGGTGTAGTGTGACTACCATTTAACGTACGGTGTGAGTGTGAGTGTGTTTCGGTGTGTGTGTGGGGGGGGGGGGGGTGTGGGGGTGAGTGTGTTTCAGTGTGTGTGTGTGTGAGTGTAGACTTAGGGCCTGAGGGCGGGTCCTGCAGAAGGTCCAGACGCCGATGAAACACTGAGTCAAGGGTCACACAGATCTGTGAAGAGGAACAGAGTGTGTCACACAGTGGTCCTCACACACTGACAGCAAACATCCAAGAGCCAAAGAACCTAAAGGGTTAAACTCACTATAAAGACACACCACTGTTCACACTGGAGTATGACCCAGCTCTAATACAGTTTTCTCAAAGACAAACTCGACACATGACAGATGCAACACTCATATATTTCTTGTGGTTTTCTTGTTATCGTGAGGTTATAACACATTAAGTGTTTCATGTATGTACTGCAGCTCATGTTCATGAACATTACTGTACATGCCGTATCTTCCGCACTATAAGGTGCATCGAAATATAAGGCGCACCTTCAATGAATGGCCTATTTTAAAACAGTTTTCATATATAGGGCGCACCGCATTTTAAGGCGCATAGAATATAAACTACTGTAGTATCTGAGGTTGTGTTACGCATCCACGAGATGGAGCTGCGCTAAAGGGAATGTCAGTCAAAGTCAATCAAATTTTATTAATAGAATATAAAAAAAACGTTCTGAAAACTTTGTTCACTCTTTATAGCGCACTGTGGGTTTTTGAGAAAATTAAAGGCTTTTAGGTGCGCCTTATAGTGCGGAAAATACGGTATAGACCAGGAGTGCTCAGACTTTTTCAGTATGTGAGCTACTTTTAAAATGATCGTGTCTGAAAGATCTACCACCTATTACAAAAATGGTAAACATATATTTATTTGTAAATATATTATGAATTCTTACATCTACAGTGCATTTTCATGTACCTTGCACAACGTCATGAGATAATACTGCACAACACAACTGAACTTCTTACATGTTCATAATTACTTGAATGATGATTACTGCTCTGACTTGCACTGAATCAGTGAGGGATGCAGAGTTCGGGCAGAAGCTTCTGACAGGAGCCAGGAGTAAAATTGCATTTTTCGTTTGAAAGTGATAACAGAGCTAATCATGTTGATTACGGTTTTGTCTTTTTTATAGCCATAAAAATCATGTTAAACGAAGTATCAGAATTTACTGCATTTTTTCACACAACTACTTCTATTTTACACGTGCTCTCATTCATCACCTTTGAGGGACAACAGAGGCAGATTATTGTAATGACGGTAAAATATTTACATAGCCCATGACTCCGCTTTGAGACGCCGTTTGAGCACCACTGGGCGCGGAGTTACGCTGCTGGAAAGTCCACAACCCGCTCGGTGACGATAGGATCTGACGCTATAGGGTTAAACTAACTCGCGCTTGTTTATGTGTGTGCAGCGCCCATGATGTGACCTAGAGTCAGGTGTCATCTGATTGGTTGTCCTGTATATTAGTCATGTGACTGGATGGATGATGGGACATGATCTACACAGAATGCCTTCGCGATGGACGTACTGAACACCCCTGATCTAGACTTTGATAAAAGACCTTTGAGTTTAACTAGTAGATGTTTTTTGAGTAATAAAGTCAAGTAGGCACTAACAGGTAAACAATCAAACCTCTCGATTTGTCCTCAGTAAAGTCTCGTGGTCCTGGTCAGGGGACGGTCAGTAGAAGTCTGGGTGAATATGTCTTGGAGTGATGTCTCCTTTCTCAAGAAATCTTCAAATGAAGTTCACAGATGCAGGTTTCCGATCGCAGCCAAAGTTGCAAAGTTTGCAGTGAAGACGCACCTCAGCACGTGGCGTCTGTGGACGGTCAGTGTCCGGCTGTCCCACAGGTCATCACCCTGTGCATGTTTGTCAAAGTTTTTGCGCTATATATAATTGACTAATGGTTGTGTACGATATATAGAAATAAAGTTTTATAGTTTTATTTTAAAGTGCATTTTTTAAATTTGAATTTGAATCACTGGGCTGTGTTTTAAAGCGCGTGTAACCTTTGATTTATTTAACATTTTTTATTTTATGTATTAACACATTTATTTGGGTCATTAGTGTTTTGTTTATTACTTTGTACTTATTTTATTAACAATATTATTTTTTATATTATGTTTGGATGAATTACATTTACTTTATAATAATATTGGTTGCTTCTTATTGTTATTGGTCCAGCGCATTTGAGGAGATCAGATAAAAATGTAACAAGTGTGAACGCGCACAGGGAGCGCACGATGAGTTAAGTTGTTGAATAAAGACGAGCTGTAACTGTCCTGTCGTGTTGGACTATTTAATCAAAGAAAACAGAAAGAAAACATTATGTTAAATCTGTCACCCGCCAAACCACAGCCTCAGAGACTGGATAGGACAGTATGTTAGGGTCATATATGTTTTTCCTGTTTTCATAAGATACTTTCCGCCCTTTACATTGCACTTATTTGCGCACACCTGTGAGGCGCAGATGAGGCGCACGGGCCAGTCCGCTGGGAGCGCAGAGGGGACAGACCTGTGGGCCCCGGGCTCACAGTCCCACAGGCCCAGGGCCCAGATATTCAGTAGTTTCCACATCTCACACGGGCTTATTCTGCGTGTTTGTTCAAAAGCAGCGCAGAGAGCGGGTTTACGCTAAAGAGCAGGTGTAAATCACAACGTGGAGACAACAACCTGCTGAAGTGAAGGAGCTTCTCACTGTTTCCAAAGAGAGAGGAGGCACAGCACCTACACTGAAAAAAGTCAAACATTGCTGTTGTTCATTAAATGTTTTTTTTTTTGTTTGTTTGTTTTTTTTTTTTTGTTTTTTGCCGTTGGATTAATTTAAGCGGAAGCAAAGTGCTGGGGTGAGAGATAATTCCGCTAAAGGTTTGGTCAGTTACACAGTGATTACTGTAAACCCAAATGAACAGGACTTCACTGAGGGTGAGTTGCCTCTTACAGATCTTGACTCAAACTTTAACAGTTTCATGTCACACTGTTGTACGTGATGTAAAACAGTACTTACATTTGAACGTGTACTGTGTAGTGCACAGTGGTCCCTGTTTATCGCGAGGGTTACTTTCTAAAAATAATAATTTTGTTATTCATAAGGAGAATTACATTCACACACACTATGTTAAATGCATCGTTCGAACGGCGCATTTAAGGGCACTTAGGCGAATTGGGACATCGGGCTGTGTGTAATGCACCAGCAGAGGGCGGTGTTACATGTGTTCAATGCTGGGTGTAGTGTGTGTGATACACCAGCAGAGGGCGGTGTTGTCCTATGCAGCTCATATTTGTTAAGGCTCCAGCTCCATTGTCCCATTGAACTTTACCATTAAACTCCATTATTTACAATTAGACCAACTCCACATTTAAAGCTGAACTGTGTAACTTTTCTGGCTTTCGCTTAGTATTTTATTGCTTTCCCACAGTACGGCATTAAACTGATCTGTCTGCACCATGACAAGCTGCACCAAGTCAGCTCTGTGGAGAGAGGACCCCACTCACAATAAGTGATACGCTTTTGTGACATGAACACGTGTGATTTGATTAATCCAACGTGGAGAAGTGTAATGCCATAGTGCGGGACATTCCAGGTAAAGCAATAACATCTCCATGACAAAGAAGAGGCACACTTTAGCAGTAAAGTGCCATAGTGTAGCTTTAAATTACTGTCTTTAAAACAAACAAACATGAGAAATTGATCAAAGTCACGACACAACCTTTGGATCAGTGGACAAACGCTCTCCACTGTCGCCCAAATGAGTTTTATTTTGAAAAGATGCAGGCTCCTCTTCACCTTCCTGTTTCTCAAACCTGAAGTGCTTCAGATAAAATAAGATAAATGTGATAAGAAACAGACACAGACACAACTGTTCCACGGGAAAAATATGACTTTAATAATACACTTATATTGTATATCAACATTTATAGACAAAATACAGTATTTACATCGAGCTTCTTTCAGGTAGGTCCCAAAATATAAAATCTTAAGTACCTCTTTCTATAAAAACTAGTCTTGAGTTTAAACATTCACGATCTCTCCTCCTCCGACTGCAGAGTCCAGTAAAACAGAGGGACAAAGAGAGTCACAAGGCAACAAACAAACACCGGGTTTGATTTGAGAAACGCAGGTCCAAGCCAGCACAGTGCTACAGTATACACACCGGAACACACCGGCATACACCAGTATACAACTAGTATACAACCTGTATACACACTAGTATACACACCGGTATACACCAGTATACAACTAGTATACAACCAGTATACACACCAGCATACACACACAATACATACACACAACACACACGGCCAGGCTCATGTTTGGACACACGTTGTGTTTTTTGTCAGTGTTACTACTTTATACATGTCAGATTCAAACAGTGGTGGAAGGTAATGAAGTACAAGTCATAAAGTACTGACCTGCTGAAAAGGCTGAGGGTTTATTTTGAACACATTCATAATTTGAACCAGCTAAAAAATATGTTAATTAAATTGTTTCTGTTGAACAAAATCATCACATCTGAAGCCTTGTAACACCTCAAAATCTAAGCAAAATACTTTTACTTTATAGCACATTTTTAAACAGGTGCTTAAATACTTTTTACTTAAATCATTTTTTTCATGTGATACTTTTACTTGAGTATTTTTTAGTAGTTTGTTTAGTATTTTAAGTAACAAAACTGAGTAGCACCACTGTTGGACACAATGTTCAATGTTCACTACTTTCTACATTTTTGATACAAACTCAAAACATCAAATATATGAAGCAAAATATATGGAGTTATGTCATTTTCATAAGAAGAAATGTTTTTGACTTCCAGCTGTGTCTTGTCAGGATCAAAACATGTCAAAAACACAAACTACTATCAAAGCAAACGCATTTTGAGTTATTTTGAGTTTACGATGTTTCTATGAACTGTTCGTTCATAGTTTTGATCCTTTCAGTGAGAATCTCCAATGTCACAAAAATAAAGAAAAAAACTGAAAAAAATGTGTCCAAACGTTTGACTGGTCGTGTGCTCGTCTCCACTCTCGGCTCTTAGCTCTAACACAGGTATCAAAAATAGAGATATACACAATATATGAACAATAGTTACATGAGCTGTTGTGTTTGAGGAATACTTGCATTCACGGTGGTCAGGTGGTCTGTACACACGTCGACACAGTGCGCTAGAGACAGTGCCTGGTGCAAAAAACATGACGGGCGGGCATTTTGGTGCTAACATTTGGTGCAAATGGGGGATGGAGGGCAGAAAAGTGGTGCAAAAGTGTCTTCTGCAACAGGTGATATCAGCAGCATCTTCAAAAGTCTCTCTACATTCAAACACGAGTGAGGGGAGGGCGCGCAAACTCGGTAATATACATTAAAGAAACATTCGGCAAGTAAATTGGCGACAGAAACGGGCGAACCTGGCCAGAAAACATCGAAATTCTACGCTAATTTTGGTCAGTTTTGAAATTAGTCCACGAAAAACCGCCTTGTGTGTTGCCAGATTGGTTCCATATATCCAAAGTTGTTTAGTGAGGATGATTGAGTAATTAAAACGATGGAATATACTGTGTTCAATTGTTAATTACTATGGCAACCCACTATGCTACGAGGCTATGGGTCGCAGTCTTTTCATGAGCTTCAGAACGACGAAAAGTTACGACCGTAGCCACAACATTTCAAAACAAAACAAAATTACATCTTTTGAGTGGCTGGTCTTCCTCAAAATGGCGGTGTACAGCAGGAAATGAAACCCATGACTCACCATTTAAAATATATAGTGTTTAATTTTAAATGAACTTAATTGTTAATCGCCGTCCTCAGTTTTCATCATTCTGAAATCAATGGATGGAATAAAAATAGAGTGGACTTTTTGGGGCACTTAATAAAGATTTGTAGCATTTTTGTAGCTAATTTTGTATGTACTGTCCTACCCGTTTTAAGCTGGTTAAAGTTGTATCAAAATTCAAATTTCGAATGTCTGGCCAGGTTAGCAACATTCCCTACAAAGCTTATGTGAAATGGCTCAGTTTTCGCTAGCTCCTCCCACTAATACTGTGTTTATTTAGTCTGTGTGAATGGTTTCGGCTTCACTCTTTGGTTTCCTGGTTGAGGGGTGGCACTTGCTTGAGCGCTTGCAGGAGGGCGGGTGAGTCCATGGGGGAGTGGGAGGAGGAGATAACGGGGGCGGGTGAGCCTCCTCTGGGTGACAGCACCAGGGAGGGGGCACCCGGGCGCTCGCCGGCCGGAGACGACCCCCCCATTCCCGGGTACAACATCGGGATACTGGCCCCCGGGTACCAGCATTTCTCCAGCATGGGCAGGTACGCTGCTGCGGAGGGTGGAATGAGGTAGAATGGCATGCATAGCGGATGAGGTGGAGGAGGTGGAGCGTGTGTTGGCGAGTAGCTAGCATAGCCGCTCGATGACGACGACGATTCGCCGCTGGAGACGTCATCCTCGGACGATTCTGCTCGTGGTCGCTTGTGTCGAGGCATCTCTTCTTCCAGCTTAATCGAGTTTGGTCTGTCGCTCAAGGCTCGTTTGAGATGACTTTCAGAGGCGTAGAACTCGGGACGTCCCGCTTGGGCCCTGGTCTCTCCCTTCTCCAGCTCGCCCCCGTATCCGCTGTCGGTATCTGTGTCACTGCCGCTCTGCTCCCCTCCCTGGCTGGCGTACGCTCTTTGGATGACGGAGACGCAGTTCTTGACGTAGCCTTCGTTGGCGGTGGGTTTCGGGGTGGGACTGAGCCTCGTTTGGACCTCTTCTGGGGAGATTTCGTTGTGGGACGGGTGCTGGTGGTGGTAGGGCTGGATGTTTTGGGGTTCAGGGGTGGGCGGGGTGCACGGCCGGGGCGGCGGGTGCAGGACTTCGGAGGCGACTTTGTGGAGGTGGGTGATGACGTGGGACAAGCTGAAATCGTGGTCTTGTTCGTGGTTAGCGATGAACTGGAGCACTTCTTTGGCACACATGTGGAAACCAGAGCGAAACATCTCCTCCGACTTCTCCTGGTTGACCACGGGCTGATCTAAAAACACAAAAAAACAACGTATTTTTAAAGACACACTATGGAACTTTTTATGATCGCAGTGCAGCACATTGGAAACGGTTTTGTTTGTAAAATTTGCCATATAATTACAATAGATTTGGATTTTGAGGATGTTACAAAAGGTCTTCACCTGCTTGTTCCTATGGAGATCTTAATGCCTTGCCTGGAATGTTCCACAGTATGGCATTGAGCATATCTATCTCCATGGACACAACAAAGTTCGGTGAAACCACAGGGCCAAGTAAGAGGTCAGATCTGTGCCTCTACCTTGAAAAACATGCAGCTGTAATGTAAGCGGACTTGCCTCTCCACAGATCTGACCTCTTATGGTGTCACCTAACGTTTTTGTGTCCATGGAGATAGATACATTCAATACCATGAAGTGGAAAGTTCAAGGTATACCAATAACATCTCCATGGAGACAAGCACGTAGCAAACAATCCACCCAAAAAGTGGCATAATTCACCTTTAACTCCTCTACTTAATCCCATTGTTTACTTCCATAATTGTAGTTTTTAAGCCAAGTTCGATGCTTAAATTCTTACCGATTTGTAGTCCATTTTGAAGCGCCAGAATCTTCTGCTGCTGCTGCTCCAGTAGAGTCGACAGCGTCTTCACATGTTTTAGTGTTAGCTCGAGCACAACGGCCTTCTCCAGATGACCCAAAGTCTGCAAATGATAAAAAACAAACAAATTTAGCATTTTAGCATTTCATATACGTCCCAAAACACCTCCAAAAGATCAGTGTTTATGTTATAATCTGACATTTGAATTAATATCTTTGTCTTAATAAGAGAATTATGCAAACAGATGAGACAAGAACCAGCAAAACAACTTAGATTTGTCTGATGTAAGTTCAGTGCTAACATTTACACGAGTCCACTTTATGTAACACTTGGATCACTTGAGTTTAAGGTTGTTTTGGCCTGACGTATGGATTTCAGTTGTAGAGATAGTAGATATTGTACATTTACTGCACAAAAGTCCAATCCCCAACACGTCAAAGCAAATAATGTAACTCCTTGAGGGTTTTAAGACCTATTTTTTTCTATTTTAGGAGCAGTAAAGGAGTCTAGTCTTATCTAACAGCTGGATCACTCGTTGAGTTTAAGGTTGGATTTCAGTATTAGATCGTTGATATTGTACATTTACTGCACAAAAATCCAGTCCCCAACAGTCAAAAACATATTACGTAATGTGACAGACTATCTTTGGAGTAGTGCAGGGTCTAGTATTATGTAATAACAGGATTACTTGTTGAGTTTAAAGTTACATTTGGACAGATTTTCAGCGTTTGAGGGACACAGAGACAGTTTGTTCTCTGCTACATCCATCCACTTAATAATTTTCACTTTTTACGTGGAATTTAACACAATTTTGACTGTTTTCTGAGAAGTAAGGTGATTCATTTGGACTGACAAACTAAACCAATAGCTGCATTTTGAGGTCGTTTCACATTTTTTGTTGGTTTTAGAGAGTTAAGAACAGTTCCATACTCGGAAAATCCCTCTACGTGCAAATGACCGCAGTAAAACCCGGAATTCACCCATCTCTTTTTTCTATTTTAAGATGTGAAAGTGCCACGCCCACTTTGCCTTTCACTGAGTTCTTTCTGCTGACGCACGAGGCGCAGGGAGCAACACGACCGCACGACCACACGGGGGCGCATTTCACTAACCACACTCCACACAGAACAGGTCATCCTACTGTTTCGAGCCTTTACGCGCCCGTGCCAACACTCACCGTGAGTTTGAGATGCTCCGGCAGCAGATCTTTGAGCTGCGCGATGCACTCGTTGATCCGGTCACGTCTCTTTTTCTCGATGAGTCTGTGCGGCAACTTATACGTGTCCTGGATAAAAATACACAAGGAAAAACAGGAAAGACAACTGTTGAGCGCGTGAAGTCAAAGGAGAGGAGGGAGAGGAGAGGAGAGGGAGAGGAGGGAGCCCGGGCTGTTATGTCATAGCAAGAATTAGGTCAGCCATTTATGGAGCTGTGGGAGCGCAGTGCCAAAGGGATCAGTCAACACAGTTTGAGTGAACAAGCTGCGTGGACTGCGTAATAGTCACAGAATATTACCCACCTTGCTTTCTTCGCCTCTTTTCATGCCACGTCTTGGTTTATAGACGTACATGGGGTAGTCAATCCTAAAAATAAAACATCAAAATTTAAATTACGCGGTTGGACAAGCAACTTTAGTGGAGCGTACGCGTGATTTTTAGAGCTATTGCATAATAAACAGGTCTTAAAAAGTGTAACTTACCCCTGCACGTCTGATATATCCGAGTGGTGTTTGGAGAGTGGTGGAGGAGGAGGCTGCGCGCTCACGATCCGATCCATTTTCCCTCCTATGTCCAATTACGCACTGAGAAAACTTGCAAGAAAAAAATCCCAAATCTATTCAAAAAGTTCACAACAGGTTAAAATGCGCACAAAAATCCAACAGCTGTCAAAAAATCTGACATTCTTGTTGTAGATGAGTTTAAGATGTGGGTTGTTTGTGCAGATAGCAGCGTGCGCCGCGGTGTTGGAGAGAGCAGGGGAAGACCGTGCGCAGCGTCGAGTGAAATACACCTCTCCGGCTCTGCTCAGTCTGACCCAGCTCTGTCACATGAACCTCACGTGTTAAACGGCGCTGGAGCCTCGGCCGTGGCTCCTCCTCCTCTCCCCGGGGCAGGACCGCGATTGGAGGGTGGACGTTTGGCGTCAGCGCGGAGGAGGAGTGGAGCTGATCCCGTGTACCACCACGCTGAAGTGTAGCTGAAGTGTGTGGAAACAAGGAGAGACGGAGCGGGCAGGAGAGAGCGCGCCACCAGCGAGGAACGTGCGGGCAGACGGCCAACAACAGAGTTTACGCCAAAGGAAGAACAATAACAACGTTTAGTCAGCGCCTAGACTCCAACAACAGCAGAAAGATCAGCGCGTAGACTCCAACTGCAGCTTAGACTCCACAGCATCAGGACTCAGCGCAGACACCGCACTTTACTGAACAAAGATTGAGTTTAAGTCTAGTTTAAATAAAGTAGGACAATTATAATATATTTGTTCTGTTTGAATGTTAAATGCACAGTATTTAACTTTCTGGCTATGGCACATCACCTGCATGACTCCACGATAACAAAAAGTTAAAGCCACAATTTGAAACATTTTCCATGGAGATATATACATTTTATAGCAAAGTGTGTAACGACGCGTGTTTTTCAGTGAAATAAACTTACCAAAAAAAAAAAAAAAAAAGCAAACATAAAACAAAGCAAAGGCTTTTATCTTTGTCTAAGTGCTGCCTAAAAAGTTCCATACTGCAGCTTTAAATGAACACACGGACAGAAACTCACCAGATGTGTGTTTTTAAACCGTGCGTAAAAGTTGTCCGTGCGTAAAAGTCGAACCAAAGACCGTGACACAGAGAACGCAACACACCGTGGAGAAAAGGCAAAGCAATAACTTCTCCATGGACACACGCACACACACGCGCGCACACCCACCCACACACACACCCGCACGCATACACACATACACACACACACAGGACCCTCCACCGCAAACGTTACACAGTGAATCTTTAACTTGTATCATGTCCATGATATATGTGTTTCAAACCATTTGTCTGCGTCCGATGGAAAAAAAACCTATTAAGTGAGATGATCTGAGCTGCTGTGGAGCATCCCGACACTATTTAGAGCTGCTGATTATAAAACATTAACACTGAGGAAGTTTAGGGCATTGACTAACAGGACGCACACGCGCACGTTCACAGAAGTTGACAAAAGCCTGCAAAGTTTGCCCATTTTATGCGCAAATACGCGAGTTCATGTAATTTACTCAATGAACGACACCACCCTTATCCCTGTTTCCCTCGCGCGGTTTTGGGATGACGAAATGCTAAGATAAAACAGGTCCATGCACGCGCCTCTGTTTGTTCAAAGGCGTCATGTGCAGTGCACGCGCCCCACGGTGTCATCATCCTGTGTGCACGCGCCTGAGGGTGTCACGAGGCGGTGCCGTTGTAGTGTCACGTGGACCCCTCATGGCCCCTGGATGCACGAGCTCTGTTATCGTCCCGGGACACGCGCGCACAGCCCGCGGTTTGACGCCACACCTCCAACTCCGCGCGGGGTCAGGGGTCACCGTAAATTTCAGGGTCGTTTGAGGTTTGACACGTGCGCGCACACACGCTCACCTCAGACGACCTCACTCCCCTCACCCCTCTCCTCCCCCTGCCCCCTCTCCCCTCCCCTCTCTGTCTCCAAAAGTGTAAACAAGTTTGGCTTAAAATATAAGATCTTAAAACACAGAACAACACAAACAAAAACAAACAAAACACATCACTGCATAGGTCCATTTAAAACATTAAAACAGGAGCAGGTGAGTGTAAATGTTTATCTCCACAGTCTTAAAGTGCATTAGTGGCACCAGTCTATCCAGTTTTACATGTCCTTCAAATGTTTTTAAGAAGCAAAATAACCAAAAACCTTTTTTTCCCCCCATTTCAGTTCAAATGCATCGAGTTTTTAGACAATCATCAGACAATCATCAGATCTAAGATTAAAAGTTCCCGTATCAAAGTTCAGGTTGACCTGCACAGTTAAATGTTTTGTTTTTGTGTGTATTGTTGTGTGTTTGTGTGTGGTCTCACTGGGCTCTGCCTGTAGAAGTATAAAGATAAATTAAATGTTCTGTGTAAAGTATCGACACTTAGCAGAGCCACTACATCAAACTGGTATCTTGAGTTACTAATACTGAAGTAAATAACACGTGCACACCAGAGGAGGGCAGACGTATGGAATGTGCGGGGGGGTTACGAAGATGCTAAGCAGACCAGAAGATCCTCTTTATACACACACACACACACCCACACACACCCACCCACCCCCACATACATACACATACACACACACACATCCCCCCCCCCCACACACACATACACACACACACACTCTCTTCCTTTCCGGAGAGTCCGTTGCTTCATTGTTCACTTTACCTGTGTGGAACTCATTAAACCTTCTGACTTTGTTTCAGACTCTTGGTCCTCTTACACCAGAAACAAACATTCTTACAACTAAATACTTCTGTAAAGTAGAAACGGAGCAATATTAGTCCCATATTAATAGATTCAACAATGAGTCATTTAGATATTAGAAAAAAGAAAAAAAAGACAAGAGACATTTATAAACTGAACCCTTAAAGGTCCTATATTACAAAACAAACTCTTGTAGCTTTAGGTCGTGTTCTAAAGTTGCTTCCTCCTCAAAAACAGACCTGGAGTTGTGTTTTGTTTCATTCACATGTTTGAGTAACACTTTATTATTAGTCTGTTACATCTCCAAAGCTCAAAATGCTCTGTTCCACCTTGTGATGTCATGAAGTGGTAGTTTTCAAGTTAAAAGCTCCTTTTACCTTCAGTTCAGTAGAGACTGATGATCCAAATGATTCTAGTGAAGATGTATGGAGTTTAAAAACAGAGTGGAGCACTTCCTGTTTCCTTTATCACCACATTACATCACAAGGTGGAACAGAGTGTTTCCTGTTTGAGAGAAGAGCTCAGTCTAAATATGCAGGTTTTGTGTGTTAAACATGTGTGAATGAAACAAAACACAACTCCAGGTCTGTTTGTGATGAGAGTAGAGTAATATGGGCCCTTTAAGACATGGTGTTTTCACATTAGCATTAGCAAAGTAGCATAAAACACATATTTATGTGGCTGGTGAAGCTAATGGAAACCCCCTGAACAGAATTTGCACCAAAACCAGGAAACACAAAAATAACCCAATGATGATAAGAATAGGACCATTTTGTGCGTTCACTTTCAAGTTGAGACGTGTTTGTTGTTTTTAGACTTGACTCATTCAACAGAGTGGCTCTCATCCTAAACGCCCCAACTATTCTCACAGGAGCGACCACATCGTGCCCTTTAACATGTTTTGAGACTGAAGCAAGAACGATACAGTTACAACGTTCACAAAAGAAAAGTGAAAGAAGCTAAAGGTGATGTGAAAAACAGAGCGAGTTCAGTTTAAATGTTTTGCAGTGGTCCAAAGTTACTCCTCACTTACCTTACGCACTCTGAGCATCCTATTTACTCACCACGATGAGATTATAAGCACTTTTCACAACTTTTAGAGGCCGTAGCGGTGTTTTATCACGCTAACAGTGCACTTTATGATTCTTGGACAGTATAACAGTTTATAATAGGCAACAGTAACTCAGTTGGTAGAGCGTTTTCCACTGAAGGTTGGTGGTTTGAATCTTGCTCTCGCTTCCAGCTATCAGCAAGATGGACCTTTCTGTGTGGAGTTTGCATGTTCTCTCTGTGTCTGATGGGTCCCACCGCTCCTGAAAAGTTTAACCCAGTGACACAGAAGAACGGGTTAATTGCAGAGGGCAAAAGAACACGCAGCCCCATTCACAGTCACGTCTCTACAGTCTCGTTTATTTAAATAAACTTCATATCATTTACAATTCACTCGCGTCTTTGTATAAAACTTAAAAATCTCACAGAAGCAGCACTTCAAACATGACATGAACACAAATATAACCCAGTCGCCCTGTGTGCCCCGACTACTGCTACAGACATTCAGTGCATCAAACTAATAAAGACTAAGAGAGTAAATACATCAGTGCAGACCACAGACTGTATGAACAAGAGGACGAAGTGAGTGTGACGTCACCCACAGCGTTCGGCTTCAGTTAAATGAAGCTCATCGAGGGTAACAGTTATATGGGTGAATTTAGAGTCGAATTCTATATTTGGAATTACGACCGCGAGTGTCATAGCAACCAAAGAGCCGATCTGGTGCGAGGCTGTTGAAGGTAACGCCGCTTCCCGCCTGCACCGCTGGTTTAGTAGGGAGCAGGCGCTTAGCAACACTGTCAATCAAACTTGTTGCTAACACTAGCGGGAACGACCTCGGGGAAAGAAGTCGCCTGTCTTGTCTGTTATTAATGTTCATATTTTGATTTACAGACACAATAGTGAAATAAAACCCCAGGATCATGTAGAGCGGGTTAATACGAACATTTAAGACCAGAATGATGAGTCTGACAGCAGCAGTTACAGAGAGAAGGGACCGTTTTTTGTAATGTAAAGTGAATTGGAGCCAGAATCTATGGAGTCGGAAATGCGCACATGATCACTTCCTGTTTGGAACGCGACGGCGAGCAGGTTAGCTATGTCCATTCATATATACAGTCTATGGTGCAGACAGGACTCTAGTTTAGTGTCGCTCCCAAAATACTTTACTACTCACTGTGATCTTATTATTTCTACTTTAGTTCAAATGTCACAAAACCACATTTAAAATTAGTACAGCCCTCGTGGAAAGACTCATCGACCAAACCCATGAAATCTCTGGACAGGATGATAAAACAAATAAAAAATAAATTCTATGGGTTACTACTTATTCTTAAATAGTAATTATTTTAAAGTACAGAACGAAATATTCAAAGTGAATCATGAATTTCTTGCATATTTTGTTCTATTGCTGTAATTTTGAAGATTTAATATTGAAAATTGTGGTTCTCAGCTGGTGGGAGGGGTCCAGAAAGGAGCTCGTAGTTGAGAAGCTAAAATAATGAGCAAAAATTTCTAAATTAGTAGTGCGCTCTAACCACAGGAGTCAGCGGGGGAGACAAGTCTGCTGTCATTTATATTAGAGGGGGGCCCATTTGAGGCTTCTTCCCCGGGCCCCCAGATTTCTGTCGACGGGCCTGGCTCTAAGTGGTGCATTCATTAAAAAAAAACAAAAAAAAACAAAACAAAAAAACAGGGTAAAAGCAGGTGAACTAGACTGCATTACTGTTTCAAAGTTAACATTATAATTTCAAATGAAGAGCAGAGGTTGATCTCTGGTTATGAGAAAAACAAAAAGAAAATACATAATTTTTGTGAGCGATTGGGTTCATAAAGTCGTCATATTAAGGGTAAGGCTTAAAGGTCCCTCCAACAATCCCACTTTACTGATGGAACTCTGAAAATATATATAAATCATATCATCTAGTTCACTGGTTCTCAGCTTTGGGGTCGCGACCTCAAGGCGGGTCACGGGAGATTTTGTTGTGAATGAGAAGACAGTTGATAAAAACACTCCACCCTTCCACTCACAGATAAAACTGATTTTCGTAACTGTTTCTGCACAAACAGTTTTGATGAGACGTGCTGCGTCTCTTAAGGCCTGAGCAGACGCACAGAATGAGGCTCTTGGATGTAATGTTGTTAACACTTGAATTTGGCAAAACTACGATGCGAAGTTGTGTTTTGTTTCATTCACGCATTTATCATTAGTCTGTCTCTGCTCTGTTCCACCTTGTGATGTCATGAAGTTAAAGTTTCCAAGTTACCAGCTCCTTTTACCTTTAGTTCAGTAGAGATTGACAATTCCAGGGCTGAAATTATCCAAATGATTCTAGTGAAGGTGTGTGGAGTTTGAAAACACAGTGAAGCACTTTCTGTATTATTTGAGAGAAGAACTCAGCCTAAATATGCAGGGTTTGTGTGTTACACATGTGAATGAAACAAAACACAACTCCAGGTGTGTTTGTGGTGAGGAAACAACATTATAACAGATCAGAAAACAGTGTGATATGGACCTTTAAATTGTACAATCGTGTGTTTTATGACAGTCAGACTCATGGAGGAATGAGCCCAAATAGGAAAGGAATTTTAACGTGCCTAAACGATGGTCAGCTATGTACACAAATGATCATTTCATGGTCAAACCTGGGTCTAAAGACAGCCTCGGCTTCACCAGTTCATAGGCCTCACTAAACAAAACGTTTCTTAATATTACATTATTTACACAGACCTATTTTGAACCTATTGTTTTGGGTTGTGAGAGGTGGCCGATTAGAAAAAATGGGTTGCCAGAAAAAAAAGTTTGAGAACCAGTGATCAAGTTCTTATAGCATGACAGAGAATTGTTGAACTTTGCGTCAGTTTTTGTTTCATGTGGATAGGTTCAGTCATTACAGAGATATTAACCATAAACCAGGTCAAAGGTCAACACATCTGCGTTTTAAAACAGCAAATTCCACCATAGATTTCAGACTTGTCTCCAGCTCAACGTTACACTACGGGCAGTTTATAATGCAAGTGAACGCAACCTATTTCCTTTAAACAGGGAAAGTCCATTCAGAGATACAGGCCCAGGCATTTAACCCAAGACGTATGGGCGCTAACCACTCTGCCACCTGTTTTGGTACCTGCTCTGCACCAGTTGAAAATCACAAATGTTCAGTGATGAATTATAGACCTGAGTTTAGACAAAAGGCCACAGGAAAAACAGCTGTTCAGGTTCAACTTTGGTTTGGTTTCATAATTAGTAAAAGGCATTTTCTCAGTCGTCTTAAGGCACTTGGTCCACTCCAGGATCATCAAAAATAATCTATAAATATTAATTAGAATCCGTTGTGTGTGAAGTGAGGCACGTTAAAGTGTGAATACTAATCCTCGACAGTTTGAAATGACTTCAGACGGTGCGGCGTGGTTTATGCCGGCTGTTGGGGGTTGTGGTTCATGTGAGGAGGGTGACCCAGAAGGCCAATCCTCTGCTTCTGCTTCCTCTGCTCCGTCATCTGAAAGAAACAGGCAGAACGATCAGCTACTGTGGACCTGAGGTGGGACATAATGAGTCTGATGAACAAAGTCCCGTTTGTAATTAAAATGGCTGACCGGCCCTGTTGTATTCTCATATATCACCACTAGATGCTCTCTACAGTACTGCTGTCTGAGAGTGTGCAGCTTTGGTCTGACAGAAGACAACCAGACAGAAGACCAGAGAGAGCAAGGGAGTCCGACCAAAGACCAGGGAACAGACGCCCGAGCCACGTCAGCAGGTGTATGTGACAGGTGTATGTGACAGGTGTATGTGACAGGTGTATGTGACAGGTGTATGTGACAGGTGTATGTGACAGGTGTATGTGACAGGTGTATGTGACAGGTGTATGTGACAGGTGCAGTTCTCACCTGTTCTTTGAGCTCGGTCAGTTGTCCTGACAGGTTGGACACGAGTCTCATGGTGGACTCGAGTTTCTCCTGCAGATTCCTGATCTCGTTCTGTTCTCCTTCTGCGTCGCTGCTCACCAGAGACATGGCTCTCATACGAGGAAACCAGTCCAGGTTATGCTCCTGCACACCACACGCAACACACAACACCCCACAGAACACACAACACCCAACAGAACACACAACACCCCACAGAACACATGAGTTAGCTCATGTCACACTTTGACATCTATGTTTTGTACAGATATAATTTGTATAAATAAAAGTTCCAACATTCTGAGACTTCCTGGACCAAACTAGACCAGTGAAAAATAAATTTAAATGTCTCACCAGGATATCAACTGAACCGATATTTGGAAGCCGATACCCGATACCAGTATTGGATCGGTGTGTCCCTATTAATTACTGTTTTATTACTTTTAAAATTTTTTATAGATTTTCATCTTTTTTTAACCTACTTTGATAATTCTTGCATTTTATTTACTCATAGTACACAAATATTTGTTTATATATTTGTATATATATTTAAAAACTGTAGAATACTATTTTGCTAATAATTTTATACATCTCCATTTCCCTCGATATTGATCAGTTTTGCCCACAACCAAAAAACATCACATAATGAAGTTTTATCATCTTTTAATAAACATGTTTGAGGATTAGAGAATCTTCCACAGATTAATGCTTTTGTTGTGTCTTTGGGCAACACGCTAAACCCACGTCGCCCCAGTGTCTGTGTGCTGGTGTGACTGGGTGAAGTGCTTTGAGTGAGTTTTTTAGGTTACAGTTGAACGATTGCTCAACCATTTCCCAGTAAACGGTTGTTATTCTTTTGTAACTCGTGTTTCTTCACATGCGACGATCTCTGCTATGACCTTTAACCTTCACGGTCTGGTTACTCGTGCTGCGTCGTCATAACAACGGGAAAAAATGTGTCACATATGTCATCATTACATTGTTAATATAGGCAGGGCTGATCCACGTGTCAAAAACAGCACGTACGCAGCACACACACGGCAAAGAACAGAAGAGAGAGAACAGATCGTGACACAGGACAGTGAACAAGAAACACTTTTGCTAAAGAGACACTATGGAAAACATTTTAACAGGGATGAAAAGAAAGGCGGAGATAGACGGAGGTAATGAGACGCACCAAAGTCACCTGAAAAGTAAGACGAGGAAGTCTGATGAAGAGTATGGAGCACTTGGCTTCACCTTGACTCCGGTGGGACACGAGGACAGACCGGTGTCTGCTGTGTCTGAAAATGTTGTCAGTGGACAGTATGAAGCCAAATAAGTTAAAGCGCCACCTCATTACACCTCAGTCACGCTGATAAGACGCTGGAGTTTTTTCAGCGTAAACGTGACAAATATGAACAACAATCATCCGCTTTGTAAATGTCACTTAAAGCAGCAGCACTGAGCATCATGTAAGGTACCAAATTGCTAAATTACTTGTTTTAATTTGATATTTATTTAATTTTAATGTATTATTTTGATATTTATTTAATTTTAATTTATTCATTTGATGTTTATTTAATTTTATTTTTTTTATTTGATATTTAATTAAATTTTATTTTATTTTATTTTTTCAGTATCAAATGGTTCAATCAGTTCCAACAATATGTATAGTTCCAATAAGGATAAAATAATAATAATAATAATAATAATAATAATAATAATAATAATAATAATAATTATTATTATTATTATTATTATTATTATTATTATTATTATTATTATTATTATTATTTATTTATGTTTTTTTTCCTTTTTTTTAGGGGGAGATGATAGAAAATAATTGAGAAGCACTGGTTTATAGTCAACTGTTCTGTGAGCTCAGGGAGAGGACCTGACAGGTGTATGTGACAGGTGTATAATTCTCATAGTATCGGCTTACATGAAAGAACTATATACCTGCTATATACACCTGTCACATATACTTGCCACTTACACATGTCATATACACCTGTCACATACACCTGTCAGGTCCACTCATCGAGCTCACAGGTCAGGTGACTATAAGCACAGCCTGTTTTAATGTTTTCTTGATCCAGGGAGACCAGAAGGTGCCTTATAGTGTACAGTGGGTGTGGAAAATATTCAGACCCCCTTAAATTTTTCTTCGTTTCTTCTGATCATCCTTGAGGTCCTGCACCTTCATTAAAGTCCAGCTGTGTTTGATTCTATTGATTGGACTTGATTAGGAAGGCCACACACCTGTCTATATAAGACCTTACAGCTCACGGTGCAGGTCAGAGCAAATGAGAATCATGAGGTCAAAGGAACTGCCTGGAGAGCTCAGAGACAGAATTGTGGCAAGGCACAGATCTGGCCATGGTTACAAAAAAATTCTGCTGCACTTAAGGTTCCTAAGATGGTGATCCATAAGATTCTCTGGTCTGATGAGACCAAGATAGAACTTTTTGGCCTTTTTGGGAGCATCATGCTGTGGGAGTGTTTTTCAGCTGCAGGGACAGGATGACTGGTTGCAATCGAAGGAAAGTACAGGGAAAACCTTCCCCAGAGTGCTCAGGATGTCAGACTGGGCTGAAGGTTCACCTTCCAACAACACAATGATCCTGAGCACACAACTAAAATAACAAAAGAGTGGCTTCAAGACAACTCCGTGACTGCTCTTGAATGGCCCAGCGAGAGCCCTGACTTGAACCCAATTGAGCTTCTCTGGAGAGACCTGAAAATGGCTGTCCACCAACATTCACCATCCAACCTGACAGAACTGGAGAGGCTTTGCAAGGAGGAATGGCAGAGGATCCCCAAATCCAAGTGTGAAAAACTTGTTTAAAACCAAAAAGACTCATGGCTGTATTAGCTCAAAAGAGTGCTTCTACTAAATACTGAGCAAAGTGAACACTTATGGCCGTGATAGTTCAGTTTTTCTATTTTAATAATTCTGCGAATATTTCAACAATTTTGTGTTTGTCTGTCAGTATGGGGGTGTGTGTATGAGGAAAAAAATGAACTTAAATGATTTTAGCAAATGGCTGCAAAAACATTTATGGGAGTCTGAATATTTTCCGTACACAATGTATTTTTGGCACAAACAATTAAAAAGAGAGATAGCTACGTTTTTACCTCACTGTGGAGCATTTCAAGCGAAGCAATAACATTTTCATGGACCTACCATCAGAAAAGTTCTGCAGTGCAGCTTTACAGTCTGGAAAAGCAGATGTTTCACAGACTATTATTACTCATGTTTTTGACACACGTGGATCAGCCCTGCCCAGATTAACAATGTAATGATGACATATGTGATTCATTTTATTCCCGTTGTCATGACGACGCAGCACGAGTGACCAGATCCTGAAGGTTAAAGTTCACTGTACAGATCATCCCATGTGAAGAAACACGAGTTACAAAAGAATAACAACCGTTTACTGGGAAATGGTAGAGCAATCGTTCAACTGTAACCTAAAAAACTCACTCAAAGCACTTCACCCAGTCACACCAGCACACAGACACTGGGGCGACGTGGGTTTAGTGTGTTGCCCAAGGACACAACAAAAGCATTAATCTGTGGGAGCTGTAATTGTACCGTCAGCCTCCTGACCAGTGGACAAACGCTCTACCAGCTGAGCCACTGTCGCACTTTCTCTAATCCTTAAACATGTTTATTAAAAAATGATAAAACTTCATGGTGATGTGGTTTTGGGTTGTGTGCAAAACTGAGGAAACTAGAGCCACCTCAGCCTCTCCATCACCTCTTCTTCACTAGCAAAACATTCTCTTTTCATTACAGTGTATGACAGGTTTTCATGTTTTTCCAGTTCTGAATCCTTGGTTTGGTGGACAATACCTGTGCTAAACATTTATCAAAGTTTGTGGGATAAACAAAAGGACAAAAATGCAGGAAGTAGTGCTGAGTTACGTCTATCGTCAACGCTGGAAATTCCATTCAAATCCCTGGGACAATTAACGCACGAGGAAGACAATAGCTTTAATTAGTCTAATCATAACTACTGTGTTATTCAGACAACTTTTTGGCCCTTGTTTACTATATGGTTGCCAGGTAATGACTGTATAATTATCTCTACCTACGTATGTCATATTTGTATGAGCGTAACCCATCAAAATAAACCTAAAACCATCTGAAAACATAGGCAAAAATGTAGTAAAATATTATTATTATTATGTTACTGTTTTAGTGCACAGTTAATATGAACGTTTAATACCAGGTCACATGACTCTATAAGACCAGTGAGTGACAAAATAGTGCACTCAAAATTTCCCACAATGCACCTTGAAAACTAGTGTCCAGCGCTGGTCACTAGACTGGTCAATATAGACCACAATGCATTGTGAGAGCCATAAAAACTAGACACAACACGACAGAGTGAATTCATATGGACTTATGTAACGTATTTTCCAGACTAAAAGTGGCACTTTTTTAATAGTTTGTCCAGGGTGCGACTTATACTCAGATGCGACTTATTTGTGAAGTTATTAAAATATATAATTTCACATCTTCGTTATTGTCACAGTGACAACTGCGCGAGGACACTCTAAACTTGTGTTCCAGTCTACTCCTGTACCATTGAAAATTTCAACATTATGGTAATTTAAAAGTCAGAGAAAAACTGAGCAAAAATGCCTCCTAAAAGAAAATGGTATTCTGCTCAGTGTGATGACAGTCAGGCAGAGGAGGCGCTTCATCTACCTCCAGAGTTGGTGGAGTTGTTCAGAAGTGACATCAACGATGAAGAATTCAGTGGATTTATTGATTTGGAGTGAGATCCAGAGTGAACCTGTTAGTTTTCCCCCACAAATGTGACTTATAGTCCAGTGCGACTTATATATGTTTTTTTCTTCATTATTATGCATTTTTCGGCTGGTGCAACTTTTACTCCGGAGTGACGTATAGTCCGGAAAATACGGTACTTGTTTGTGTTGTCATTTTTGTTTGTTTGAAAGACTGTGAGGCTGTGTCCGCATGTCCACACTATCTCTCCTCAGGGCACTATTTAGGGGTCACACGTTTTTAGTGAGAACGCCTTGGGGTCCCACCAGAGGAGCTGGAGAAAGTGTCTGGGATGAAGGAAGTCTGGGAGCCCCTGCTTAGACTGCTGCCTTGAACAGCGGACAGAGACAGGTCTTTAACTGGACACAACACGACCAAATGGAAGCTCTGGTTTATCTCACTGTTGACTCCCACTCCAGCTTTTGCCGCTAACCTTAGCTCGTGGAAGGCTAAGAACTAGCTGCACCAGAACTGAGATGGAGGAAAAAGAGCTTTTTTATATGGACTTAAATATTGTATTTTGAACAGGGCATCCATGAAAAGGAGAGTGAATGCCCTCTCATTGGGCTCCTCTGTATAAATAGAGATAAAATAAGTGAAATGAGTATGCGTCTAATCTGTCATATGTTATTTTAAATCGACAATTTTGAGGATCTGAGCACCACAGTTGAGTTTCACCTTTTTCATTTTCTCTGGTTTGAGAATGGCGTGCTTTGCCAGGGCGTGTTTACAAGTCTTACTCATCATCTAAACAATGACCTCATGGCGGTGTTAAATAAAAGGTCACATGATTTCTCACACAAACTGATTCACACATTCCACTTGTATAATTTGCAAATGAGACTCTGAACCTCGGCCAGGATCATTACTATACCAACGTATGGTTCAGTATACTGTAAATGGAGCAATTATTCCTGGGTGTTTTTCTTAATTCTAGTGTGGAATGTTTTGATATTTTCCTGTTCTACGATTAGATTTGCGCTTTAGAGGGTTGAATAAATTACTTCTGTAACTCATCATAGATGCAAACTGATTCAAACTGTTTCTTTCTGCTGTTTGTTTAATGTTGTTAATGTTTTGTACTTGTTTCTGTGTAGACTCTGCACACCTGTCCCACTCTTAATTCACTTTTATTAGTACAATGTTTTGGTCCCTCTAACCTCTGACCTCCCCTCTGACCTTCTTCAGGCATGTTAGTGTTTTTTTAAACCATAATGGGCATTTAGAATAGTTTTTTGACACATAAGTTTTAAGGTTTGTGTGTCAGTGGTGTAAATTAGTTTCAATATTATCCTTTATTGTCTATATTTTATTCAGCAATATATCAAACTTCAAAATGTTATCATGACAGGCTGGTCTGAACCTGGCCAATAGTAATCGTATAACCCATTACTTAGATAAATCATTTAATCTGATCATCCAAAACATCTGGAGACTTGTGTTGGTGAGTCAGTGTTGTATTTGGAGGAGAGTGAAGTTAGTATTAGCATTTTCTCTTTCTGTTTTGTTTTGACCTTTCTACATAATTTTCTGAGTCAAAACCAGCTCAGCTGTGAACAGTCAGAAGGAAATCAGATCAGCACATCCGGTCTCTGTTCACATGCACACCAAAATCTTATCGTTATGTGATTTCTGGACATGTAAGATTATTTAAGGAGAGACGCTACAGGTGAATAGGAAACAAACTTCAATTTATAGATATTGATTTGAAACTTCTTCTGTAGTTTATCCACATAAATATATATATATATATATATATATATATATATATATATATATATTACAAAATCTAATGTTTTCATATAAAAATAAGCCATTTTATGTGTAAAAAACATAGACTGTATATAAAAGTGGACACAGCTAACCTGCTAGCCACTGTGTTCCAAATAGGAAGTGCTCGTGGGTGTGCTTCTGGCTCCATCGACTAAGTGAGTATAACATCACCCACAGCGTTCGGCTCCAGTCAAATGAAACTCATTGAGGCTAGAGCAGTTATAGCGGCCAATTTGGAGCAGAGTGCCATATTTGGAATTCCAACCTCGAGTATCATAGCAACCAAAGAGCCAATCTGGGATGAGGCTGTTGAAGATTACGCCCCTTCCCGCCCACACCGCTGGTTTAGCAGGGAGCGGGTGCTTAGCAATGCTGTCAATCAAACCTGTTGCTAATTCTAGCAGGCGCGACCTCGGGGAAAGAAGGCGTCTGATTTGTCTGTTATTAATGTTCATATCTTAATTTACAGACACAATAGTGAAATAAAAATTCCAGGATCATGTAGAGTGGGTTAATACAAACATTGGTAACACTTTAAAATACGGTCCGGGACTTACCAGTACTTACGGTGGTAGTTAGTAGATACTTGACTGGTAGTTACGGTGGTACTTACAGTGGTAGTTTGTGGTACTTACAGTGGTACCTATAGTGGTACTTACAGTGGTACTTACAGTGGTACTTACAGTGGTAGTTTGTGGTACTTACAGCGGTACTTATAGTGGTACTTACAGTGGTACTTACAGTGGTACTTACAGTGGTACTTATAGTGGTACCAGAAGTGATACTTAGACTAATAACTACTGGTACTAGTACTGGTACTTACTGCAAAATCATATGAAGTGAATGGTATTAAAGAATATGGTGTTATTAGGCATATGAATCTTTGATTTCATTATACGTTCATAGAAAATACACAAGACAAAACACTGTGAAAACACAAACACTTTATTATGACAAATTTCACATTAATACGACAATCAGATTTAAAAGAAATTTCCAATAATGACAATAACAAATAAATGACATGTTTTAAATGAACATGACAGTGATACATACTGTAAAATATCAATACTTTAACTGCTATTTTAAAGCGAGACATTATGGTACTTGCACTATTAATTACTGGTACTTACTGTAGTTTATACTGGTAATTACTAGTACTTTCCGTGGTACTTACTGCTGTATGTTCTGGTAATTACCATAGTAACTATTATGGTAATTACCAGTACATACAGCAGTAAGTACCACGGAAAGTACTAGTAATTACCAGTATAAACTACAGTAAGTACCAGTAATTAATAGTGCAAGTACCATAATGTCTCGCTTTAAAATAGCAGTTAAAGTATTGATATTTTACAGTATGTATCACTGTCATGTTCATTTAAAACATGTCATTTATTTGTTATTGTCATTATTGGAAATTTCTTTTAAATCTGATTGTCGTATTAATGTGAAATTTGTCATAATAAAGTGTTTGTGTTTTCACAGTGTTTTGTCTTGTGTATTTTCTATGAACGTATAATGAAATCAATGATTCATATGCCTAATAACACCATATTCTTTAATACCATTCACTTCATATGATTTTGCAGTAAGTACCAGTACTAGTACCAGTAGTTATTAGTCTAAGTATCACTTCTGGTACCACTATAAGTACCACTATAAGTACCGCTGTAAGTACCACAAACTACCACTGTAAGTACCACTATAAGTACCACTGTAAGTACCACTATAAGTACCACTGTAAGTACCACAAACTACCACTGTAAGTACCACCGTAACTACTAGTCAAGTATCTACTAACTACCACCGTAAGTCCCGGACCGTATTTTAAAGTGTTACCCAAACATTTTAAGACCAGAATAACAAGTCTGACAGCAGCAGTTACAGAGAGAAGGGACACAGTTTTTGTAATGTAAAGTGAATTGGAGCCAGAGATGGTGGAGCAGGAAGTGCGCCCATGATCACTTCCTATTTGGAACACAGCAGCTAGCAGGTTAGCTATGTCCACTTATATAAACAGGCTAAGGCTAAAACCAATCTTGGATTTGAAATGTCTGAAATGTTTTGAAATGTGTGTTTTGTGTTTTGAAATCTCACCTTGATCATCTCGGCCACGTAGCTCTCGGGGCCGGTGTATTCAGTGGAGTCTTTCACTTTGACCAGGACGATGAAGAACAGGTAATGCCACATGTTGTGCTCCTCTTTAATGTGCTCCTCAAATGTCACTGTTTTATTGTCAAACTTGTCTCGCTCCAAACCTGGAAAAAGAAAAAACTAAAATATAAGGCAGTGTCCAAATGTCCCTCCTCAGGGCACCATAAAGAGGTCACATATCTTTAGTGGGAACGCCATGGAGTCCCATCAGAGGAGCTGGAGGAAGTGTCTGGGGTGAGGGAAGTCTAGGAGTCCCTGCTTAGACTGATGTCCCCGCAACCCGGCCCCAGATAAGATCAAGAAAATGGATGGATCGATGTTTTTAGTGGTGTCTGAGCGTCCAGTGAGTGAAAAAGTGGTGCACTCAAAATTTCACCAATGCACCTTGAAAAGTAGTGTCCTGCACTGGTCACTAGAGCGGTCAATATAGACTGGACAGAACACGACTGAATGAAGCCAGAGAAGCGCTGGTTTATCTCACTGTTGATCCTGATTATGAATAAAACACTTTCAAATTAACTGTTGATGTGTAAAGTTTCTAGCATTAGTCACTTTAGCTTGAGCTGTTAACAGAGCGAGAATTTACACATCTCAGATAAAAAAATAAAATAATCTAGTTCAAGTGAGATCCATCTTGACATAAACTTGTGTGATTATTATTAGTCCATAAAGACTTGTGCCAGTCCAATCTGATCATTATTTATGACACAATTCAACTTTTATCAGAGTTTAGACTTTAGACTTTTTTCACCCAGACTCAGAGTCACATGACCTGAAAGTAGTGAGCCGCACGTCTGAATCTCTGTGAACGAGTCTCTAAAGAGTACAGACCTACTGAGTGAATGGATGGTTAAGAGTTGGGGAGACATTCGTACACAGCCTATGTAAAAGTATGTCTAAAATTAAAGCTGCACTATGTAGCATTTCTGTTGGAGAGTTCGCCACCTGCTTGTCTCCATGGAGATTTGCCTTGAATGTCCCACAGTATATTTAATCTCTGTAGAGAGTTATATTGGTCAGATCTGTGGAGAGGCGAGCTTGCTCAAAATAAGAATGCAGGGGTTTTTTTTACCCTGCAATAAAAACTCCTGTAATTGAATGAATCCAAGAATAATAGACAAGTCTAATGCCATACTGTGAAACATTTTAGGCAAAGTGATAATATCAAAGTGTATATTTGAGTTGTTTTAGGTCAGGAGTGTGGTTTTCAATTAACAAAATGGAAAATACTGACTCCTAAATTTAAAAAGCATATATATTAAAACTAGTACTGTTAATAATAAAATTTCGACACTAAGCAAGAGATACGGATACTGATTCTGATTTTCTGATTGATGATTTTGATACTTTTGATAATCCTAGAAGGCTGTGAGTAGCAAGTTGTAATAACATCATAATATACCACAAAATAAATTATTGTTGCTAGATTTAAAAAAGTTAGGGGTCAGTTGGGGAGATGGGAGAGATGTGGTCAGTGTGGCTATATTTTTAAAACAATGTTTATATGTTTTTTAGTTGTGGTTTTGCGTTTGTCACTATTAGCCTGATGGTATAAGCCATAATCTAGCTAGCATGTAGCTCCTGAGCGAATGAGTATCTAGTTTTGATACTAGTTTTTAAACTGATAACCCCAAGAACAATTTTTTTTTGTTTACTTCACCTCACACAATGTTCTGATGATGGTATAATCACCAAAAGCTCCACTCAAACTGATCAAACTGAATAAATCCTGTCTCACGGGTTCACCGAGTTCTCGTTCTGTCTGCTAACCCCAGCACGTCTCCTGTGTTACATTTTAGACAAGATGGAGGGACCCAGGAGGTGACAGAGGGCCACTTAAGCCAGTGGACATCGCCGTGGTTAATCCGTGCGTGTCCTGTTGCCGCGGTAACCATGGTCACGGCCATTCCACCTGTGGCTAGGCCCTGTTCGCGGCATGAGTCAGAGGGAGCTGTGACATAACAGTGTTTATGGCCCCGAGAGGAGAGGAGCGTGACCCCTATAGAACATGTGTGAGGAGGAGGACAGGGGCAAAAACGACAATATCTGTTTTATCGACAGGATCCTGGAGATATTTTGAGAATCCAACAGACATGAACCAGCTAAAACGTGGATTTATATGTTTTAGTTGCGTTTATTGTGTCAGAAAATGTGAACAGACTGGCCATTTTATCTGTGAGAAGAGAACACTGTATGTGTTTATAAAATGTGTTTATAAAATGTGTTTATAAGGGACTATGAGGACAGACTGACTCAGTATACCACTTGTTTGTTGAACTTTAATACGGGAATTTTTAATACAAGATCTCATGCTGCGAACATTGTCTACGGTTAAAAAGTGAAAAATAGAGAGGAGGAGAGAGGAAGGGGAGAAGAGGAAAAAGGGAAGAGAGTGGTAGAGGAAGGCGAAAGAGGAGAAAGGGAGAGAGGAGGAGACAAAGAGAGGCAAGGAGGAAGAGCCGGTGGAGAAAACCTTTGAACATAAACTCTCATGATTGTCTGCGTCTAAAAACTGGCCACACTAAAACTGAACTGAACTGGAAAAAAAATCGTATGCACTTTAATAATGTGGAGATAAACATTTATAATCACACCTGCTCCAGTTTTGAATGTTTTAAATGGACCTACGCAGTTATGTTTTTTGTTTTTGTTTGTATTGTTCTGTATCTGAACAGGGCTCATGATCATTATTATTATTAACATTATTAACATTAAAAGAGCCTCCAGTGCTTTAAGTATAACTGGACGTCTTCTTTGCTTCAATTACAGTTGTCTCCTCCTCTGAGTGTGGAGGAAGCAAAACATATACTTTTTTATTATAAAACAACTTTCACTTGACCAGCAGGTGTCGGTCCTTCCATCAGGATCAACACATCGACACTTGATAATGTTAAAATTAAAGCTCTTATATTACGCATGTCATGTGTCATGTCATTAAGTCATGTTCTAATACGGTTACCTCCTCAAACACAAACCTGGAGTTGTGTTTTGTTTCATTCACACATGTTTGAGTGACACTTTATTATTAGTCTGTCTACGTCTCCAAAGCTCAAAATGCTCTGTTCCACCTTGTGATGTCATGAACTGGTAGTTTTCATGTTAACAGCTCCTTTTACCTTTAGTTCAGTAGAGATTGGCAACTCCAGAGATGAAATGATCCAAATGATTCTAGTGAAGGTGCGTGGAGTTTAAAAACAGTGGAGCACTTCCTGTATTACCACATGATGACATCACAAGGTGGAACAGAGTGTTTTCAGTTTGAGAGAAGAACTCAGCCTAATTATGCAGGGTTTGTGTGTTAAACATGTGTGAATGAAACAAAACACAACTCCAGGTCTGTTTGTGATGAGGAAACAGCATTAGAAAATAAATATTTAAAGTATAAAATTGTGTTTTTCTTAGAGACAGACGTTTAAAGCGGATGAAAAGTCAGCAAACGGTTTCTATTCTCATGTCCTGAAGCGTTGGTACTTTTTCTGACGGTGCTGCAGTGAAAAGGGTGTAGATAATTTGAAGTGTAGACGTGAGAGACAGACAGAAGCGGAGGAGGCGGCTGAAACAGGAAGCTCCTCTGACTCAGGATTCTGCAGAAGCAACTCCAGAAAAATAGAACAATTTAAAAAAAAAAGGAGAAGGTGGGCCCTCCACACGTTTACTGGAAGATCACACAATCATGAGAGATAACAGCTTTACCTGGAATATCCCACGGTATGGCATTAAACAGGCTAGTATCTATTAATTACAGGTGTTTTTATTGTAAAGAAAATACAATAAAAACATCTGTGAATGGGAACGCCTCTCCACAGATCTGACCATGTGCTGTAGATTATGTAACAGACAAAAGCATAAAAAAGTCCATTTCAAGGCGCTGAACATGATTTTTTACTGATTTTAAAATATGAAAAACAAGTTAACCAGTTCATTTTAAACATTTTGCAGTGGTCCAAAGTTATTCCTCACTTACCTTATGCATTCAGAGCATCCTAATTATTCACCATGATGAGTTTATAAGTGGTATCAGAATCAGTATCGAGTATCGAGTCTATTCCTTAGTATCGAAATTCAGTTTGAAATTTCAGATTCCTGACAACACTTCTTACTGTATGCATTCCGAGCATCCTCATTATTCACTACATTCAGACCAGTTTTGCTGTCACACTAAAACAACTAGCATGCTAACAGTGCACTCTCTGATTCTCAGACAATACAGACTTATTTTGGCCTCAAGAGCTGCTTATTAATACTGCTGGTATTAAAGAGGAGGTATTTACTTCTATGGGGTATTAACTGTAACACATAACACATTTAGATCAGCATGTTTCCTCTTATTGTTGCTGTATTTGCCCAAAACAACGCATTAACCTGCTTTTTAAGTCTGCTCTCTGCGCTAAGTCACTCCCCTTCAGAGCGCCATCACAACCTAACCCCGTGCATCCCGCTAATGAAACTACTGCACATCGCATCAGGCTTGTGAAGTTGGAGTGTATTGTTTTGTATCATGTTTTTGTGTATTTATGGAGAATGGCTATGCGGGACCATGCAAAAAATAATAATATATCTGTTTTCCCCTACCCCTCAGACACGCCCCCTGCTGTTAACAGAGAGACATGTAAAGATGACTGACCGCAGATGAAGCACGTGGTCTTGAGCACTTCCTCCTTCTTCTGCTTTTCGCTTCTGAGGTCGGCGAACGTGTCGATGATGACACCAAAGATCAGGTTCAAGACGATGATGATGACCATGAAGAAGAAGAGCAGGTCGTACACCACACGCGCCGCAAACAGGGGCTCCTAACAGTGAGACACACAGAACAGACAGGTCAGTGTGGGTTAAACAGCAGCATCAAATCTATAATTACACAGCATCGATCTATACTCATCCATCTCTCTATCTATATGTCTATCTATCTAGATTGATCGATAGATATAGATAGATAGATAGATAGATAGCTATCTCTTTATCCATACATCTATCTATACACATCTAAATATGACATATCAACATGCATTCAAACATGTATAAAATCTATAATTAGTTAATTAACAACAGCTAAGTACATCTGCACTACCTTGGTTTAGACCTGTTATAGTCCCAGTTTAGTCCTGGTTTACTCCTGGTTTAGTCCTATTATAGTCCTGGTTTAGTGCTGGTTTCATATCTCTTCTGAATGGATTTAGCTATAGATTTGTTTGACTTGTTTGAGCCATATTGTAGATTGATGTATATATATTTATGTGCATATATTTATGTAAATATACTTTTGTGAGGTAATTAATGACCTGATAAATTGCAACATAAAAAAAAACTATTTTAGAGAAGTGAAATGTGTTCTCAATACCAAATATCATTAGCTGTTCACGAGTCGCCACAAGACAAGGCGTTTGTCCCAAATGAGTGACCCACAGGCCAGAGGAACGTTTATGTAAGTGTGTTTGGAGTCAGTGTTATGAATGTAAAACCAGGTTAAACCTCCACAGGGATACTCATGGAAATTTAAGACCAGGACCTGACCTGCCAGCTGCCACACAGACAGACACAGAGAGACAGTGAGGGACAGAGAGACAGGGACAGAGAGACAGACAGACAGACACAGAGAGACAGTGAGGGACAGAGAGAGAGACAGGGACAGAGAGACAGAGAGAGAGAGAGAGAGAGAGACAGACAGACACAGAGAGACAGTGAGGGACAGAGAGAGAGACAGGGACAGAGAGACAGAGAGAGAGAGAGAGAGAGAGACAGACAGACACAGAGAGACAGTGAGGGACAGAGAGAGAGACAGGGACAGAGAGACAGGGACAGAGAGACAGAGAGAGAGAGACAGACAGACAGAGAGAGACACTGAGGAACAGAGAGAGAGAGACAGGGACAGAGAGAGAGAGAGAGACAGAGACAGAGACAGACACAGAGAGACACTGAGGGACAGAAAGACAGACAGGGACAGAGAGACAGAGACAGACAGACAGAGAGACAAGGGCAGAGAGAGAGACAGACAGAAAGACACAGAGACACTGAGGGACAGGGAGAGAGACAGGGACAGAGAGACAGAGACACACACACACAGAGAGACAGACAGACAGACAGACAGAGAGAGACAAAGACAGAGAGAGAGACAGAGAGAGAGAGAGGGAGAGAGAGACAGGGACAGAGAGACAGACAGACAGAGAGAGACAGGGACAGAGAGAGAAACAGACAGAGAGAGAGAGAGAGAGACAGGGACAGAGAGACGGACAGAGAGACAAGGACAGAGAAACACGGACAGAGAGAGTGAAAATTTAAGACCAGGACATAACCTGTCAGCTGCCACACTAACAGGCACACAGAGAGAGACACTAAGGGAGAGAGAGACAGACAGATACAGAGAGAGAGAAAAAGAGACAGAGAGAGAGACAGACAGACAGAGACGGGACAGATAGACAGATAGGGAGAAAGAGAGAGAGAGAGAGAGAGAGACAGGCAGACAGAGAGACAGAGACAGAGAGAGACATACAGTGATAGGCTTAGACTTTAATCTGAGCTGTAAAGTCTCTCACACATAAAAGTACAGTACAAGCTAGCTAGCATTAGCCATTTTTTTCAGTTAGTCACTCTCACCTTTTTGTGTAAAATCAAACTCCTAAACAGGACCATGAACACTCAGATTGATCACAGGCTCCTGAAAATGTGTTTTTAAATCCATTTTGTATTTTCTCTTGAACATTCTGCCATACACAAAATGTAGAACACCCCCAGTGCAACGATGATAACTATTGACCACAAGATCCATAAAATTTTTACTTTCTTTTTATAAACCACAAAGTTATTAAAACATTTGGCTGAATTTAAAGTTTTAAATGTGATTTTTGACGCTAAAACAACTATGTTACCAACATTAGTTACCACACAACTGGTGAGCCTCTGCCGTGCCTTTAAAATCTTAATATTCCAATGTTTCGAAATGACTATGGAAAAAATGAATGAAAAATTGACTTTGGGAAAAGCGGTAGGCTACGGAGTGGGTGGGAATGTTGAGCTCCCGTTCCCGAGCCAATCCACATGAAACAAAAACTGACAGTTAAAATGTCTTTTTTTGCCAATGGAAATAACCAGAGCATCAAAAACTCTCTGAAATGCACTTTATTATTATATCTATTATGTAAAAAGCATCTGCCCTCTTCCTCCCTTTTGTGAACCCTATTGACACTTGACAGTGACATCAGGAAGAGGGAACTACATGTATGTCCATGGAGCAATGTTAAGCCGTGACCATGGTGACACAATGCACACATTAGCAAACAGCACATTTTCAGGAGCCTGTGATCAATCAGAGAGTTCATGGTCCTGTTTAGGAGTTTGATTTTGAACAAAAAGGTGAGAGGGATTAACTGAAAAACTGTTGGCTAACGATAGCTAGCTTGTGAATAACGTTATTTGAGAGGGACTTGTTTAACCACACAAATCAGCTCACCTGTTATAGTTCAGCTAAGTCAGTTCTTTCTGGTCAGATTGTACTAAAACAAAATTGAGATTAAAGTCAAATTTGACTAAAACAAGCCTCTCAAATAAAATCAGAATCACAAACTAGCTGGCATTAATCAACAGTTTTTCAGTTCGTCAAGCTCAATGGTGGAATGTAACAAAGTAAAAGTCAAAGTACTGTACTTAAGTATACATTTTAGATATCTGTACTTTTAGGAGTTTTTTAAAGTACATTTTGTAGTGGATAATATTCACTTTTCCTTCATTTGAGAGCAGTATCTGTACTTTCTACTTCACTACATTTTTGAACAGGACTGAAAATTAAAAGTGTTTTTTATTGTTTTTTACTTTTATTATTTTTATTTTTTTTGTATTTATTACTTTTATTATTGTCTGAAACCTGCTGAAAAGTCTGAAGGTTTATTTTTAACACATTCATAATTTGAGCAAACAAACAAAAAAATCCCCATTTGAATTGTTTCTGTTGAAGAAAATTCAGCACAGATCTAGAATGAAGCTTGAACCTCTTTGAATATCTGTGAGAAATACTTTTACTTTTTAAAACAGGGATGTTAATACTGTTACTCAAGTCGATTTTTTCATGTGATAATTTTACTTTTACTTCAGTATTTTTCTTTTGCTCTGGTATCTGAACTTTTTACTTAAGTTCTAGTAATTTAAGTTCTTTTTTGAGTTTCCAGACTATGTTAAAACTTGTCAGTGTATGCTAATGTATGCATTGTGTCACTATGGTAACAGCCGAATATTCTGTCATAGACAAACAGGTAGAGCCCCCAAGTATCAATTGCAAAGTTGTATAATGCATTCTATAATTTGAATAATAAATATGTTTCTCTCTAATGCTAATACAACATACGGCGCCTCTTTAAAAATCTGTCTGTTTTTTTTCTCCCATAGTGACAAGTTCCTAAGTTTAAATAGGGAAAAACCCAGCGTCAACGGCAGCCAAATACAATTTTTATTACTTTCTTTAGAAAATAACACTCTTAGAAACCAGACTTTGACTCACATCCCCATCTGACGACACCACTTAAGGGGAAATATGTTTAATTCTCCCTAAGGGAGTACTCACTAAAGACATTGTGAAACTTTACGACACATGTGGCCTGATTCCAGCTCACATGACCATCCCAGACGCTTATCAGCAGCTGGGAGGATGACCGAGGCTCGTGACACATTCAGGGAGAGTTTTAGGGTGGGGTTTTTCGGTTGTTTTTACCTCTTTGGATGGTTTCCGGAGCACATCACCCACTCCTCCTCCACTCCGCAGACCGTGACTCAGTACAGTTACAATACACATGAGCAGAGAGTCACAAGTCCGCTCCACATCTTTGTCCTCTCCGACCCCCACATCTGGGATTAAGGGAGAGATAATGAAAGATTATATGTTAGTGAACCAATTGCAAGCATTTAAGTTTGAATAGACTTTTCATTTTTGTTTTGGAAAAGAAAAAAAAATATTCTGTCAACTGGACACAAAGTCACTGAGTGAAGTACGACAGGGAATCTGAACCAAGAAGAAAAGGTCTAACCATTCCTTACACAACTGGTGTGTCTGAAAAACTTCAGTGGATTTTCCAACAGCAGGGAATTCTGGTCTATTTCAACCCTACAAACACTTTAAGAGAGAAACTGGTTCACCCAAAGAACAAAACCCGGGCCACAAACAAAGAAACTAAATAGCCAATCTATAAGAAAATGTACCAACACCACCGTGAGAGCAGCTCAGGACCACAATCAGCTGTTCATGTTCATCCCAAAACCACTAACCACTCCTTTGAAGATAGTAAGGTACAGATCTTAGTCAAACAAAATAAACGGTTTGGGAGGGGAGTTAAAGAGGCCATTTGTGTTCAGAAAAATAATCAAAGACAAGCTTTTTATTTTTGATTTGTCTTGCCACTATGCTCTTCCGGTAATGCTCCACAGTATGGCATTAATTTATCCATCTTGCGTTGATTCAACTACAGGAGATTAAATTGCTAAAATACTCCCATAGAAACATTCATGCGTTCTTACAGTGAGTTGGGTCGCCTTGGTACCACAATATGGATTTAACCCATAGACTGTATAAAGAAGTGGACTAAGAGAGTGTGCCGTCACCCACCCCGAAACAATGTACCGTATTTTCCGCACTATAAGGCGCACCTAAAAGCCTTTAATTTTCTCAAAAACCCACAGTGCGCCTTATAATCCGGTGCGCCTTATATATGGATCAATATTGGTCAATTATGACACCCGTAGTCAGGAGGCGTCGCCGAAGTAATAGCGGTAATAACCCTTTAAGGACTGAGCACACTATGGGCCAGTATAGCTCACCTAGACCTAGACTTTTATTATTTTTTTAGCCATAAAAATCATGTTAAACGAAGTATCAGAATTTGCTGCATTTTTTCACAGAACTACTTCTATTTTACACATCCATCCGTATTTTTTCTTTTACGCGTCGAATAAATGACTGGGAAAATCCCCGCAGCCCCGCGCTCTCATTCAACACCTTCAGGACAACAGAGGCAGATTACCGTAATGATGGTAAAATATTTAGACTGCCCCGTGTCTCCACTTTGAGACGCCATTTGAGTTTACATGAGAGCACGACAGGGCGCGGAGTTACGCTGCTGGAAAGTCCGCAACCCGCTCTATCAGCGATGATAGGATCCGACGCTACAGGGATAACGGGGAGACGGGGAGACAGCGCCGGGCGACATACGCCACAATCTGCCAATGGATCGCGGATGCCTGGGCTGATATATCAGTCTCAACTGTGGTCCGAGTTTCACGGAGGGAGGAATTGTCACTGAACTGTTAAGACAACAGCAGCGACACGGATAATGGCGATTTTGACGAGACAGAATCGGGCACTTTGAATGAGCTCGACCAACTGTTCAACTCAGACACTGAAGAGGAAGAACTCGACGGATTCGTGAATGAGGATTGAACTGAAAAAGTGAGGCTTTACGTGTTTCTTTCACGTGTTTACAACTAATCAAGGCTGGGAGATATTGTGACTATGGACATTAACGTTTGAACAACGTTGAGTTATTGTTATTACTTTGCACTATTTCGAGAGTTACTATATTGTGAATGCATTAACTTGTTTTGTGAGTTTGACTGACTTATCTGACGTTCCCTTCAGCGCAGCTCCATCTCGTGGATGCGTAACACAACCCCAGCTACTACAGTAGTTTATATTCTATGCGCCTTATAATGCGGTGCGCCCTATATATGAAATTTGTTTTAAAATAGGCCATTCATTGAAGGTGCGCCTTATATTCCGATGCGCCTTATAGTGCGGAAAATACGGTACGTAATGTTTATATAGAATGATAAATGGTCACAATACATCAAGAAACCACACATTCGCAGACACTGGGGGCTGTTTTTTTTGTTTTTTTTTTGGCCAAGAGCAAGATTTGAACTGCCAACCTTCAGATCAGTGGACAAACACTCTACCAACTGGGCTCTGTCGCCCCAGTTGCTCAGTTAGTTGAGTTTAATCTGCCTTTTTACATATAAATACCAAAAAATACCAAATCTTCCAACCAATATGCATCTTTCTTCTGCAGAACATTCACAACTCCACAACACAATCACTTTGTTTGGGTTTATAGCCTGCGTCGCCAAGGACAACAACTCTTTACATTGTCAAAGTCGTGATCCAGATTGATACAGTTTTTAGGTCAATGTAAAGTGATAGAAAACAGAAGAGATCAGAAATATTCAGAAATGTGTCACATGAACTTTGTAAACTGGACTTAGTGTTGGTCATATAATTATGAGAGCGTCCATGTTCAGAAGAGCAACAGTGTATGCTAAATGCTCGCACAAATTCTAGTCTCTTCTCTAGAGTTTGGATACAGCAAAAAAAATAAATAAATAAATAAAATAAATAAATACATTAAAATAAAATAAAAATGAATGTGTATTTGTTATTAAAATAACCACATTTACCTAAAGCTGTTGCTTGTCTCCATGGAGATGTTAAAGCTTTACCTGGAATGTTCTACAACATCTACAACACTACCAGGACGATTAACAGGTCAGATCTGTGGAGCTCAAACTGCAAATTAATGCCATACTCAGGAACATTCCATGCAACGTAAAAGCATCTCCGGGGATAAAAGCAGGTTGCTGACTCTCCATCAGAAACACAGTGCTCCTTTAATTTAATTTGTATTAATTTCATATGTGCTGCTGTGGTCATGTTACAAGAGGTTAAAGGGCAAAGGGCAAAAGCTAACCACAAAACACCGGACAGTCACAAGGAGATGGTTTCAACACTTTCAATTTCCGTGAGTTTGAAAATATTTGTAAATAAAGAGCCAGGATTTTGAAATACTGAGGTTGATTGTGTAACTCGTTTTAGTTTAGATCTGGGTTACCTATAGATCTATACTTCATACAGCAGCTGGTTTGCATCGTGCTGGTGTCAGCAGAACCACCTCATCATCAATGCAGAGAAGACCAAGGAGATGGTGGTGGACTTCCGTAGACGCCACTCTACTGCCCCCTCAGTGAACATTCAGGGAAGGGACATTGAGAGAGTGGACTCATACAAGTACCTGGGTGTTCATCTGAACAACAGACTGGACTGGACTCACAACACAGATGCACTGTACAGGAAGGGCCAGAGCCAGAGGCTCTATCTCCTGAGGAGACTCAGGTCTTTTGGAGTGAGAGGGCCACTCCTGAGACCTTCTATGACTCTGTGGTGGCATCAGCCATCCTGTACGGTGTGGTCTGCTGGAGCAGCAGCATCACAGAGAGGGAGAGGAAGATGCTGGACAAGGTCATCAAGACATCCAGCTCTGTCCTGGGCTGTCCTCTGGACTCAGTGCAGGAGGTGGGGGACAGGAGGGTCCTGGCTAAGGTCATTTCTATGCTGGGAATATGAGTCTCACCCCCTGCAGGACGCTCTGTCTGCCCTGGAAAGCAGCTTCAGTGACAGACTGATTCACCCTCGCTGTTTGAAGGAGAGGTTTCACAGGTTTTTCCTTCCTGCTGCTGTCAGACTTTACAATGAACACTGTTAACACGGAACATGTGTCATTCATCCACACCTATGTGCAATACTTAAGTCACTTTACGAAGATGTTATATTAGAGTCTATTTTTAGTTTATTTTTAAGTATATATTGTTTTATTATTTTAAACTATCTATTATCTTGTTTTATTGCATGTACCATTTTCCTTCTGTTCTTTAACTGAGCGGTGCAATACTGGAATTTCCCCACTGTGGGACTAATAAAGGCATATCTTATCTTATCTTAGTCCCTAATTAGACTTAGACCTACTACTTAGACCTACCTACTTAGACTCAGTTTAGACCTGGTTTAGTCCGCATTTAGAACTCATTAGTCCTGATTAGTTTTGGTAAATACACATTTACAATATCAAAATTTGACCCATTTGACCCAATTATGTTTTCTGTTTTTACCTGTTTCGTGCACTGCTCCACTGCTACAGTTCCCCTCCTCACCACCAGGGCACATCGCTCCAGATAGAAACTCACCAGCCAAACTCCCTCCATTCTCTGCAGAAAGCCCAATATAAACATCAAGTCAACATTAACAATTTATTTAAGTCTTGTTGTTATTAAAATACTGCAGGTGGCGCTAGTATTGAATTAGTTGTGGTAGCATGTAGCACCCAGCTAACGTTAGCATTTTACTGTAAATATGTACAAATTTGGGGCATAGGACCAGTTTATTCTTCATATCTGTATTTGGTACAATATATACATACACTAAAGTCTACATTTTGATCTTAGGTGGCGTTCCCTTGGATGCTAGCTAACTGTATCGCTAGCTACCTCTACATATAGATTTAGGAAAAAAAAAATACTGAAGATACCAAACATATTCCAAGTGCACTATGTAACTGTTATTGCTTTGTCTAGAATGTTCTGGAGTATGGCATTAAACAATCTATTACCATGGAGACAAGCGAATGCCACCACCTGGCCAAGCTGCAGGTCAGATCTGTGGAGAGGCAAGTCCACTCCCAGTAAGAGTGCATGTGTTTCAAAGTATTTATATAACATTTGGGCAATCCATATTCAAGTTTAATGCCAAACTGTGGGACATTCAACGCAATGACATCTCCATGGAGATGAGCAGATGACAGGCCAGAAAAGTGCACTCTAAAAAAACGTTTGAACTCTTACTGAGCGTGCCGTTGGGGATGCGGTCGACCTCCAGGATGAAGTCGTCTTTGAAGAAAATGTAGCCCACGATGGAGAAGAGGTAGACGAGGATGAGCGCGAGCACGGCGGTCAGCACGATGGAGCGGCCATTACGGGTCACACTTTTGATCACGTTCAACAGAGTCTCCTCTCGATACACCAGGTCAAACAACTGTAACCATAGCAACGCAAGAAGGTCAAACAACTGTAACCATAGCAACACAGAAAGGAATAACATACAAAAGGTTAGATTTTCCCCTTTTAATTTATAACACAATTTAAGCTAAGAGTTGTAGTCATATAATTATATTGCGAACTAATAGCAAAAGAACATTTTCTAAGGAACCTACTTGACACTCGATATTGATCCGATACCAGGATGATAATAAAAACACTCTTTCTATAGATTATATACTGTACAGTTCCACATTATATGGTAGTACTTTGTGTTCTATTCCCATGTGTGTCTTATATCTGTGTAATCCCTCAGTGTCCAGTAGGTTCATAGTGGTCCATGGGTGTATACTGATTTGTCTGTCTTATATTTGTGAAAGATAAAGCTCAACATCATTCTAAAGATATTCAGGAAAGGTTCATTGTGAATGTGACTTTTTTAGTATCAATATCTGCTCAAATGAGTATCTAGTTTCAATACTAATTTTAGTATTGATTAGTATCAGATATTCAATACTTAAATAAAACTTTAGAGGGTCAATGAAAAGCAGAACTACTATAACATGATCAAAAGTTCTGAGAAGTCCATTTAGTAGAACAGGTCTTATTTAAACTACATCCTGAAACTACAGCCTTCCTCTTTGTGATGTCTGACACTGCAATGCTATTAAAAGACCCTTAGGTGTGATTAGTTCTGTTTTATTTCCTCACATTAAATCCGGTTCGTTTGAAATACCACAGGGCTTAGATTGTTACATAAATAAAGAGGTGAAAAATGTAGGCACGAGTCCAGGCTCCATCAACTCTTTCTATTAAAAAAACTCTAACTGCTGTTGTCAGACTCGTCATTTTGGTCTTAAAATGTTTGCATTAACTCGCTCTACATGATCTTGGGTTTTTTATTTCATTATTGTGTCTGTAAATTAACATATGAACATTAATAACAGACAAATCAGGCGCCTTCTTTCCCTGAAATTACATGAGACATAGAGCACACAGTTAAACACAATAACAAAACATCGCAAACAGACCTGGAGTTGTGTTTTGTTTCATTCACACATGTTTAACACACAAACTCTGCATATTTAGACTGAGTTCTTCTCTCAAACTGAAAATAATACAGAAAGTCCTCCACTGTATTTTTAAACTCACACCCTCACTAGAACCATTTGGATCATTTCAGTCCTGGAATTGTCAATCTCTACTGAACTAAAGGTAAAAGGAGCTGTTAACTTGAAAACTCTCACTTCATGACATCACAAAGTGGAACAGAGCATTTTGAGCTTTGTAGATGTTACAGACTAATAATAAAGTGTTACTCAAACATGTGTGAATGAGACAAAACACAACTCCAGGTCTGTTTTTGAGGTGGACACTACATTATAACAGGACTTAAAGCTCACAAGAGTCAATTTTGTGTAATATAGGACCCTTACAAACCTAACTTCCTGGCTTTATATTTTATCAATCTTTGACCAGTGAGCGGCCATCTGGCATCCATAGTTTACACATAAAGTTCAAGGTGTATGTATGTGAGACATACAGGTAATATAGTAATGAATAAAAGTGCGTCTCACCAGTAAGCTGTAGAAAAAGACGTGCACGAAGACGCCGAGGCAGCAGATGATGAGGTAGATCAGGTGATACAGGAACTCAAAGTCCAGCACCATAGCTCTGTACCCGCGAGTGAACGTACCACGATTCCCCACAAAACTCACCAAGAAGATCACTTTATTACACACCTGGAACCAAAACAAGGACTTTCAGATAACTACACTTTAATTAGCCTCATGAACAGAGACTTAATTCATAATGAGCAACTAGTTATTTAAGAGTTTAAGGCTGGGGGACTACTTAAAGGCACTGTACCTGGAACTAGGTCATTTTAGATGGTCTGCAGTGGTCCAAAATTATTCCTTACCTACCTTATGCATGATAAACATCCTGGTTATTCATCCTGATGAGTTTATAAGCATTTTTCACAACAATCACAGACCAGCGCTAACAGCATGTGTCTCCTCTCTCCACTGAGAATGATAAATTTAATGCAAAACTCAACATTCCAGGCAAAGTATGGACATCTCCTTGGAAAAAAGCAGATAGCGGACCTACGGAAAAGTTACACAGTGCACCTTTAAAGGAACTATGTGTGTTCAGATACGAGGTATACATGTTCAATTCAAATATAGCTTTTACTGATAACAATTCTGTTGATTTATTCTTAATGACAAGTGCAATTTATTTAATTAGAAAGCAGAATGAGCCTCACATAACTCTCTCATTTGGGTTGCCAGTTTCAATGCTGAAATCCAGTTAGCATAAACCTAAAAGGACTCTCTCTGACCTGAATCCTCACGTCTTAAACCCCACGGTTAGTTGTGACTGTGTTTCAAAACAGTGTAAAAGCCCAGGTTACATAGAGCTCCTTTAAGTCCAGGTCACATGCAACAATACAACAAAGATTATAGATTATAGACTCCATTTTTGCTGTGACCTCATGAGCACTTTTCTAAAATAAATAAACATTTAGTGAAATTAATTTGGTGCTATTCATATTTATTTATTTTTTCTGCCATTTTGAAAAAGTACTTAAATGAAAAATAGGCCTACATCAAAACATTTAGGCCTAAATCAAAGACTTTTTCTTGTATGCACTATTAAAACTCAGATTTAGTTTGATGCTGGCCTCGTGAGAGAGCACACATAACCAGGTTAGTGCCAAAGGAGTAACCTGGATTCTTAATGAGGATGAGGCTTAGGAGGAACCCGGTTAGATGCCTGCTGTCACTGTTTTTAATGAGAGTCCCAGGCCGAGTATCACTGTCAAACAAACAGAATGGACAAAGAGACGAGGAGGGGACACATAGCAACTATTAAGATCATCATGTGGTTCAGGAGATATGCATTTGAAAAAAAATATATCTATATATAAATGAATAAATAAATAAATAATATGAAATGGTGCGAAAAAGTCAATTCAAAATATTAATGAAGCTCATTCAGGCTAGCAGTTCCATATTTGGAGTTCTGACCGTGAGTATCATAGCAACCAAAGAGCCAATCCAGAGAGACGCTGCTAACGGTAACGCCCCTTTCCGCCCGCACCAATGGTTTAGCAGGGAGCAGACACTTAGCAACGCTGCCAATCAAACTTGTCACTAGCGCTAGGTACAGGATGTTTAAATGTTTTAGCACATTTCTGTTGAACTGATATAATGTAATTTGAATATCATTATCAGGATTCACACCAAAAACACAGAGATATTCATTTGTGCCCATCCCTGTGTGGGAGGCTTTATGAGGAACATGTTCAACTCCGGGTTGAACCGCATCTGTGTCTTTAAAACATTTTTGTTCTAAAATCACTTTTAAGACTCACCACTGTGGAAATTCCAGTTTGGCATTTTTGGATGGGACATAGTTTGGGTGGAACGCGACATGTTTGAAGCAAGAAAAACAGTCAAAAGTAAAGATTCTATGACATGTAACAATTGGGTGGACGGGAGTCGAGCAGAAGTGGAGTGGTTTAGTCCCGGTTTAGTCCCGGTTTAGTCCCGGTTTAGTCCTGGTTTAATCCTGGTTTAGTCTGGGTTTAGTCCGGGTTTAGTCCTTGTTTAGTCCATGTTTAGTCTTGGTTTAGTCCGGGTTTAGTCTTTGTTTAGTCTCGGTTTAGTCCGGATTTAGTCCTGGTTTAGTCCCGATGTAGACTTAGTTTAGTCCTGATCTAGTCCTGGTTTAGTCCTGATGTAGACTTGGTTTAGTCCTGGTTTAGTCCTGATCTAGTCCTGGTTTAGTCCTGATGTTAGCTTGGTTTAGTCCTGGTTTAGTCCTGATGTTGACTTGGTTTAGTCCTAGTTTAGTCCCGATGTTGACTTGGTTTAGTCCTGGTTTAGTCCTGATATTGATTTGGTTTAGTCCTGGTTTAGTCCTGATGTTGACTTGGTTTAGTCCTAGTTTAGTCCTGATGTTGACTTGGTTTAGTCCTGGTTTAGTCCTGATGTTGACTTAGTTTAGTCCTGGTTTAGTCCCGATGTTGACTTGGTTTAGTCCTGGTTTAGTCCTGATATTGATTTGGTTTAGTCCTGGTTTAGTCCTGATGTTGACTTGGTTTAGTCCTAGTTTAGTCCTGGTTTAGTCCTGATGTTGACTTGGTTTAGTCCTGGTTTAGTCCCGATGTTGACTTAGTTTAGTCCTGGTTTAGTCCTGATGTTGACTTGGTTTAGTCCTGGTTTAGTCCTGGTTTAGTCCTGATGTTGACTTGGTTTAGTCCTGGTTTAGTCCCGATGTTGACTTAGTTTAGTCCTATCCTAGTCCTGGTTTCTTCCTGGTTTAGTCCTGGTTTAGTCCTCGTGTAGTACTGCTTTACACCTGGTACTGTGCACAGTCCTTTTCACATAGAGGAGCCTGATGATCCTTACATAGTGCTTTTAGTCTGGAGTCGTTTTGTTTTGCTTCTGTTTACGAGATTTGGAGAGTGAAACATGTGAGGGACAATGACGCACTTCTCACTGTGTAACTCAGCGGGACGCCACGAGAGTATGGGACCAGAGTACAACCAGCCAGAGAGAGGAGGAGAGGAGAGGAGGAGTGGGAAGGAGAGTTTGACTACCCAGTCCCCATGTCAAAAGGAGAGAGAGGAGAGAGAGAGGAGAGGGGCACAGATTAGAAAGAGGGAGAGGAGAGAGAGAGAGGAGGGAGGGAAGGAGACAGAGTGGGGAAAAAGGGAGGAGAAGAGAGAAGGAAGAGGGAAGGAAGCTCCAATGTCACGAGGAGAGAGAGAGACAGGGAGAGAGGAGGAGAGATGAGAGAAAAGAGAACAGAAAGAGGAAGTGCATCTGGTGTGAGAGCGGTTTCTGAGTAAAGCACGTGAGGGATTTTTCAGGGAGTGGAAATAGTTTTCACAAAGACTCAGGTGGTCAATGGAAAAATAAATCACCCTCCAACACAAAGATTAGTGGTTCAAACCTCCAACTTGTACTAGGTCTTACTGGTTTTGTATCCTTGGGCAAGACACTTACATTCCCCAATCCAAAATGAACCTTGAGTCTTATTTGACCTCCATGTTCTGTATGGTTTTAACAGGTTTTATCTTTCTATTTCCACAGAATCACGCAGGTGTTGTGCCTCCAGAAAGTTACACAGTGTTACTTTAACATACAGTGGCTTGCAAAAGTATTCACCCCCTGAAACTTTTTCAAATTTTGTCAAATCACAACCACAAATTCAAATATTTTTAAATTAGCATTTTATGTGACTAAGTAAGAGTAATGATACATAAGTGTGAAGTAGAAAGAAAATTATACATCATTTCCAGATAAAAAAAAAAAAAAGCTCTGTCAGATTTGATGGAGATCGTTTGTGAACTGCAGTTTTCAGATCTTGGCATAGATTCTTAATTGGACTTAGGTCCCGACTTTGACTGGGCCATTCTAACACATGAGTATGTTTTGCTTTAAACCGTTTCATTGTCACTTTGGCTTTATGTTTAGGATCGTTGTCCTGCTGGAAGGTGAACCTCCGCTACAGTCTCAAGTCTTTTGCAGACTCAAACAGGTTTTCT